>NC_064924.1:475100092-475405259 GCF_023897955.1 Schistocerca gregaria
CTTACTATAGGGGGAAAAAAGGACAGGTGTACACTCACACACACACACACACACACACACACACACACACACACACACACACACACACACACACACACACACACACACATATCCATCCGCACATACACAGACACAAGCAGACATTTGTAAAAGCCTTCCCCCTTGGTAAGTCTTGGAATCTTTGTTTTTCATATATACACTCCTGAAAATGGAAAAAAGAACACATTGACACCGGTGTGTCAGACCCACCATACTTGCTTCGGACACCGCGAGAGGGCTGTACAAGCAATGATCACAAGCACAGCACAGCGGACACACCAGGAACCGCGGTGTTGGCCGTCGAATGGCGCTAGCTGCGCAGCATTTGTACACCGCCGCCGTCAGTGTCAGCCAGTATGCCGTGGCATACGGAGTTCCATTGCAGTCTTTAACACTGGTAGCATGCCGCGACAGCGTGGACGTGAACCGTATGTGCAGTTGACGGACTTTGAGCGAGGGCGTATAGTGGGCATGCGGGAGGCCGGGTGGACGTACCACCAAATTGCTCAACACGTGGGGCGTGAGGTCTCCACAGTACATCGATGTTGTCGCCAGTGGTCGGCGGAAGGTGCACGTGCCCATCGACCTGGGACCGGACCGCAGCGACGCACGGATGCACGCCAAGGCCGTAGGATCCTACACAGTGCCTTAGGGGTCCGCACCACCACTTCCCAGCAAATTAGGGACACTGTTGCTCCTGGGGTATCGGCGAGGACCATTCGCAACCGTCTCCATGAAGCTGGGCTACGGTCCCGCACACCGTTAGGCCGTCTTCCACTCACGCCCCAACATCGTGCAGCCCGCCTCCAGTGGTGTCGCGACAGGCGTGAATGGAGGGACGAATGGAGACGTGTCGTCTTCAGCGATGAGAGTCGCTTCTGCCTTGGTGCCAATGATGGTCGTATGCGTGTTTGGCGCCGTGCAGGTGAGCGCCACAATCAGGACTGCATACGACCGAGGCACACAAGGCCAACACCCGGCATCATGGTGTGGGAAGCAATCTCTTACACTGGCCGTACACCTCTCGTGATCATCGAGGGGACACTGAATAGTGCACGGTACATCCAAACCATCATCGAACCCATCGTTCTACCATTCCTAGACCGGCAAGGGAACTTGATGTTCCAACAGGACAATGCACGTCCGCATGTATCCCGTGCCACCCAACATGCTCTAGAAGGTGTAAGTCAACTGCCCTGGCCAGCAAGATCTCCGGATCTGTCCCCCATTGAGCATGTTTGGGACTGGATGAAGCGTCGTCTCACGCGGTCTGCACGTCCAGCACGAACGCTGGTCCAACTGAGGCGCCAGTTGGAAATGGCATGGCAAGCCGTTCCACAGGACTACATCCAGCATCTCTACGATCGTCTCCATGGGAGAATAGCAGCCTGCATTGCTACGAAAGGTGGATATACACTGTACTAGTGCCGACATTGTGCATGCTCTGTTGCCTGTGTCTATGTGCCTGTGGTTCTGTCAGTGTGATCATGTGATGTATCTGACCCCAGGAATGTGTCAATAAAGTTTCCCCTTCCTGGGACAATGAATTCACGGTGTTCTTATTTCAATTTCCAGGAGTGTATATGGATTTACATGAATAAGGTTGCTACTGCTAAAGTTTGTTAAGAATAGCACACCACATAGCCTCCATTGATCTAACCTTAATTACATAAGCAGTTGTACTGCATAACAGTGACTCCATAATGCTAAAGAAGGGCTGACTTCGGTAACATCTTTCAGTTAATGCTGATTGATGATGCAGTAAAATTGATTGCACTCTACTGTAGCTCAGTGTTGACTAAGTGCTGATTTGTCCTTGCCTATGCAGTGGTGCTCAAGTCAGAGGTAAGTTGATTCAAATCTGCTGGTGAATGAAATTCTCACTGTCAACATATGGCAGGAAAGAAGAGTAGAAGTGGTAGCATGAATTTTCTGATCGCCAGTATTTGCACCAATATCATGGATTAAATTCCAAACCTCTGTGCAGTTTCTCATGAATTGAGGCCATATTACACTGTTGTTGGCAATCCTCTCATTGAATGAAGATGTTAAGGTCAGTGGTCCCCTTTGAGCTATTCAAGAGAAATAGGTTATATGCTAGTACAGTGTTTTGCCATCTCACTACTCTGACCATCAAAATCATAATCATAATCATCCAACACAAACATAACATTACCCTATACATGCGTCCATTACACTCCACACATATATTTACAACACTATTGGCCTTGGAGGTGATGATGTCCATGTCTGTAAGCATAGCCGAATCTTGCAGAAGAGCTTCTGTAAAGTTTGGAAGGTAGGAGACGAGGTAGTGGCAGAAGTAAAGCTGTGAGTACCAGGCGTGAGTCATGCTTTGGTAGCTCAGGTGGTAGAGCACTTGCCTGCAAAATCCAAAGGTCTCGAGTTCGAGTCTCGGTTGGGCACACAGTTTTAATCTGCCAGGAAGTTTCATATCAGTGCACACTCCGCTGCAGAGTGAAAATCTCATTCTGGAAACATTCCCCAGGCTGTGGCTAAACCATGTCTCTGCTATATCCTTTATTTCAGGAGTGCTAGTTCCGCAAGGTTTGCAGAAGAGCTTCTGTAAAATTTGGAAGGTAGGAGATGAGATACTGGCAGAAGTAAAGCTGTGAGTGCCGGGCGTGTGTCGTGCTTTGGTAGCTCAGATTGTAGAGCACCTGCCCGCGAAAGGCAATGGTCCCGAGTTAGCGTATCGGTCGGGCACACAGTTTTAATCTGTCAGGAAGTTTCATATCAGTGCACACTCCGCTGCAGAGTAAAAATCTCGTTTTGGAAACATTCCCCAGGCTGTGGCTAAGCCATGTATCTGCTATATCCTTTCTTTCAGGAGTGCTAGTTCAGCATGGTTCGCAGAAGAGCTTCTGTAAAGTTTGGAAGGTAGGAGACGAGATAATGGCAGAAGTAAACCTGTGAGTACCGGGCATGAGTTGTGCATCGGTAGCTCAGATGGTGTTGCACTTGCCCGCGAAAGGCAAAGGTCCCGAGTTCGAGTCTCAGTCGGGCACACAGTTTTAATCTGCCAGAAAGTTTCATATCAGTGCACACTCCGCTGCAGAGTGAAAATGTCATTCTGGAAACATTCCCCAGGCTATGGCTAAGCCATGTCTCCGCTATATCCTTTCTTTCAGGAGCGTTAGTTCTGCAAGTTTCCCAGAAGAGTTTCTATAAAGTTTGGAAGGTAGGAGACAAGATACTGGCAGAAGTAAAGCTGTAAGTACTGGGCATGAGTCGTGCTTCGGTGGCTCAGATGGTAGAGGACTTACCCGCAAAAGGCAAAGGTTCTGAGTTCGAGTCTTGGTCGGACACACAGTTTTAATCTGCCAGAAAGTTTCATATCAGTGCACACTCCGCTGCAGAGTGAAAATGTCATTCTGGAAACATTCCCCAGGCTGTGGCTAAGCCATGTCTCCGATATATCCTTTCTTTCAGGATTGCTAGTTCTGCAAGTTTCCGAGAGGAGTTTCTTTAAAGTTTAGAAGGTAGGAGACGAGATACTGGCAGAAGTAAAGCTGTGAGTACCGTTTGTGACTGTGCTTCAGTAGCTCAGATGGTAGAGCACATGAGGCAATAACAGATAAGAATAGGGTTGAGGTTGTAGGAAGAGAGGATGTACTGATGGAGTTTTCACAAAAAAATGAACGCTGATTTGAACAAAAAACACGATGGTCATGAGTGAAATATGAACAAAAAATTTGAGCAAGAAAATAAAAAACTGGGTCAAAATGTTAGATGAAGAAGGTGAATTTTTGTAATGAGTTTCAGAGACAGTTTAATGATTTTGCTCAGTAATGTGTGAAACAATTGGGGTCCATGCACAAGTTTGCAACATGGTGTCAAAAGATTAAAGGCATTGTAACTGAGTTACAGAAACAAGTCAATTCACAAATGGAAGTAGTAAAACAAGCTTCACCGAGCAGTGCCAGTTATAAATAATGAGGTAGTTCAAGCTCAAATTGCATGTGAGGAAAATAAGAAATTGGTCATTAAAGTATTATCAGGGTGCAACAACAATGTTCCAATCTAGAATAAAAAATATTGGCAATGGAAGGCACAGTGGAGAATATAAGAATATCCCATACCCCAGTAGGTACAAACATTATCTGACAAGAAACAGAAATGTTAATTCAAGAAAAACATGGTACAGGTGGTTGTAAAAACCTAGTTAACAGTGTCCTTTGTCAAGCAAAGTTTAAAGAATTTGTCCATATAACCAATTACATCCCATGGATTTCATGAAACAGTTTAAAGTTGCATTTGTATGAATTCAAAATGAATCAGAAAAAACCAATATCTGTGTGAGACATGTGAATACTAGGATTAGATTATATTAGATTAGATTAATACTTGTTCCATAGATCATGAATACGACACTTCGTAATGATGTGGAATGTGTCAGGTTAATAAAAGATGTCTGTACAAGAAATTACATTACACAAAATATTGCATGGCACTAATGATTAAGTTTTTTTTTTTACTTAGTTTATATCTAAAAATTCAACCAATGAGTAGAAGGAGTTGTCATCTAGAAATTCTTTTAATTTATTTTTAAATGTTAGTTGGCTATCTGTCAGGCTTTTGATGCTGTTTGGTAGGTGCCCAAAGACTTTTGTGGCAGCATAATTTACCCCTTTCTGTGCCAAAGTCAGATTTAACCCTGCATAGTGAAGATCATCCTTTCTCCTGGTGTTATAGGTATGCACACTGCTATTACTTTTGAATTGGGTTGGATTATTATCAACAAATTTCATAAGGGAATATATATACTGTGAGGTTACTGTGAGGATCCCTAGATCCTTAAATAGATGTCTGCAGGATGACCATGGGTGGGCTCCAGCAATTATTCTGATTACACGTTTTTGTGCAATGAATACTTTTCTACTCAACGATGAATTACCCCAGAATATGATGCCATACGAAAGCAGTGAATGAAAGTAGGCATAGTAAGCTAATTTACTGAGATTCTTATCACCAAAATTTGCAATAACCCTAATAGCATACGTAGCTGAACTCAGACGTTTCAGCAGACCATCAATGTGTTGCTTCCAGTTTAACCTCTCATCAATGGACACACCTAAAAATTTTGAAAATTCTACCTTAGCTACAGACTTCTGTTCAAATTCTATATTTATTACTGGAGTTGTGCCATTTACTGTACGGAACTGCATATACTGTGTTTTATCAAAATTTAAAGAGAGTCCGTTTGCTGAGAACCACTTAATAATTTTGTGAAAAACATCATTTACAATTACATCACTTAGTTCTTGGTTTTTGGATGTTATTACTATACTTGTATCATCAGCAAAAAGAACTAACTTTGCATCTTCGTCAATGTGGAATGGTAAGTCATTAATGTATATCAAGAACAGTAAAGGACCTAAGACCGAACCCTGTGGGACCCCGTGCTTGATAGCACCCCAGTTTGGGGAATCAGCTGTTGTTTTAACATTATACGAACCACTTATTTCAACTTTTTGCATTCTTCCAGTTAAGTATGAATTAAACCATTTGTGCACTGCCCCACTCAAACCATAATGATTTAGCTTATCTAAAAGAATTCCATGATTTACACAATCAAAGGCCTTGGAGAGATCACAAAAAATACCAATGGGTGATGTCCGGTTATTCAGAGCATTTAATATTTGATCAGTGAAAGCATATATAGCATTTTCTGTTGAAAAGCCTTTCTGAAAACCAAACTGACATTTTGTTAGTACTTTATTTTTACAAATATGGGAGGCTACTCTTGAATACATTACTTTCTCAAAAATTTTTGATAGAGCTGTCAGAAGAGAGATTGGGCGGTAGTTGTTGACATCCGACGTATCCCCCTTTTTATGCAATGGTTTTACAATGGCATATTTCAGTCTATCAGGGAAAACACCCTGCTCCAAAGAGCTATTACATACGTGGCTGAGAATCCTACTTATCTGTGGGGAACAAGCTTTAAGTACTTTGCTGGAAATGCCATCAATTCCGTAAGAGCTTTTACTTTTCAGTGAGTTTATTATTTTACTGATTTCAGAGGGAGAGGTTGGTGGAATTACAGTTGTTTCAAACTGCGCAGGTATGGCCTCTTCTATTAATAGCCTTGCCTCTTCTAGTGAAGATCTAGATCCTATTTTCTCCACAACATTTAAAAAATGATTATTCAAAATATTTTCAATTTCTGATTGTTTGTTAGTGCACTTGTCATTCAGTTTTATTGCACTAAAGTCTTCCTGTGCTCTTGGTTGCCCTGTTTCCCTTTCAATAATATTCCAAATTGCTTTAATTTTATTATCAGAGTTACTGATCTCAGACATGATACACATGCTTCTGGACTTTTTAATAACTTTTCTTAGTACTGCACAATAGTTTTTATAATATTGAACAATTTCGGGGTCAGTACTCCCTCTTGCTGTTAGATACAGTTCTCTTTTGCGGTTGCAAGATATTCTTATTCCTTTAGTTAGCCAAGGTTTTTTATATGTTTTCTTGGAATTATGTTTAACTATTTTCTTGGGAAAACAATTTTCAAATACCCTTAAAAATGTATTGTGAAATAAGTTATATTTCAAGTTTGCATCGGGTTCCTTATACACTTCATCCCAGTCTAGCTGCTGTAGGCTTTCCCTAAAGTTTGCAATATTTATATTGTTAATTGAACGCACTGCTTTGAAAGTCTGATTTATTATACTGCATGGAGCTATGTCATGTACTGTAACAAGCTGTGCACTATGATCTGAAAGACCATTCTCAACAGGATAAGCATTTATGTCCTTAAACTTATCTTGGTCTATAAAAAAGTTATCTATCAATGTACTGCTGTTCTTTGTTATCTGAGTAGGAAAATCAATGACGGAGCTCAAATTGAAAGAACTGAGTAATACTAAAAGGTCATCCTTCCTATTACACTCTTTCAGGGAATCAACATTGAAATCCCCACAAATGATAATTTGCTTCCCCCTGTCTGACAGATAGCACAACAAAGCATCCAAGTTTTCTAGAAATAGCTGGAAATTCCCTGAGGGGGACCTATACATGGGGAGATTGATCGGTATACTACAATTGCAGACTCTGAAAGAGCATTTCTTCACAAATGCTGGTTGCACGGGAAACAATAAAACATAAAAGAGAAATTATTTGCCATGGATAATTATGATCCTATTAGTGATGGTGATTTGATCACAATTATGATAAAGCATTTGCCATGGAAAGTAAGGGAACAGTGTCATGAAAATTTGATGATTTTGATGAGTTATTATGAGTAGCTGGTTGTTTAGAAGAAATAGATAATGAAGGAACTCTGGGTGGATCAGAGTTAAATTCGACTGATCATGATCAACAGTTTCAATGAAATGATGCACTGTGTCAAGAAAATTATGGATTTCAGTTGGAGGGACCAACAACGTAACAATTAACAGCAACACAATGACATGTGAGAAGATGAATGTTTGAGAAATTACCAGTGTAATGATGACCAAATTCAAAACAATGAGAAGAGGAAAATGATTTAGGTAAGGGTAACCAGCAGACAGTAGATGATGAAAGAGTTTAGGATCATTTGTCACTAAGAGATACAAATGACAGACATTGACAACATGTGCAGTAAACTAGAAGTTTCAGATGATACCCACTTCAAAGTGCAACTGGTGTTGAGGATTTTTTCCATTGAGTTAGGATAAGAAACTGGTTGAGGTTTCTCCCTGTGATCTGTTAGGAAGTTGTTAATTACAATGAATTTATGAATAGTTTGATTTTTTGCAAGTTCTATGAGGTGATATATCCTGTGAAAGTTTTCAGACTTAATTTGTTTAGGAATTTTTACAATGTGAATATAATTTGTGTTGCACAGTTTTGAATTGTACTGTGTGCATGTGATGATTACATTTGTTTTTGTTGCTGCATGAATTGCTAAAGTGAAGTGATCCTACTGCATGTTTTCTTTCTGTTCTTACGGGGTACCCTAACCTGACGACACTACACCACCAATACATCAGAGCATGCAAGCTGCTGGCTCATGGGAAATAACCAGTGCCACAACACGTGACATCCAACAGTTTATGAATTCTCTGCTGAGGGGCACATGGTGACAACAAGACATGCCATATTACCGCCACTGCTGTATCACAATTGGCAGTTCAATCATCATAACTCCCCTCCCCCCCTTCCCCCGCTCCACCAGAGCATCTCTGTTTGCAGTCCCTCTATCCAGCAGGCCACAGACAATGGGGAATTTATCAACAAACCATGTGATGTCGAGTGGCAACAGCATTGAGAATCCTGTGGAAGTATTTACTGTGACAGTTAGGTATTTATCAAAAAAGCAAAGTAACAATGAGTGTAATGATTAAATGTGTTACAAAAGTGCAATGAAAAAATATTTTTCGGTACTGCAAAGATGCAAGGTGTTTATGTATTTGTTTACTTGTTCCATGGACTGCATGTTACTGAAATAATATTTGCCCCCTTATTCCTTTTGAATCTCTGATAGTGGATGTCACTTTGATTACTAATTTATCTGTGTGCGTGCTTTGTGAAGTCTGTGATTACTTCTTTTTTTTGTTGTGTCATGACAATATTTTACCTTTGGTTATGATGATACCAAGGACATTACATTTTATTAATGATTTTTG
Organism: Schistocerca gregaria; assembly: GCF_023897955.1. Lineage (NCBI taxonomy): Eukaryota > Metazoa > Arthropoda > Insecta > Orthoptera > Acrididae > Schistocerca > Schistocerca gregaria. The sequence continues at coordinate 475,108,771 of NC_064924.1, forward strand.
CTGACCAGTTTATCAGTGCTTTATTGACTAATCTTATGAAATTTATTACTTCACTGACTAATTAAAAGGTTGATAGCTTCATTAGTTACTTTAATGATGAACTTTAAATTTGATGAATTGAGTTAGGAACTGAAGACAGAAAAATTTTAATTTGCACACAGAGGCAAATAAATTAATATATATTTGCAGTACAGACATTGAAAGTTCATGACTTAATGTTTTTAACTTTCTTTATTTATGTTTCATGGACAAAAATTGGATTGTTTTGATGATGTTAAAAATACTTTCTTTTGGTAATGTTGTGATGTAGTAACACTCTTAGAATGTCAAGAACGTCAATATTTCTTTATTTAAGGTTATATTTTATTCTCTTCTTCTCTTTCCTGTTTACTGGGCCCTTCTTACATGATCAAATATATATATTAAAAACAAAGATTCCAAGACTTACCAAGAGGGAAAGCGCCGGTAGATAGGCACAATAAATAAAACACACACAGAGAATTTTGAGCTTTCACAACCGGCGGCTGCTTCGTCAGGAAAGAGGGAAGGAAAAGGAAAGATGAAAGGATGTGGGTTTTAAGGGAGAGGGTAAGGAGTCATTCCAATCCCGGGAGCGGAAAGACTTACCTTAGGGGGAAAAAAGGATAGGTATATACTCGCGCACACACACGCACAAACACACACACACACACACACACACACACACACACACACACACACACACACACACATATCCATCCATACATATACAGACACAAGCAGACATATATTATTTGGCCTTTAAATATGTCTGCTTGTGTGTGTAGATGTATGGATGGATATGTGTGTGTGTGTGTGTGTGCGCGAGTATATACCTATCCTTTTTTCCCCCTAAGGTAAGTCTTTCCGCTCCCGGGATTGGAATGACTCCTTACCCTCTCCCTTAAAACCCACATCCTTTCATCTTTCCTTTTCCTTCCCTCTTTCCTGACGAAGCAACCGTTGCTATTCACAATATACGTAAATGACCTGGTGGATGACATTGGAAGTTCACTGATGCTTTTTGCAGATGATGCTGTGGTGTATCGAGAGGTTGGAACAATGAAAAATTGTACTGAAATGCAGGAAGATCTGCAGCGAATTGACGCATGGTGCAGGGAATGGCAATTGAATCTCAATGTAGGCAAGTGTAATGTGCTGCAAATACATAGAAAGATAGATCCCTTATCATTTAGCTACAAAATAGCAGGTCAGCAACTGGAAGCAGTTAATTCCATAAATTATCTGGGAGTACACATTCGGAGTGATTTAAAACGGAATGATCATATTAAGTTGATCGTCAGTAAAGCAGATGCCAGACTGAGATTCATTGGAAGAATCCTAAGGAAATGCAATCCGAAAACAAAGGAAGTAAGTTACAGTACGCTTGTTCACCCACTGCTTGAATACTGCTCAACAGTGTGGGATCCGTACCAGACAGGGTTGATAGAAGAGATAGAGAAGATCCAACGGAGAGCATCGTGCTTCGTTACAGGATCATTTAGTAATCGCGAAAGCATTACAGAAATGATAGATAAACTCCAGTGGAAGACTCTGCAGGAGAGATGCTCAGTAGCTCGGTACGGGCTTTTGTTAAAGTTTCGAGAACATACCTCCACCGAAGAGTCAAGCAGTATATTCCTGCCTCCTATGTATATCTCGTGAAGAGACCATGAGGATAAAATCAGAGAGATTAGAGCCCACACAGAAGCATACCGACAATCCTTCTTTCCACGAACAATACGAGACTGGAATAGAAGGGAGAACCGATAGAGGTACTCAGGGTACCCTCCGCCACACACCGTCAGGTGGCTTGCGGAGTATGGATGTAGATGTAGATGTAGATGCTTCTTCAGGAAAGAAAAACCCACATCCTTTTGTCTTTCCTTCTCCTTCCCTCTTTCCTGAAGAAACAACTGTCAGTTGCGAAAGCTAGAAATTCTGTGTGTGTGTTTTATTTATTGTGCCTATCTACCGGCACTTTCCCGCTTGGTAAGTCTTGGAATCTTTATTATATATATATATATATATATATATATATATATATATATATATATATATAAAACAGAATGAAACTTCCACATGGGAAAAATATATTAAAAATAAAGATTCCAAGACTTACCAAGCGGGAAAGCGCCGGCAGACAGGCACATGAACAAAACACACAAACACACACACAACAAAATTACGAGCTTTCGCAACTGGCAGTTGCTTCGTCAGGAAGGAAGGAAGGAGAGGGAAAAATGAAAGGGTGTGGGTTTTAAGGGAGAGGGTAAGGAGTCATTCCAATCCCGGGAGCGGAAAGACTTCCCTTAGGGGAAAAAAAAGGACAGGTGTACACTCGCACACACACACACATATCCATCCGCACATACACAGACACAAGCAGCTGCTTGTGTCTGTGTATGTGCGGATGGATATGTGTGTGTGTGTGCGAGTGTACACCTGTCCTTTTTTTTCCCCTAAGGGAAGTCTTTCCGCTCCCGGGATTGGAATGACTCCTTACCCTCTCCCTTAAAACCCACACCCTTTCATTTTTCCCTCTCCTTCCTTCCTTCCTGACGAAGCAACTGCCAGTTGCGAAAGCTCGTAATTTTGTTGTGTGTGTGTTTGTGTGTTTTGTTCATGCGCCTGTCTGCCGGCGCTTTCCCGCTTGGTAAGTCTTGGAATCTTTATTTTTAATATATATATATATATATATATATATATATATATATATATATATATATATATATATGTGCGGATGGATGTGTGTGTGTGTGTGTGTGTGTGTGTGTGTGTGTGTGTGTGTGTGTGTGTGTGTGTGTGTGCGCCAGTGTACACCTGTCCTTTTTTTACCCCTAAGGGAAGTCTTTCCGCTCCCGGGATTGGAATGACTCCTTACCGTCTCCCTTAAAACCCACATCCTTTCGTCTTTCCCTCTCCTTCCTGAAGAAGCAACCATCAGTTGCGAAAGCTAGTAATTCTGTGTGTGTGTTTGTGTGTTTTATTCATTGTGCCTGTCTGCCGGCGCTTTCCCACTTGGTAAGTCTTGGAATCTTTGTTTTTAATATATTTTTCCCATGTGAACAAAAACAAAGATTCCAAGACTTACCAAGCGAGAAAGCGCCGGCAGACAGGCACAATGAACAAAACACACAAACACACACACAGAATCACTAGCCCTCGCAACCGATGGTTGCTTCTTCAGGAAGGAGAGGGAAAGACGAAAGGATGTGGGTTTTAAGGGAGAGGGTAAGGAGTCATTCCAGTCCCGGGAGCGGAAAGACTTCCCTTAGGGGGAAAAAAAGGACAGGTGTACACTCGCGCGCACACACACACACACACACACACACACACACACACACACACACACACACACACACATATATCCATCCGCACATACACAAACACAAGCAGCAATGTTATGTCTGTACCTATGACTATCCCACCACAGGTGCAGCTAAATGATGCATGCCCTCTGGCGTGGACCATGCAGAGAACAGATCGCTGAGGGCAAGGGATAAAAGTGTGCTGAGTGCCCCCAGAAGCTCAGTTCATCAGCACACCTAATAACATCTTTTCTCTGATGTGTCTTTTATCACATAACTGTTGTACATGCTTGGAACTATGAACTGGCATAACACTGTTTGGTCAATGGATATGCCAGGAGAAACTCAAGAATGGCACTGCATACCTTTAGAGGAAGGAGATGTATCATGCAGCATGACAAAATTTGACAAGCTGCACCATCAAAGATGCTGTTAGCTTAGTGTTGTGCATTTTTGTAGAGATGTTGTGCCGAGCATGTTGTGTAGAACTTTACTAATGCCATGCATCACATCATTTCAGTGGAAAATAGGAGAATGAAGAAGCCCTACCTTGGTATGTGACAGGGCACAATTTACTCACCAGAGCATTGAGTTCAACTCCAAGACACTATTTATACCACATCTACAGCTGGCCAATCATTTTTACCTCTATACATGAAATTGGATTGATGGGGTAGCCACTTCTGCACATAGGATGGCTACAGGACGTTGAACATATACATTTTTATTTATCTTTGGCAGACCAGCTCATGAAGCTACATGTAAGACTGTCATCAATCAGCCTAACATTCAACTGAGTAGATATGTAGTTTCAGTTCTGCTCCCACCACTGCCTGAAGCAGCTGAAATAGTATGTTGTGCTCTGATGAATACTAAACCTATGAAACCAAACATTAACAGCAGAGACAGAGCAGCCATTTGGGACCTGAGAGCATGCCCTGAGCTTGTTGTCTTATCTGCTGGCAAATACAATGCTTCTATTGTTCCCTCCCAAAAGGACTACACTGAGAAAGTGCAGACCTTGCTAGATGTTGACTCCTATAGGAATATCAACACTGACCTCAACAAGAAGGTGGAGAACAATACCAAGGTACTTCTCAATGACAGATTTTAGAGAAGAGAACACCAAGAAATTGTTAGCACAAGGACCTGTGCCACAAAGAATTCGGTTCTCTAAGACCCCAGAGATGGGGTGACATTATGTTCCATTGTCAGCAACATCGGGGCTCCTAAATATTGGCCTTAAATGGTTAAATGACCCCACCACACCTCAGTAACTTCAGGTGGAAGGACTCAGATATCCTGGTGAGATTTGATGTTGGTTCACTGGAACTCACTGGTCAGAAATTTGACAGGATGGGCACTGAACTTTTTTGGCTTCCACATATTTTCTGTTTAATGAAGAATGCCATGAACAAACAGAGGAATGGGCAGCTGACATATCTGTGGTCGTGAATTTGTATATGGATAATCTTAGGAAGAGGCCCTAACATCATCCAAATGGAAACACACTTTCTTTTCCCAGTATGCATATGACATGTTTGTCATCTGCTCCACTGAAGAGACAAACATGTTGACTTGCACATCATCTCTTAAGAAGTAACACCGTCTATGTTACAATTTTTTTGTGATGAAACTAAGCTGTTATTGGCATCATTGTCAAAGTGATGCCAAAATTTCTACCTCTCCATACAGTAAGGCTGAAAATTCATAGTAAACACTGCGTATCTCCTTTAAATTGTAAAGGAACCAATGACAGCACTGCTTATGCCACATAAAATTATAGTTTTACTAATTAAGTTAAAATTTTTAATAAAATACAATAAAAGCAACAACAATAAGTATAAAAAACATAAAAATGGAGGTCCACTAAAATTTTAACAAGTTTTATGCTGTTTTTTCTCTCCTGAAAACTGTCAGAAGTGAAACAAACTTTAAAACATTGGGATAGTGTCATTAGACAGACCATTGTAATTCACGCCAGGCCAGTCTAATCAACTGAGACTGATGCTGCAATCTCAAAAAGGCTTGGGAACCACCACTGGATCTAATCAAGAAGACACTCAGCAAACACAACAATCTGGTGGCTAATGTGGACAGAGTAACAACACCTATGCTACCACAGATATTCATACCCTCTCATCCACAGCCAACACCACGTGTCCTAATGTGCAGACTGCTTAAGGAGTGGCTCATAGTGGGAGGGGATATAAATCAGCTGCAAACACCCAGGAACTCAGTTCATCAGCACACTTGATGATGGTAACATGTCTGATCACCAAAATATTGTACCCGTTGGACACTGTGAAACTGCAGCTCATCCATGGATGGTTTGATCATATGTAAAATGTGCCTATATTTTCTGTTGAGCATGTTGCCACGTAAGGGAACTGACTATCCAGAATTTCTGTGGATCCATATCAATGGTGGGCAACGGCCTTGCCACAGTGGATACACCGGTTCCCGTGAGATCACTGAAGTTAATCACTGTCGGGTGTGGCCGGCACTTGGATGGGTGACCATCCAGCAGCCATGCACTGTTGCCATTTTTCGGGGTGCACTCAGCCTCGTGATGCCAATTGAGTAGCTACTCGGCCGAATAGTAGCGGCTCCGGTTAAAGAAAACCATCATAGCGACATGTTATGAGTGGTGTGGTGACCACATGCCCCTCCTATCCGCATCCTCACCTGAGGATGACACGGTGGTCGGATGGTCCCGATGGGCCACTTGTGGCCTGAAGACAGAGTCCATATCGATGGTGGAATGTAGTAATGTTTTATGGGGAATTTTGATATTTTAAAAATGATTGTCTTTCATTTATAATCTTTTATGATCGTTGCCTGTGTCGTGAAGATATGTGCTGTGAGACTGTAAAATATACCAATACTATAAACTCATGTTGTCACTGCCGTTGCTCAGTCAGCAACACAGCTTACTTAAAAGCAACATAAATGAGATCAAACTCAGGTTCAAATGCACTTTGACAGACCCAGAGGTGTAACGTACATGATAAGTGCCTGTTTGCAAAAATAAAAATTCTGACCCCCTGACAAAAATGTATAACCTATCATTAACTAACATAACTTTCATTACTGCAGGTAGATATAGAAATTTCATGGAGTATGTTGTAAAATTCCATGAAATATAAATTATTATATTTGAAGTATTAAACAAGAATTATTAATACTGATAAATGTTTTTAAAAATTAAACACATTATAGTGATTGACAGTCAATATCAATAATCATAGGCTTGTAGTTCTATCTGTTGTTTGATTGATTTGTGTTTATAAAGCCTCACTGTACACAATTTGACCTCTAGTGAAACTGGACCATGCATTGTACTTTCTGTGAAGGAAGGTATTGATTATTTCAGAGGCATCAATAGATCACTTTGGATACCGTGGAGGTTGAGTTCAATAACTCTGTCTTCAGTCATAGAATACCACAGATAGTTTATTTTAATAAGTATGAGCTTCAAAAATAAGGAATGAGTTGAAGAAAAAGCAACAAGAATAGTTGTAAACAGATAAAATTTTGTGCATTCATCTGGAATGCTGCAGCTATGACTGAATTCTCTGTTACTAATGGTGTAGTGGAGGTTAATGAGGCCATTTATTTTTTCAGACCTTTTTGGTCTTCGAATTAATTGGATAAAACCTCCTCACAATCATTTTGAAACATTACTATGGCATTGTGAATCTCATCGTTGGAAGCAAAATTTATAAATTTTGGGAAAATAATTTTGTAGAAATAGTTAACATTATGTATACCCTCAGATTTACTCTTTGGCTACAACGATGACCAAACAGCCATTAAAATGTCCCATTTATTTTCCAGAGATGTAGTCACTAACATTACTTCTTAAAAATAGTGTCAATCGCAAGATTAATTATCAGCTCCATCTGAATAAGAGAACATGTTTTATGAAGCTCTACATTTTCCATCAGTATAATTTACAATGCTAAATTGCAAAGCTTTAATTGCAGCACTATCTGAAATATGAATCCACATTTTTCTGATTGGTTTTTCAAAACAACTGCTTGTTGTTACTTAGATGCCAATATTGACTTTTTACAGAGCCTTAAGCAGCCTAATAGACACAAGCATAATGCAGGGCTTTTAAAGACTGGTATCTTGAAGATGAACCTGATGGGCTAAATATTTCTAAAGTGCCATCTTTTAATTCTATGACTGATGAAAAAATACATTTCTACTGTGTTGTAAAAGCACCTTATTTCTTGTATTCCACATGTAGCATCGTTAACTGTTAGACTTAATGTGTGCACTGCACAATGTGCAGATTTTTTTCGGGTTGACGATGGTTCAAACCGGTTGAGCCATCTTGATTTAGGTTTTCTGTGATTTCTCTAAATTACTTAAGGCAAATGCTGGTATGGTTCCTTTGAAAGAGCATAGCTGACTTCCTTTCTTATCCTTCCCTGATCAATGACCTTGTTGTTTGGTCCTCTCACCCAGGTCAACCAACAAACATATTTTGCTGTCTTTTGTCTTTGTTGAATTCTTGTACTGACAGCTTTGTGTATCCCTGACATATTATCATAACCATCATAAACTTGACCACAGCATTTTGTTAATAAGTCCCTTTTCAATTCTGGCACATAGAATTCCCTTTTCTGTTACTAAGGCAATTTGATCTTTTATTTCATGAATGCTTTAAAAGCTTTCATGTATCTTCACATCACAAGGCTTTCCACTGAAACATATCTGAATATCTGAGGTAACTGATATTTTTATGTAATGTTCTATGTTGCTTGTGTAATAGCAGACAATAATGGTGAGGTGTGGCAATTATTGACTGCAAGAGTCGACCGCCTCATCTTTGAGAACGAACTTCTTTGAAAACTGCTGATCTCAGTGTGTTCTGAACTCTGTATTCGAGCAGATATGTTTGTATCGATGTGATCAAAATAAAGTTAATTCATTATAAACGAGCAAATACTTAATGTTGGGTTCGATATTACCATACATAACATCTCGATCCCCACACTGGTGACCCTGACACTCATGAACGTCGCTTAAGACACCAGAAATGTGTACTGGAACATCACCATGGACAAACAATGCAGCAACACTTTGTCGGATTTCTACGTCCATCAACTTTGCATCGCGCCGCACCTGGATGCAGTGTATGGGAAGTGTAATTAGTGTGTAAATTCCCAACTTTTGTGTGAATTGTGCTTTTTGGTAACTTTGTCACCTTCTCATACATCAAAAATGTGACCGATGTGCACATGTCGTCCATTGAAACCCACTCAACGCGTTGGTAATTTCACTTCCGGACGGTGCAGTGCTCCTTCGCTCATTAATTTGGACAATTTTGACTTGCTTTTGTGTAATGAATTAAATTTGTGCAGTGCTTCGACATTGGACAGTCATGCCATACAATGGACTGCAACAAACGGGGACTATGTTTCAAATCCCAGTTCGCACAAACTTCGAACTTCAGCTAAATAGCATGCCTGGTCGAATTCACAAACGCCCGTCATGACTATCATGTCTTCCACACCGCATGCAATTCGTTCAACCCGGTTTCCGCACAGCCCGTCTTCCAGAGTTCAAATGTTCGTGCCAACTTTTCCGCCACTTCTCCATGCTTGTCCCTCATTTGCAGCATCACCGATGAAAATGAAAAATACCTCGTACTCTTCAGGCACCTCAAGGACTATCATCATATAATTATGGACATTTTCTGTGACAATTTGAATGACAAGTACACCAGAGCGAAAGCCGCTTTAATTCAGCACCTGTCACCAACATCACAGGAACAATTTCATCAAAGGCATCCTACCAATCAACGACAATACACCAATTACACCGACAACAATGCCAGCTGTTCCTCAGTGGAACACTGCACGTGCCACACCTCCCTCTACCAACAGCGACGTCATGGCCGCCGCCTGCTGGCTCACTGACCTCGACCCAGTCAAAACAAACAGCTGCGTGATATATGCTCCTGCCATGGCTACCACACCCGCATCTTGTCAACAACTCGCCAACACTATCCACGCTTACCGCCCGGCCGTTCACTACTCGATCACGCCCACAACTTGTTCACCTACTCCAGAAGACGATTTCAGCCATATCAATGCTTCATACAGCAGTGAACGCGTTCTCACTCCGCCACCACCAAGTACTGAGTTTCACATTCGTGATAGCACATATGATCTCTTCTACTCGAACTGTTACATCAACACTGTGCCGCTGACCTTGTCTTGTACATCAGGCTACCCTTTGATAGAGACAGATTCTGATTTTGAGCCCATCTTACTCAGTGATACACAGCAGACTGCTTCATGACATACATTTTCGCCCGAACAACTGCAACAGCTACGTGAGCAAATTGCGACATACAACTTGTTGGTACAAGATCAGTTATACATGCTGCAGCCGACACCAACCGAGCACGACATGCAGCGAGATGCTCCTGTCATTGTTCTGCCTCTGACTGCTGATGATCCTCTGCCATTAGTAGCAGATACAACTAATATCCTGACGATCACGCTACATGGATCTATGTCCCAGATGTAACAACTGTCATCATCAGGCCGCCTCAAGTGGAAATTCTACGTTACTGATGTAATACAAGCAACTTACTTATGCTGCTGCCACCTTTCCTCAGTAGTTCCAGACACTTCGTTTCTGAACCACGGCATAACCAGCCACATTCCAGTGCCGCTTGCTTTGCCACCCTCTTCACTACCTCCTCAATTTACAACCAACACATCTGCCATTTCTGCTTCGACGAGTGAGCACCTTTCCGCTCCGACACACGACCGTGCAGCAGTTTCACGTGAGCAGCTCGCAGTCTTATGACTCGGCTGCAGCACCAACAGCAACAGCACACACGCAGCTCCAGTTCCATCGAACTGTGTCGCCTCTCCGCCACGGACCAGTAGTTCATCCGCCGATTCGACTTCTTCACATTCACATCACATCTTATTACCTTCCTGCTCTGACCATGGTTTCGCTGGCCACGTCCGCCTTCCACCACCTCTCGCTGTCGCCATGCCTCATGCTCAGGGCTCAGGGCCACGCCCCCCAACCTTCGATCATGCCTGTTTCGCACATCAAAACACTGACACTGTCAACTCCGCGTGAAACATCTTGCCATCTACTGCTGTAACACACTCACCGTCCACGGACTCTGAGGTGATGCTTCCGTCGACACCGAAGTCATCCACTGTCAAGGTCAGTCATGTGCAGCTTGCTGTTTTCTCACCTGCTGCAACATCAAGCACCTCTATAACTCCATCATTATCGCAAGTGTTGCTCATCCGGCATCTCTTACGCAACCTGCTAAGCCACAGCATGCTTGCTCCTTTATGTCATACGGCCAATAACAAACTGTTACCAGACATGTTGCACTGACCACAGTGCTCACCGGCAAATACTTTGGCAATACATCACATCATATCTTCGACGCACTCCGCGCCTTTGATCAGATCAAAACCCCACTGCGCTGCACGGCCTCGGCCTGGCAATGTTCTCCCCACCGACATGCCACTGCCTTCTGCTTTCACTGTGCCATCAGCAGCATGGCACGGCCAACCTGTGGATGCCTTCCGCGCCTCCTTCCCTCCACTGGTCGTGCCCACAAAGACATCAATAAACGGTCCAATCACTCCTCGCACCAGCAGTTAAGAAAAATTGGTGATGAAAGGGAGGATCCAGATGCCCCAGGTTGTGAAGCAGCCATTGAAATCAAGAATGTTATGTTCAGCTGCATGTTGTGCCACACGGTGATCCAGTTTCCTCTTAGCAACAGTTTGTCAGTGGCCATTCATCCTGGTTGACAGCTTGTTGGTAGTCACACCAACTTAAAAAGTTGTTCAATGATTGCAGCAGAGCTGGCATATGATGTGGCTGCTTTCACAGGTGATCCAGCCTCTTATATGATAGGATACTGATGTTCCACCAGACACTGCCGATTCATTTTTGCTCACCGGTCCCCTGCTTTCCTGACCCCTTCCCTGCCCCACTCTAGCCTTTTGCTCCCATTCAAAATGAATCATTGCACTCTGTGCAGAGTGACCAGAGATAGCAGTCATTTGTGTATGAGGTGTGCTTGCTTGTGTCAATGTGCAAACATTTTTGTTTTTCTGAGAAGGCTCTGCCTGAAAGCTTATGTGTAACAGTCTTTCCATCTTGTCTATCTGTGACTCAGCATGTCATCATTACAGTGAGTAGCAATCTATCCTTTTCATAATATTGTTGTTATTCCAACCTGGACTTTCAATTGAGTAAGAACAAAATTTCTGAAAGTGGGAAACTGACATACTCTGCATCTCATGCTCTACAGTGAGGGAGTTGTGCAACAAAGCAGCTGGTAGCATTTTGAACGTTATAATAGAGTCTGCTGTAGTCATTTTGTCCTCATACATTGCATTCTGTTATCAAGATAGTGTTTTATAGTTTTATAAATTGTTTGATAACAATTTTATTATGAGTCACAGCTCACAATGTATTATTCTCCAACTCAACATTTATAATTCTGCTGATTGGTAACTGATGATGATTGTTGTCAACCAAGTTACCTTCAGTGCTGATTCTCTCATAGACATTGTGTCTGGTTTCTGAAAATAAAAGTATGTTGTGATGTTGAACTCAACTGGATGAAACTGTGATTCTTTTCTACGAATGAAAATAGAAAAAAGAGCTCAGTGAACAGTTTCATATGATATTTCATGATAAGTACATTATTATTATTATTATTATTATTATTATTAGTAGTAGTAGTAGTAGTAGTAGTAGTAGCAGCAGCTGGTAGTTGTAGAATCAGAAGTTGTTGTTCTTGCTTTTGTGGTTTGGAATTCAAAATTAAGAGTTCTCAGGTCACCAGTAATAACTTATTCACCTTCTGTTTTCCAGAAACTGAGATCACTGCAAAATACCCACCACATTTCAGTGGACTAGTGGTTGAAAAGGTTGTCACTGTTACCACATATGACCACTCTTCTATTTGTATCTATCACATCATTTCATCTACCCTAATAAATAATGTGTAATTTTTTGGCAGACAGACAGGCTGGTTGTTGGGGTGACTAATCAGAGAGAGAGAGAGAGAGAGAGAGAGAGAGAGAGAGAGACCCTAACTCAACAATAAAATATCATAATTCTTAGGACAAAGAATATGCATAAGCTGTCAGTACAGTAGGCAGAGGCAAAATGTAGAAGGAATGCTTTGTCACTCAAACACTGACACATTCTATTTTGAGCTTACACGTATATGGCGAGTTACTACTTTTTTGTGTCATTTCAGGTAAGTACAGTTTGCTGTTACTTGCAGTGTAAGCTAATATTGATAAATAAGTAAAGCATCAGACTTCTCAATTTAATATTAATCATGAAAACAGATTGCATATTTCAGATTTGCTGCTGATGTACACTGCATAAAGAATATTGGTAACTTTATTAAGTGTGTGTTGAAATTTGTTGATCATGGCTGTGTAAGCTGCCACCAAGTTCTTACATTTAGGCAGCTCCCTAAACAGACAGCTGTAGGTAAAATATAGTTTCCCATCTATTGCATCACATCAAATCTTCACAAGCAAATGGTTTTTCTTTGTCTCTATCAAACATGTTCCAAACAATATTCATCCTGTTTACAGTAGAGACTTTCCATTCAAAATTGAATTTGGAAGTCAGGAACTTCAAACTCATTTAACTGATAAACAGAAGCAAGCAACTGATATCACAGATATTCATTGCCATGTGGAGGGAATGGCAACATCAATGGATGTCCTAAAGAGCTCTGGAGCATAACCTATTCAGAGGTGAGCAGCCAGTCAAGACATTAGTTGCACTATTAGTTTTTGGAAAAAATTGTTAGGATATTAGAGAATGAATAATCTTGACCGATGTAATTATTAGTTTAATACTGCATTCACCACTATAAACTGTTGCTAAGAGGAAACTGGATCACCGTGTGGCACAACATGCAGCTGAACATAACATTCTTGATTTCAATGGCTGCTTCACAACCTGGGGCATCTGGATCCTCCCTTTCATCACCAATTTTTCTTAACTGCTGGTGCGAGGAGTGATTGGACCGTTTATTGATGTCTTTGTGGGCACGACCAGTGGAGGGAAGGAGGCGCGGAAGGCATCCACAGGTTGGCCGTGCCATGCTGCTGATGGCACAGTGAAAGCAGAAGGCAGTGGCATGTCGGTGGGGAGAACATTGCCAGACCGAGGCCGTGCAGCGCAGTGGGGTTTTGATCTGATCAAAGGCGCGGAGTGCGTCGAAGATATGATGCGATGTATTGCCAAAGTATTTGCCGGTGAGCACTGTGGTCAGTGCAACATGTCTGGTAACAGTTTGTTATTGGCCGTATGACATAAAGGAGCAAGCATGCTGTGGCTTAACAATTAATGAAATTTATGAAAAACCTACATTCAGAGGATACAGGGTGTTACAAAAAGGTACGGCCAAATTTTCAGGAAACATTCCTCACACACAAATACAGAAAAGATGTTATGTGGACATGTGTCCGGAAATACTTAATTTCCATGTTAGAGCTCATTTTAGTTTCATCAGTATGTACTGTACTTCCTCGATTGGCCTAATTGAAGGAAGGTTAATGTTGACTTTGGTGCTGGGTTGACATGTGACTCATTGCTCTACAGTACTAGCATTAAGCACATCAGTACGTAGCATCAATGGGTTAGTGTTCATCATGAACGTGGTTTTGCAGTCAGTGCAATGTTTACAAATGCGCATTTGGCAGATGCCCGTTTGATGTATGGTACGTTTGTATCGAGACAGATTTCCAGAACGAAGGTGTCCTGACAGGAAGACATTCGAAGCAATTGATTGGCGTCTTAGGGAGCATGGAACATTCCAGCCTATGACTCGTGACTGGGGAAGGCCTAGAACGATGACACCTGCAATGGACGAGGCAATTCTTCGCGCAGTTGAAGATAACCCTAATGTCAGCATCAGAGAAGCTGCTGCTGTACAAGGTAACATTGACCACGTCACTGTATGGAGAGTGATACGGGAGAACCAGTTGTTTCCGTACCATGTACAGCGTGTGCAGGCACTATCAGCAGCTGATTGGCCTCCACGGGTACACTTCTGCGAATGGTTCATCCAACAATGTGTCAATCCTCATTTCAGTGCAAATGTTCTCTTTACGGATGAGGCTTCATTCCAATGTGATCAAATTGTAAATTTTCACAATTAACATGTGTGGGCTGATGAGAATCAGGACGCAATTGTGTAATCACGTCATCAACACAGATTTTCTGTGAACGTTTGGGCAGGCATTGTTGGTGATGTCTTGATTGGGCCCCATGATCCTCCACCTACGCTCAATGTAGCCGATTATCATGATTTCATATGGGAAACTCTACCTGTGCTACTAGAATATGTGCCTTTACAAGTACGTCATAACATGTGGTTCATGCACGATGGAGCTCGTGCACATTTCAGTCGAAGTGTTCGTATGCTTCTCAACAACAGATTTGGTGACCGATGGATTGGTAGAGGCGGACCAATTCCATGGCCTCCACGCTCTCCTGACCTCAACCCTCTTGACTTTCTTTTATGGGGGCATTTGAAAGCTCTTGTCTATGCAATCCCGGTACCAAATGTAGAGACTCTTCGTACTCATATTGTGGATGGCTGTGATACAATACATCATTCTCCAGGGCTTCATCAGCGCATCAGGGATTCCATGCGACGGAGGGTGGACGCGTGTATTCTCACTAACGGAGGACATTTTGAACATATCCTGTAACAAAGTGTTTGTAGTCATGCTGGTACATTCTGTTGCTGTGTGTTTCTATTCCATGATTAATGTGATTTGAAGAGAAGTAATAAAATGAGCTCTAACATGGAAAGTAAGTGTTTCCGGACTCATGTCCACATAACATATTTTCTTTCTTTGTGTGTGAGGAATGTTTCCTGAAAGTTTGGCTGTACCTTTTTGTAACACCCTGTATAGGGATTTACCCAGTATGTCATCAGTGACTGGACAGAAATTAACGTTTGTGTTGCCCACTGAGTCATATTCAGGTACCAATGGAGCACTAATATGGTAACAATATGCTCCAATGTACCTCAATAATTGTAAGTATTCTGATAGACTAAAAGACATTGTTAGTTTTAAACTATAAGAATATTAATTTAGAACAAACTGCATGAACTTTGTGGTGTACTTTGTAGCACCACATTACCGTCTCAGCTCACTGAGCCATGTAATTTTAATTATAACGTAGATTGCAATCAGCACATCTGAACACAATTCCTAGTTGCACTTTACCTTCTTACATCATGTACATAAATGCAAATCAGGCTGTAAGGGAGATGCTCTTGTTATTTTGGTGTTGCTTCAGCTTGGCACCCCACTACACCTCACATCTGAATCAGTACAATTTGGGCTGTGCTTAACAATGGAAGAAGTTTGGATCAGCTCAAGAAATGGATTACCTTCCTTTTGATAGTGTAATTTTGAGTTGACAAAACTGTGGGAAATGTTACAAAAACTTTTATCTTGCACTGATTTACAGGTGCCTTGCTTCATTATCTGATTAAGTTTACTCAATATTCCATTAAACAATTTAACTGTTTTGTCGATCTATTAAATAATCTGAATGATTCACATGTAAGATGATCCACTGAATATGTAAATTTAATTTTTCAACTTCAGGGAGGTTGTTTCATGTATTTGTTGCAACTAATTATATCAGCCATAGTGTGGGATGTCTGCATTAAACAACAGAGCAATGAGGGAGTAGTTTACAGTTGGAGTACTGTGCTACTTTAAGAGTTTAGCTCTCACTGTAGAGCCATAATAATTTAAGTTAGACACCTTTTGTTTCTTTTCTTTTTCTTTCTTTTTCTTAAAGAAAGAAAAAGACAGTTGGAAATCACCAAGACAAAATTCAGTGATGAAATCATGAGAAAAGCTCTGCATTAATACTGCTAGTATTGCATCAACATTTGATAATCATCAACATTTTACTTGAGGGTGACCATGTTCATTCATTACTGTCACTATTTTTTCAGGTATCAGAGCCATCTTACATCAGTGGAGTAGCAGCAGAAGCAGTTACCAGTGAATTTCTAGGTTGCTGTCGGCTTCATCATAACTGTCACCAGAAGCAACTGTCTTTCCTGTCTGCCCTCTTAGCTGAGTGGTCAGCACAACTGACTGCCGTGCAGTGGGCCTGGATTTGATTGGATTGGATTGGCTGGGTTGCAGATTTGTTTCCACTCAGGGACTGCATATTGTGTTGCCCTCATCACTTCATCATCATAGACACACAAGTTGTCCAATGTGGCATCAACTGAAGAGACTTGCAACTCAGTGGCGGAACTTTCCAGGTCTGGACTCTGGCCATCAATGCCATATGATTTTGTTTCACTGTCTTTCCTCACTCATGTTGACTTTAATGGGGAAAGTTAACTACATGTTGTTGAGATTGAGGAACAAGTAAAATATCAGTATTATGAAACATGCATCAGTGCTGTACATGCCTACCTTTAACTGTGAATTTAGCATTGTTATTATTATTATTATTATTGTTGTTGTTGTTGTTGTTGTTGTTGCTGTCGTTGTCATCATCATCCACTTTTCCCATATAGCTAGTCTAAAATAGTAGACAATTCCAGAATCAGTTTTTACAATGTGTATCTTATGCTTCGTGTATCTTCTGTGCTGGAAGAAACTTTTCTAAAGAGTTTAATAGTGTTGATTTTTCTTGCATTTTGTTCATAGTTGATGTGAGACAGTGTTGATCCTTCTCCATACTGTCTGAAATATCTTCCAAAAAATGAAGGTATGAAATATCTGTGACTGGGTTCATTTGGTTCCCATAAGTTAGATACAGCATTTAAAACAGATTTTCTTCTATATTTGGAAAACACATATCACAATAAACATATATATGTACTGTCATTCATTTTACAATGTAATTTATGTGAAACTATACACAAGAAATTGTATTAAACACTAATGTAAAGCTACAACATTTGACTTTAAATCACAGTTAACTTTTTCAGTCTCTTGTGTTAACTCAGTAGAAAGACACCAGGGTAATGAAATGGTGACAGCTGACTTATTCCCCTGAGTCATAACACAGATAAACAAGATCACTTTTATAGTCACTTGTTTCCACTAGAGGATGACGAATGCGAAGGAGGTGGTTTTCCAAGCGACAATCCAAGGCTGTGATGATGCCAACAAGTTGGCACCTTCCTTAGCTGACTCTCATTCACAAGTGTTGTGTGTCTGTACAAAATAAATACATAACTTTTACTTTTGACTTATAAGTGTATAATACACAGTTTCTACTATTTCACGAATAGCAATTATTTCTTGCAAGTCAGTCATGTTATGGAAATACCTTGGATCAAAAATAAATGAGTATGTGAAATGTGGCTTTGACATAGGGTCAGCCATGGGTAAAATGATTGGCAACAACTAACATAAAAAATCTACTTACAAAATTTTATTTAAAGAACCATTTTTCACTGAGGAATCTAGGAATATCCTGCACCCCCTACATATCACTTCCACACTGACTGAAAATAAAATAATGTTAGGTACAACTCAAGCATAGACTTACTTCCCAGTAATGGAAAAAAATGAGAACACTCAGTTTATGGTTCAAACTAAAGAAATTTTTGCTACAGATATAAATTAAATGAAAAAGGAGAGCAAGGGTAACCTTGTTGGACACCTTGTCTCATTGTTGTCTTTTTCTT
Source organism: Schistocerca gregaria (assembly GCF_023897955.1). Lineage (NCBI taxonomy): Eukaryota > Metazoa > Arthropoda > Insecta > Orthoptera > Acrididae > Schistocerca > Schistocerca gregaria. The sequence goes on from NC_064924.1 coordinate 475,126,837, forward strand.
AACTCTGTTGATACCTACAGAAATAGATATCAAGGTCAATAAGAAAAAGGCTAGGACAAGAAAAGGCACCTGAAAAGGCTGACCTCTCTCCCCTTAATTTATTTACAAAAAGTGCAGAACGAACAGTAAAAAGCGGCACCAAAGAGCTCAAAATTTACGTTAAACAAATATATTGCATTCCATTTGCTCTTGGTATAGTAGTCTTAGAACTTTCTGAAAAGGACCTGAATTATATGTAAAAAAAGTTACTGATGGGCTTGGATAGCGACAGAATGAAAATAAATGACAAGACTAAAACAATGGTGAGAGATACACTGAACAGAGACATATGGGTGATCATTAAGGTAGAAAATAAAATGCTAATGAAAACGAATGACTTCTGCTACTTAGGAAGTACAGTAACACATTACAGGAGTTGAAAGAGACTTCAAACTACAGAAATGAGCAGTGAGGTTAATATGTGGCATCTCTAACAGAGCATCATGCAGAGGTCTCTTTAAGACTCTCAGGATATTTATGTTACAAAGCAATATATATACTCACTGATGATGTCAGTAGCCAGGAACAGGGAATTATTGCAGAAAAACTGTCACATTCACAAGCATAACACAAAGCAGGGGAAAAATTTCCACCAAGCCTCTGCAACTCTCACAAATGTCCTTAGGGGAGTAACCGAGTCAGGGATAAAAATGTATAACAAGCTTCCCAGCAGTATAAAAAAAGAAAATCAATAACTTGCAGGTTTTCAAAAGGAAACTGGAAACATTCCTCAGAGAACAAACTTATTATAAAATGAATGAGCTCCTACAGTAATAAGGTATATTTTTGAGTAAAGAAGGGGGAAAAAAATCTTTTTTATGCCATGAACGTAAAATTGTACACTCCTAACATAAATAATATGATAAAATGTAAATTCATTTATATGACAGGTTAACATGTATACTACCATTTATTCTACACTATTAAGTATTCACTTGAGATTACTTATCTGATGCAGATAAAATTTTTGTATTTTAATTTGAAATGTAAATTTCATTATTTATTTTTGACACTGAGATAAAAAAATGTGTTCTTTCATTCATCTGCTATTTTAAGCACTCACCTGGACATATAAAAGTAAAACGCAGACTGTAATATTGTTTATGTGTGACTTTTTGTGCACACTACTGTGTATGTTTCTTATTTATGACGTAACTAGTTATAGCCTGCATGTATTGCAATACCTCTTTTAATTTCCAAATAGATGCACATATACAAAGCAGACACACATTTACATTTTCAAAATAAATGAAAGATGATGATTTTTTTGTACATTAAATTAAATCTGGAATTACTCTTTGCCTATAGCTTCATCTGTGCATTGTGACACACACACACACACACACACACACACACAAAGAGAAGAGAGAGAGAGAGAGAGAGAGAGAGAGAGAGAGAGAGAGAGAGATAATACACATATTTTTTCACTAACACTTAACATATTTCACACATATTCCATTGTTGTTGCTGTTGTTGTTGTGGTCTTCTGTCTGAAGAATGGTTTCATGCAGCTCTATGGTACTCTATCTTGGGCAAGCCTCTTCATCTCCAGATAACTATTGTAACCTGCATCCATCCAAATCTGCTTATGGTATTCACCTATCATTCTCCATCTGTGACTTCTACCCCTTGCACTTGTTACCAATATTAAATGGTCTTGATGTCTCAGAATGTATGCTCTCTACCAATCGCTTCTCTTAGTCAAACGTGTCACACATCTCTTGTCTCCACAATTCCACTAAATACCTCCACATTAGATACACAATATATCCATCTAATCTTCAGCATTCTTCTGTAGCACCACATTTCAAAAGCTGCTGTTTACTTCTTGTCCAGACTATTTGTTGTCCATGCTTCACTTTCATACATGGCTACACTCCAGACAAATACCTTCAGTAAAGATTTACTAACACTTAAATCCATATTCGATATTAAAAAATTTCTTCTCTTCAGAAATTCTTTCCTCACCATTGCTAGTCTACATTTTATATCCTCTCTAGTTCAGCCATCATGAGTTACTGAACAAAAACAATAGTACTGAACAAGGAAAAGGGACACAAGGTTCATAAAATTATAGTATTCCAAGTTAACTGACTGCAGGAAAGAAATATCAACAGGTAATTTTTTGTAGTTTATACACGTGGAATACTTTTAAATTATTAAGTGTGATCTGTCTCTTATCTGTGTTATGACCATAATAAATTTTTCTCTATAGAAAGTGAGACATATGCCATATTTGGCAGAAATTCCTTCAGGGTTTACAGAGACAACCAGACATGTCTTGGCACACATGTAACTATACCCTAATTCCAATGGTTAAATATCATTGTAACTATCATCAATAATTGCTCCCTTCCAGTATGAAGGATGGCAGTGGGCAGCAATAACATGATTCAGTGAACTTACAAAATTGTCAAAGTTGCACAGAAGTTTGTTTTTATTTGAGTGGTGACCAGTTTTGGACTTCTGTCCATTATCAAGCCATCCACATAAGTCCTAACATAACATCATAATGTTTGTACATGGCCACAATGCTTGTGAGTGGCTAAGTGCAAGATACATTTGCATATGACAGTCCAGTACTACATGCACCAGTAAGTCTAGTGACTCTGAAAACCATGGATTTGATACAAATGTTGGTTGTTATCGAATATCTTTACATGTCACATTTTCTCATTCCTCCTCCCCTCCCCAGCATTTGGGGTGGTAGGGGTATATTACCACTAAAATATTTTTATACAAATAATTATACAAATAATGCATCATGTATACACAAAATTTTATTGAAATTTCTCCAAATGTTTCTGTGTTAAGCTTCTGTGTCACCCTATTTAACCCCCAGCCCAATGTGTGGTAGACGCCAATCACTTTTATTCTAGCAGACATAACTATTCTCAACTTAAAAGAATTTTTTTTTTAAATTAAAAAGGATTTTCAGGATGTTCTTCAACTTAACATAAGATTCTAACCCCTCTTCTCTAGGTGATAAGACTCTCTGCAAAAGAGAAGAGTTCTACCTAAACAGCTCCATAACACACAATAGTGTGCACATAAGCAAAATACGCTGCCTTTGTACCCATGTTGACCAAGACATCAATGTGAGTTCACTATCATGCTCCTCAAACCTCTGTAGATGATTCTGCCCTAGTGATATTAACAGTTATCCTCATGGAAGATATCATTGTCATTGTCAAGGTGTCCAGCATGAAGGGAAAGTAGGTATTGCATAATAATGTTCATGTAGTCCATAGCTGTTATATTACTTCTACAGCTTCCACAGAATCTCAGCCAAATGCAACCATAACAGTACTGCTACCATTGATCTATTTCCATGGTGCAGTACATCATTCAATCATCCATTCACATTGACAATGGTGTGTACAGATGTGATCAGCCACACAATGTTACAACAACAATGATTCGCCTGAACAAGCAACATTTTTCCATTGATTCACAGTCCAATCTTGACACAACTAAAACTGAAAATGTAGTTATGTCACCTGCTACAGAGCTCAATGTTCTTCAATGTGCACTGACTGGTGTGCTCTGAAACACTTTTGCCTCTACCAGCACTGTACTCTGTTATCAAATCTGCCACAAATCACCACTTAGTCTGCTTTATAGGGCACTCAAGCCTCCAAACTCCATGTTCAGTTGTGAGACATGGACCCCAATGCCTCATTGCCTGCTCTTGATTTCACCATCCTTCAACTATTTTCCACAGATGTTTACTGCAGTAACAAGACAACAGTCAACAAGCTTCACTGTTTCTAAAATATTCTTGTTGAAGTGCCTTGCCAGAACAAACTTCTCTTAGTCAGATCACTTATGGTAGTGGATTTCTCTATTTGCAGACAATATTGTCATTAGAATGATTCACCATTCATTTCATCTCTGCTGTACACTTTCTTTAATGCAACACATGCCAGTAATGCAACCAGGTAATTCAGTCTCTCAGTGGACAACAGCCATAATGTTTTGGCACATCAGTGTATCTTAATGAGCTGTAATTATGAATTATAAGAGCACCTTATTGATGGATGTAGATGACACCAGCATGGTGAATGAATATTTGGCAACTGCACACACAGATAACCTCTTTCAAACAGTGCTTAAGAGGTTTACCATTAATTCACTTCATTCAGTTTCATGAAAGCCATAAGAAAAGAGAGGAATTTATGGTGTATTACAGAAACATATTTAATGAGAGCAGACAGCACTAAGCTCATAACTTTAAACTGAACTGAGAATGTCACACAGTTCACACCACTAAGATACTGAACTCATTTGACTATACTTTAAGAATATTTTCTTATACTGGTGACCAGAAAAGAGTGAAGGCATCTTATTTAGCTATACTCCATTATGTGTTATGGAGCTACTTAGGTAGAACACTTCCCTTTGCAAAAGATCTTCATCACCTAGAGATGAAGGGTTAGAATCTTATGTTGAGGTGATGAACCTCTTGCCACAAATTTTTTAGGCAGTTGAGGATACTTACATTTACTAAAAAAAAGTGATTCACACTATATAACAGTAATGGCTGACTGCAACGCCAAACATTCTTCAGTAGGAAACTTTAGAGTGTATACAAGAAATTGTATAGGGAACATGGTAATGGAATTCATTGAGAAAAACTGAATGTGTAATCAAACATATTCTTCAAGAAGATCCCAGACAGAAAATTGGCATGGAAGGGTCACATGGAAATTAAATTGAGGCTGATTTTGTATTGCCAAACAACAAATGAATTATGCAGGATGTGTTAGTTTTGAACAAGTTCAGGATTTCAAGTGACCCTAGACTAGTAAGATGCAAAATAAAATTAGACACACAGTCAGAAAGAACTAAACTCACTAAGCTAAACTCCCATTTCATTGGGCTTAATAAATTTAGGTGTAAATGAGGTGGAAAACCAAATAAAATTAATATCAGTAAATAGGTTAAGCATCTAGAGAATGAAGAACCATTAACTTAAATATGATAAATGGTGTTTTGTAAGGTTTGTACTGGAAACAACAAAAAATGTTGCAGGAGCATTGAGGAACAAACAAAATGAATCTGAGTATGCAAGACAGTCGATGAATAAGATGAAATGATAACCGTTGTTGAAAATTAACTGAACTAAATAAAATTATTTAGAGTTGTTTACAAGGAAATGTCAGAAAGTAGAATGAGGCATCATATCACAGGAGTTATGTTGATAGAAGGCTAGGTTAGAATGAACTTGTGAATTTACGAGCCTGGATGACTCCTGGCTTGGGGGTGAAGGAGGCCTTAGCAATTGAAGTATGTAATTTTACATTATTGGCTCAATGGAGCTCAGTCTGGACAGAATGTGAGGAAATAATGAGCATTCAGTAGATAATGGCCTTGAAAATCCTAGAGAGGGACCTAATGACCAAGTCAGCAATGGGAAAATTAATTACTGCAGATTTGCCTTCTGCCACTGATGAAATATAACTCAAGGTTCTACACATAAAAATATTAAAAATAGTCTTCTGGAACTACATAATAAATGATGATATCAAATTGTGTGCCTTGAAGTCACAAGTACAGTGCACGACACTGAACAAAGTCCACTTTTTAACTAAGTGATTTTTGTGAGCAATGGTTGCAAAAATACTTTAAATTACACTACTGGTAAACCAAAACTGCTACAATCACAAACAATATGTTGGATGTAAGCTGGACCCCTACAGTGAATACATACTAATGCCAATTGTCTGTAGCTTAAATTAATCCAGAACATTAAGCCTTTAATTAAAACTGTTTAATTAAATTGAGCAAAATGGATTGCTCTCTACAATTATACATATTATGAAGATAGCATGAAATGTCCTTTGTCTTCAACATTATGAATATGAGTTTAGATATGTAAGCTACTTCAGTGTTAAATTAAGTATAATTCAGTTTTATTGAAACAAGTCTTGAGTTAAACTGGCCATATCTTAATTGCGTAGGCTTCCGTGGTCAGAGTCAGTTGACATAAACGTTTCCTGGGTATGGTACCAAGTCATATTGTACAAAACTACTGCTGGAGAAAACCAATCTGTTTTCAATGCCTAAGTGATGCCCAAAACATAACACGCGAGCTTAAAAGGCTATGCACAATATTTCTAGCCAATGGCTACAGCCATAAGTTGATCCACATAGCCTTATCAAAGACTATATGTAAGCAAGATATGGAAGAAATGGACAAACTGCAGCCAGCAGTGTATTTATATTATGTGAAAAATGTCACTGACCAAATAGGCAAACACCTTTGCTGGGTTGGGGTGCAACCTGTTTTTTATAGTGGCTGCAGGATCGCAGATGTTCTAGGCTCTACTAGGAACAAGTAGCCAGTAGCAATGTGCATTGGGGAACACGGGTGCTATATTTTTCTAAGGCAACATAACAAGCAGTGGTAGAACATCAGCAAGATTGCGGAAAACAAAATTCAGTGGAGCCTGTTTGTTGGCCAAGCAGCCAGTCATGATGGAATGTACAATTAGAGAGGCCATTGAAATACTTAAACACCCTAAGAACATGAATAGAGTGGATGGACTCAGGGTTGTCCCATCTTAGCTGCCAGCAATCAGGGACCAAAAGAGCGCACTGTCAACATGAGGCATGGGCGTTGGCATTACCACCGAGTAACTGCTGCCATGGGGCCTATGTCCAGCATTTGGTAAACAGGAACCAACTTCTCATTCACTGATGACCACCAATCATAGCACATAATACAAGAGCTAATAGACAACAGAGGTTACACTCTCCCCCTCCACCTCAGTAACTTATTAAAATAAAGTTCCCTCTCCTTCTTCCTTAAGTGACCAATGAAATAAACTATCTTTTTTAAAAATTATGGTGTAATGGCATGTGCAGTGAACAGCAATAACAAAATATAAGGGGCACTGCATAGTTAGAACGTACCAGTAGACCCAGAAGAAGGCCGCTGCAACCATAACTGAAATGTTGGTTTTCTCAAGCAGTAGTTTTATACAATATGACACGATACCAACCCAGAAAACTTTTATGTTGACTGCTCATATATTGAATTTGGTGAGTTTTATACATATGCCAGTAATGCCATGTAAAAGAGCAGGTAAGCATGCTCTGATCTGAAATATAATATTTCTTTGTGTAGTAATATTTTCTTGTATTTATTAAATAAATCAATTGTGTACTATGTTACCATATCATATTTTTATAATTGATGTGATATTTATGTGAAACCGATTTATAACATCGGAAAAAGAGCTGTGTGGAGTGGCACTCCTTTTAGTATGCATCAAATTAAGAAAACATAGAATTTAAATGATGGTCACTGTAAAAAAAATTTAAGAACTGTAGGTAGGATTAACACTAGAATGGTTGAAAGGGTCAAAATGACACCTGCTTTTTTTTTTTTTTTTTTTTTTTTTTTTTTTTTTTTTTTTTTTTTTTTTTTTGAGTTCACTGTCATATTCAATTCATTTTCTTTGTTAATGAAATTATATGACTTTTTCTAATTTTTTTCCTCTTTCTGAAGATGTTTTAGTGTTTACAAAATATTTTAATTTGCTTTTCCACTTCATCCAGTATACCTAGAATGGCAGAAGGGGTCAAATTGACCCCAGTGTAATTTTGTCTTCTAAATACAAGTAAGTTATCCAGTAACAGAGTCAACAGTGAGCAGTAATGCAGATAAGTTGCTGCTCATTGTTGCAACTTGGCACATATACATTCCAGTCTGCCACAGCTTATGATGTTGTGTCACTCAGGCAGTCTTTGACCATGAGACATGTTTTCAGTCACGTATTGTCAAGCATGGGGTTTCTGATGAAGAAGTGTTAAATCTCTCAGAGAATTCCAAAGCTGAATCTGAAATTGACTTCACTGATGAAGATGATGATTATGTACCTGACACAAGTGAAGATGCAGACATTGTGAAGGAGGGTTGATTAGTGGAAGAGGATTCAGATGCTGACATACATCAACAGTCACCTCTTCCACCCCAGCAGGCACAGTTGGAAGCATCTACAAACATGATTTTGAGGGATGGAACCTTGTGGGACATTGGAAATTATTCATCTTATGGAAGGTGGTCAGCTGTAATGCTCTGAAGGAGAGAGGAAGTCCCACTGCTTATGCTTGCCAATGAGTAGACAGCTCTGTCATCAGTGTCTTCTGTCTTATTTTTGATCAAGCAATGCTACATCTCACCTAGAAATACTCAGAACCAAATTCTCAAAAAGTACTAAAAAGCAATGACTGGACTGTATCACTTGAGGAACTGGAGAAATTGATAGTCATCATATATGTTTGGGGTGTATTGTGCACAAAAGGTATATCTGTGGATGATCTCTGGTCACTCTCTTGGGGGCCTGCTTTTATCAAGGACATTATGCCATGGGGTTGATTTCAGGAGCTTCTCAGATTTCTCCATTTTGATTAAAAATCAAACTGCACTGAATGCCAGGCAGCCAACAAATTCACTCTTATATCTGAAATTTGGGGAAAGTTAATTGAAAACAGTATTTGCACTTACCGCCCTGGAGAAAATATAAGCATTGATGAGCAACTGTTATGAAGTAAAGCAAGATGCAGGTTTACTCGATTCATATCCAACAAATCATACAAATGTGGCCTCAAATTCTGGTTGGCTGTTGATGTAATGGCAAAGTATATTTAATGCTTTCCCATACTTCGGGACAGAGGACATGCACAGAGAGAAACAACCACTTGGATAACACGTCATTCTGGGTCTCATGAAGCCATTTGTAAATCAAGGAAGAAATGTGATCACAGACAACTTCTTTTCATCTCTTCAACTTGCTAACAAAACTCAAATAAAAGAAAACTTCATTAGGTGGTAGAATGAACAAGATCCACCATGGAATTTCTGATGAAGTAAGGAAGCCAAATGCTGAAATACACTCCCCCTCAATACTGCACAATAGTGGCAACACAAACTGCACCTTGACTGTATACGAAGGAAAGAAGAATGAACATGTCATTGTTCTGAGTACACTGGATGCTGAAGAAGCAATAAACAAGGAAGGAAAGAAAAAACCTAAAACTGCAAAGTTCTACAATGCAAGAAAGTATGGGGTGGACATGGTTGATCAAATGGCCTGTAAATATACTACGAAAGTTGCATGTAGGAGATGGTCAATGAATTACTTCTATACATACTGGACATGGTGGCAATAAATGCATGGGTCATCTATAACATGGTAATGAACAAAAAAATGGAAAGGAAGAAGTTCAAGAATGAACTGGCACATGAACTCAAGGAAACAAAAGGGCAAGAAAATCAGGCAAAGGAAGAGGATATGGGACTGAAGTCATCTAGATAGCAGAGGAAGTGCTAAATCAGCCTCTGCAAAGGCTACAAGACCAGCTAAAAATGTGAGGGTAAAATGGACCAAATATAGTAAATGTATCTACAAGGTTGTAAGAATAGTTAATAAATTAAAATCTGTAGTTAAGAAACTGATTAGCAGTAGCAACAATAAATTTGTATGATACATTGTTGTTAAAATAAATTATTAATTATTATTTATAATTGTGAATAATTGTTGTGATTACTAGATATAAAATATGGATTAACAAACACTAAAAAATACTTGTTTAAGCCAAATATGAAAATATTTCATGTGGGGTCAAAAGATGCCTTACTGCCATTTTAGGAATGTCAGAAATTTCGCAGTTAACATGGTACAGATCCACAAGGTTATAAATAGGTAGCTTTCAAGCATTTTGTGGCGACTTCTGCTTAGGGTTTTAGGAGGTTTTTCATGGCTGGAAGGTGAATAGATAATTGTCCTTAATAATACCCTCCAAATAAATTCCTAATTGGCATATATAAGAACCCACTCAACTTCACAGAAATAACAATGAAAGTATGAAGAGAATAATGTAACACACTAACAGACCACCACCCTCCATAAGAAGATGGGATGAAAAGTAATAAAAAATTAAGAAAGCACTCTATGGCACCTGAGTCATGTGAGATCCTGGAGAAGTTGGTGGGAAATGCTGAGTCTATATAGGCCTTGGGTTGTTGTTGAACTTAGTTTCTAGGCAACAAGTTAACCACACAGTTTTGGTACTTTGAAATTTTATGGGTGATAGAATTTTGAGCAGTATGTTGGGAATCATACATTTTCATTCTGATTTCAAGTGGTGTAAAGTTACGTGACTGGTGGCTTTGTTCATGATGAAATTTTGCAGACAGTAAAGCAGCATCATTGATGGACTTTAACATTACAGCAAAGCCATGACTTAGTTTCTTGTCCTGTTTTCACTGTAGATAATCTAACCAGAGAATCTATGTAAGCTCTTTACGAAAACTTCACTGCACACAGCTCTTATTTCATTTTCTGATTTTAAGCATTGGAACTCATACACTAGTATGAAATTGATAGGTTGCTAACCACCATGCAGTGGAAATGTTAAACTGCAAACCAACAGAACAAAAAGTCTACTGAACATATAGGGTTTCAGACAGGAGGCCTTCTTCTGAAATAGACAACATACACACACACATTCACGCAAATGCCGCTCTCTGGCTGCTGAGGCTTGGTGCCTGAAGAGACTGCACTCAGCAGCCAGAAACAGTAGTCATATGTGTGTGAGCTACATTTGTGTGAATGTGTGTGTGTATGTTGTCTATTTCACTAGAAGGCCTTCTGGCTGAAAGTTTATGCATTTAATAGTCTTTTTGTTGTGCCTGTCTGCAACTCAGTATCTCCACTATATGATGAGTAGCAATATACCCTTTTCATAATATTATCATTATTTCATACTGGACTTTGCATTGTCAGAGCTCATATAGGCCTACTTTTATTAATAATTTGAAACAAATCCACACATATTTTCATGATTTAGTTTGAACGGTGTGTAGAATTCAAAATTATCTTTCCTACTTTGTCAACTAAAGTCATTAATTTATTTCTACAATTTTTTGTTTAACTTGTTTATTCAATTACTTTTGGAATAAATGTCTGCCTCTCTGTGTGTAATTGGTGCTTGCCTGGTAAAACCCTGTCTTAAACAGCTGATGCTGGTATTAAGGCTTATGCATAGCATTGTATAATGCTCGACAAAGACAGCAGAACCATTCTGTACATCAGGGACATTCACTAGCCTGAACATCAGTTAAACATCCAAGTAAATTTGAAACTATTTACTCCTTTTGTGATGAGTGTGGTGTACATTCAAAAATTGGTAGACATTACCAGAGGTATTTGAAATTTCTTCTAAAGTGCGTATGGGGTACCTAAAGAAATTGACATTGAGATAGTAGACAGTGACAGTAGATACACTCTGAAAGCATTACAAGAAGCAGGGCATGCAGTTGATAAAAGGAATGAGGAAAAGGCCCTGGATATGACTGAAAACAATAAATAATAAAAGCAACGGCCAATGAGGCAAAAGCAAACCATGAACAGTTGTTCCAAGAATGTTAACAAATAAATACCCCACTCATACGGTTATAGTTGGTGGGGACTTCAACCTACCCTCGGTATGTTGGCAAAAATACTTGTTCAAAACCGGTGGTAGGCAGAAAACGTCTTCCGAGATTGTCCTAAATGCTTTCTCCGAAAACTATTTCGAGCAGTTAGTCCACGAACCCACGCAAATTGTAAATGGTTGCGAAAACACACTTGTCCTCTTAGCCACAAACAATCCAGAGCTGATAGAGAGCATCATGACTGATACAGGGATTAGTGATCACAAGGTCATTGTAGCTAGGCTCAATACCATTTCTTCCAAATCCATCAGAAACAAACGCAAAATAATTTTATTTAAAAAAGCAGATAAAGTGCCACTAGAAGCCTTCCTAAAAGACAATTTCCATTCCTTCCGAACTGACTATGCGAATGTAGACGAGATGTGGCTCAAATTCAAAGATATAGTAGCAACAGCAATTGAGATATTCATACCTCATAAATTGGTAAGAGATGGAACGGATCCCCCGTGGTACACAAAAAAGGTCCGAACGCTGTTGCAGAGGCAACGGAAAAAGCATGCGAAGTTCAGAAGAACGCGAAATCCCGAAGATGGGCAAAAATTTACAGACGCGCGAAATTTGGCACGTTCTTCAATGCGAGATGCCTTTAATAGGTTCCACAACGAAACATTGTCTCAAAGTTTGGTAGAAAATCAGAAGAAATTCTGGTCGTATGTAAAGTACACAAGCGACAATACGCAGTCAATACCTTCGCTGCGCAGTGCCGATGGTACTGTTATCGGCGACTGTGCCGCTAAAGCGGAGTTATTGAACGCAGTTTTCCGAAATTCCTTCACCAGGGAAGACGAATGGAATATTCCAGAATTTGAAACACGAACATCTGCTAGCATGAGTTTCTTAGAAGTAGATACCTTAGGGGTTGCGAAGCAACTCAAATCACTTGATACGGGCAAGTCTTCAGGTCCAGATTGTATACCGATTAGGTTCCTTTCAGATTACGCTGATACTATAGCTCCCTACTTAGCACTCATATACAACCGCTCGCTCACCGATAGATCTGTACCTACAGATTGGAAAATTGCGCAGGTCGCACCAGTGTTCAAGAAGGGTAGTAGGAGTAATCCATTTAACTACAGACCTATATCATTGACGTCGGTTTGCAGTAGGGTTTTGGAGCATATACTGTATTCAAACATTATGAATTACCTCGAAGGGAACAATCTATTGACACGTAATCAGCATGGCTTCAGAAAACATCGCTCTTGTGCAACGCAGCTAGCTCTTTATTCGCACGAAGTAATGGCCGCTATCGACAGGGGATCTCAAGTTGATTCCGTATTTCTAGATTTCCGGAAAGTTTTTGACACTGTTCCTCATAAGCGACTTCTAATCAAGCTGCGGAGCTATGGGGTAACGTCTCAGTTGTATGACTGGATTCGTGATTTCCTGTCAGGAAGGTCGCAGTTTGTAGTAATAGACGGCAAATCATCGAGTAAAACTGAAGTGATATCAGGTGTTCCCCAGGGAAGCGTCCTGGGACCTCTACTGTTCCTGATCTATATAAATGACCTGGGTGACAATCTGAGCAGTTCTCTTAGACTGTTCGCAGATGATGCTGTAATTTACCGTCTAGTAAGGTCATCCGAAGACCAGTATCAGTTGCAAAGCGATTTAGAAAAGGTTGCTGTATGGTGTGTCAGGTGGCAGTTGACGCTAAATAACGAAAAGTGTGAGATGATCCACTTGAGTTCCAAAAGAAATCTGTTGGAATTCAATTACTCGATAAATAGTACAATTCTCAAGGCTGTCAATTCAACTAAGTACCTGGGTGTTAAAATTACGAACAACTTCAGTTGGAAGGACCACATAGATAATATTGTCGGGAAGGCGAGCCAAAGGTTGCGTTTCATTGGCAGGACACTTAGAAGTTGCAACAAGTCCACTAAAGAGACAGCTTACACTACACTCGTTCGTCCTCTGTTAGAATATTGCTGTGCAGTGTGGGATCCTTACCAGGTGGGATTGACGGAGGACATCGAAAGGGTGCAAAAAAGGGCAGCTCGTTTTGTATTATCACGTTATAGGGGAGAGAGTGTGGCAGATATGATACATGAGTTGGGATGGAACTCATTAAAGCATAGACGTTTTTCGTCGTGGCGAGACCTTTTTACGAAATTTCAGTCACCAACTTTCTCTTCCGAATGCGAAAATATTTTGTTGAGCCCAACCTACATAGATAGGAATGATCATCAAAATAAAATAAGAGAAATCAGAGCTCGAACAGAAAGGTTTAGGTGTTCGTTTTTCCCGCTCGCTGTTCGGGAGTGGAATAGTAGAGAGATAGTATGATTGTGGTTCGATGAACCCTCTGCGAAGCACTTAAATGTGAATTGCAGAGTAGTCATGTAGATGTAGATGTAGATGTAGATGTTAGCATACCAGGATGAAACTTCATAGTTCAAACAATGCTTTCAGTTTTATAATTGACAAGAAAGAGAGCAGTGAAGATGTGAAGAACTATAGGCCTATTAGTCTTTTTTAGGTGTATACAGAGTTTTTAGAAAAACCTTTACTAACTACCTAGAAAGGTTGAGTCTTTTTACCAGAATAATGTCTCTTTAGAAGTGAGTATAGTACAACAGACCATACAACATTTGATTACAAGAGTGTCAAAACTTCAGAACTGAAGGAAATTAGTGAATGGAACTATATTTCATCAGAATTATTTTCTGAAGGCTTGTAAGAGGTCTTCAGAGAACTAAACTGACAGATGAAAATAGGAGAATAAATTGATTATCTGACCCTCCTTTGATTTTCAGGTGATACTGTTGTGTTGCTTAAGATCCAAGAGAGCTTCAGCAAAGAATGGAGCAACTGACTGAATACCTTTGACTACCAACCAGATGAAAGTAATATAGAAATCTAAGAGATGTCAAAACATTTTTATCTATGCTCCGTCTACTATTTTCTAGTGTTAGTCACCTTTCATTTCATTATTTGGCACTTATTTAACTTAGTTACTGGATGTCTCCCTTGTCACCACAGATTTAACTTAATATAATGAAAGAAATTTGTGTCTGTTCATAATAGGAACTTTATTTATGTGTTAACATATTTTAATTGTTAATGTACTGTGGTTTCTGAGAATCAAATTGGAGATTGGTATGGCTTCAGTTTCCTCTTTTCAGTTTCCTCTTTTGTATGCTAGCACACTAATCATCATGCTGTAAGAGCTGGTCCTTACTTGCACTTAACTGATGGGAATTTGGGACAGAGATAATCAGAACTGATTTTAGATAAATTGGATAAACTCTAAACCATAAAATAAATTGTTCACAACAAATCCAGTATAGCAGCAAAAGCTAAATCACTGCTCCTGGGTGAGAAGTTCATTGTGTTACATATTACTCCAGAATCTGTGTAATCCTATGTTTGTCTTTCTGTCAAATGATGCTGATGAACAATTCTTAGATAATTAAATAGAGACATTTATTGAGAAATGAGGTAAATGAACAGCTTAGGGAAGTAATATGGATATAAAGCAGATTAAGTAATTTACTGAGGTATACAAACAAATTTCAGACACTAGAGTATGAATTAATGTCTTAGAGCAAAGTGTGGCAACATCAGTGATCAGAATCAAATCTGACCAAGATACTGATTATTTTAATCTTTAACCTAAACTCAGGATCTTAGTTCCAGCAGTTCCCACTAGCTTCTTGAGTTGTGTGTTTCGTAGTAACATGCTGTGTATCTGGCAGATGTATAATCGTGAAAATAAAATGTGGGATTCTTAGCCAGAAAGTCACCATGAGTCCATATTACAAAAATACCAATGTACCTAAACCAAACCAGAGGCTGAAGGCTTACGAACCTCAGGCAATCCCCCTTCAAGTGACCCACAAAAAGGTTGGCATATGAAGAGGCCATCCTGGTTCCCATGGTCATACACCTGGTCTATTTATATGTCTGCCTGCCAGTGAATCAGGTTTAAACCATTTATTAATATCAGAGAAAAATTGATTAGCAGCCATTTCTAAATTTGTATTTGACTTGCTTTTTATTGCAATGTTTGTATCATCTGCTAACAAAAGAAACTTAACATCTGGAAGTGTAACAGATGAGAGGTCATTAATGTATACAAGAAAAAGCAACAGACCCAAGGAGGAACCTTGAGAAATACCACATGTAATTAATTCCCAATGACATGAAGAAAGATTGCTTACTTCACAGGTATTTCACAATAACAACCTTTGTTTCCTGTTATTTAGGTAAAACTCAAACCATTTCACAGCAGTTTTGGTGACGCCATAATACTATATTTTACTTAAGAGAATGCTGTGATTCACATAATCTAAGGCTTTCGACAGCTCACAGAATATGACAGTAGCCTCTCATTTGTCATCTAATGAATTAAATACATTGTCACTCTATACGTAAACAGCCTCCTCTACATCAGAGTCCTTAAGGAACCCAAACTGTGACTTGGATACTGTATTACTTGTAGTCAGACGCTTAAGAAGGCACTTGAACACAACCTTTTCAAACAGTTTTTAAAAAAGTGGGCAAAAGTGAAATTGGTCAATAGTGTGTTGGTGTCACTTCATCACCTTCTTGTAAAGAGGCTTAACTTCAGCATATTTTAGTGTTTGGAAATGTTCTGCTGATAACACATTGATTACAGAAATGTACAGAAATAACTTAAGACAGAACTCAAGTCGCATAATCACTCTTTGAGTAACTTCATTGATATGTTATCATAACCACTAGAATTCTTTGCTTTTAAGAAGCATTTTACTCAAGTTATTTGTAAAGACTGGTTTCAGGTTTTCTATTGCACTGTTTACTAAACCTAGTAATTCCAACCTATCAGTAAAAGAAATATAGTACTTGTTTAGTGATTTGCAACACTACATGTACCTTTTTTGAAAGAAATCATCTTTCTGCCAGTGACTGTTATAAGTTTTTATTGTACTATTGCAATTTTGGCCTTAGGCCATTATCAAGTGATATTATGGCTTTAATCCACATCAACAGAATGTAAGCTGACACATTTGTACATTATGTACAAACTTACATTACAAACTTATAACAGTCACTGGCGGAAAGATGATATCCTTCAAAAAAAATTTTATGACTGTGAACCAGCTACAACAAATTTACTACCTGTACTTGTTACCAATTTTTAGACATATCTGTTTCCATTCCTTTTTGGCCCCACCTGTCTCTAACTTCACTATATCCCACATAGATTTTATTTTGTTGCCCGATGTAATTATCTTTTTCTCATAACAAAGCTGCTTAGATTTTTGGATTACTTGCTTCAATATTGTGCAGTATTCTTTGTAATGCATTACAATGTGAACGTCAGAGGTTTTCCTAGATAGTAGATACAGCCCCCTTTTTGTCCCACATGCTACCTTTATTCTTTGTGTAATCAATGGTTTATTTTTAGACTTCTATTTGATCTGGATTACTTTTAGGAGAAAACTGATTTCAGAAGTGGAAGTAACTTTATTAATAAATGCTTTGTATCAAGTTCATATGTTTGAACAATCTCCAAAAATTATCAAGTTTTGGCTGGTTTATTACCCTCCTGTAGTCAGATTTAATAGATTTTATATTCTGACAAGTTTCAACATATAAGAAGCTGCATGTCATGATCATACCTCTGCTTCTGACACCTAGACTTCATTCCCTAGTTCTAAACAGACATCCAGTATGTGGACAAGAGGGAAACATGATAGCAGACTATATAACCCACATCTATTCTGTCAGTACATTAATTAACTGCTAGAAACTGGCAAACGCATGAGGACAAGAGGGTCATTTGTGTGAATCCTTAGATGATCCCAACACAGGGCTACAGCCTGAGATAATAAGGATACTCAACTCTTGTTGAACTATGATGCGACACATCACAGGGGAATCACAAGGGAGACCGCTCCCACTGATTCTGTTGCCATTTAGGAAATTGATATTTGATAGCCTTCACAATCTGTCATACCGCACTGTTTACAGCACCTCATGTCTCCTTACACAACATTTTGTTGGCTCGGCACTGAAGTAGACTGCATGAAACA
Organism: Schistocerca gregaria; assembly: GCF_023897955.1. NCBI lineage: Eukaryota > Metazoa > Arthropoda > Insecta > Orthoptera > Acrididae > Schistocerca > Schistocerca gregaria. The sequence goes on from NC_064924.1 coordinate 475,144,405, forward strand.
GACACAAGCCTGCATTCTTTGCCAGCTTAGTGAGACTGGATGGCACTCATCCCTACCACAAGGCGCTTTCACTGTACCAGAAGGACATTTCCAACATGTACGATTGGACTTGGTCAGCCTTTACCCGAGTCCAAAGCTTACTAATACATTCTATCAGCCATTGACCACATGTCCCATTGGGTGAAAGCAATCTCTTTACAAGATGTAGCAGCCAAATCAGTGGCATGAGCTTTCATGAACACTTGGATTTCCCCTTTCAGTTGCCCTCTATCTATCACAACTGACCATACAAATGATGTCATCACTAATGGAAATGCTGTACAGTGAATGCTCACACTACCAGCCAACTTTCATTCACCTTACTCACCTTTGACACCTGCAGAACTACCTTCATTACTACAGAATTTCCAATGTCACATTAGCAACATTGTCACACCCCCACCTCATGCTCAGGGTTTACATGCAATTTTCATCCACAAGAGGCTAAGCGAGTGCTCCCATGTCATGTTTTAAGAAGATACAGCAACCACACACTAGTCCATACAAAGCACTCTGGTGAGGGAATGAACATTTTTGCCTCTTGTGAAGCAAAAGCCTACAATAGGGTTGGTCCACTGGCTCAGACTTGCTTAGGTGCACAGCACAGAAGAATGACAATCTCTCCCTCCCTCTGTTCCCAACGTCCCCCATCTCCAGTCCTCCCAATATGGGTCTTTACACTGATATATCAGCTTTGATGTTAGGACTATAGGCACATCCACATGCTTCCAAAATTGCCAGTGATGAATCCCGTCACTCCTGCTATGGCAGACCTCTCCACCCCATCATTCTATGAGACTATATGTTGGAATAAACTTCCACCTCCATTTTCTATGCAGTACTCTGAGATGGGAGCAGGGGGAGGTGGCTCTACAGTAGCACTGATCATCAGAATCGACTCCACCCAACATACAGACTGTAGCAACTACAAACATATTTTGATATGTAACCTAAAGTCATCATCTTTGTTTCAGCAGTTCCCATGGCTTCTTGAGTTGTGAGTTTTGTGAAAACATATTCTGTACCTGTTTGATGTATAATATTGATAATAAAGTGTGGAATTCTTTGCCAGAGTGTCAGTACTACATTCTACCTACCTCCAGCTACCAAAGATCAGAACAAAAGTAAAGATTCAGATGAAGCTAAAATCTTGGGTTCCACTCTTGCAATGTTGGAGGAATGTGTTGATGGTTCAGTTGAATGACACACTCATCAAATGATTGGGTCATTTGTTAATGCACCTTTTTTGTTTGATACTATCTGTAAACAATGTATTTAAGAGAAAAAATTTAAATTTAGTACACAGTTACAACTGGATTGATAGGGTAAGTATAGAACTGAATTTTTTGGACACTGTAGATGTAATAGCAATTAATTTGGTCATTAATTAGTATTTAATGTCAATTTATCTGAAACGCATAAAATTTTGTGATCCTAACTTAGTATTGGTGTTGAAGGATAAGATTACTTGGTTCATCACTGTACTCCTTCATGATTTATTTTCTGTACAACAGGCCTTCACTTCTACAATCCTATTTACTTTAAAATCATTTTCTTCTACTATCTCTAGCTATGACCTTGAGTTCATTTACAAAAGAGATATGGTTTCAGTAATTAAGTAACACAAAGTACATATAATGGAAACATAAAAGAGAAATGTTTCCCTAAATATAAACTATAACAACATGCTATACTAGTAAACATTTAAAAAAAGAATAGCTGGGATTATTTGACTATACACTGCATTATGATTTTGGTACAAAAATCTTAGCAGTAGCACAGGTGAAGATTAAGCAATGCCTCACTGGATGAAAAACATGATTTATTATTTTCTAAAATCAGTGCTGTAATAAAAGGTAATCATGTGAATTCATAGCAGCAAAGTTAGCATTCCATTTGGTAACCAAATATACATTTTTTAAAAAGACTACATGAATGGTATTTATATTACTAATGGACTAAATGATGCATGTTAAGCCAGTTCAAGTTGCAAGTTGCCTATCTAACAACTTCCAGAAGCAACAAAAATTTAACTGTCAGTATTATATGTAATTATTGATTGAATTTAAAAAAGTTTCATAATCTACTCATTAAGAGTTTAATCTTCTGTTACAGAATTAACTCAAAAAAACAAGTATTGAATTTCAAAACTATATACACCGTGAGGTAGCAGAACTCAGGGCATGCAAATACCAGGACAACATTTATCCAGTATTTGAGAATTAGAGCAATTAGCAACTTCCAACAAATTTTAAACATAATCTCAAGCCTTTCTAAACTTTTTCTCACCTACATGCTTATTGTCTAATATTTGACACATTAACTCCATTTGTAAAGTGATCAGAAGTTTGAAGTTGTAGGAGAGATAAAAGTAAGAATAATTTTTAAACAAATTGAAAGGAAACAGAGTAAGTGCACCAAGGAAGGAGAACCAACACCTGGTTTGAGGAAAGAGAGATGAGTATACATGGTCCAGCCACATTAATGTGACTACCACCTATGTTTGATCTCATTGTGCAATAACCACTCACAGATGGCAGGCAGTAGCAGTAGCAATGGGTGGTATGTAAAGTATGTCAAGAGAACACAGAAAACAATGCAATTGTTGTTATATTTTGGAAACAGAGCAATTTATATGGCATCCAAAAGAGTATGGTCATAGGATTTTGGGACAAGGATGGAGGCATTTCTGAAATGACTAACTCTGTAAACTGTTCACAAGCTACTGTGGTTAAAGTTCACGAAGCACAGCAAAATGGTGGTGTCTAGAACCAGCACCAATGCAATTGTGGTCCCCCTTGAGCTGTAGATGACAAGGATCAATAATGGCTGCAGAGATGGGTATGGGTGAATAGACATGCACCTGTGCAACTGACCATCCAAATGAACCAAGGGGCTACCAACCATGCTCCTCAATGACTGTTCAGCAGATGTTGCTGAATACTGGTCTCGAATTCAAGTACCCATGCTGACTGCTGTTCATTGGTAATGAAGGCTGGAATACTATAACTGGATCTCCTCTGAGGGATGACAGATGAATCACAATTTATGCTCCATAGAGCAACAAATGTCTGAAGGCAAATACTCTGCAACAACTGTCAGATGGGTCCAGGCTAGAGGACAAAACATTATGGTATGGAAATGTTTTCATGGATTCTATTTGCAATTTCATCACTCTGGAAGGAAGAATGGATCAACATAACTATGCATCTATCTTTGGTGCTGTGTCCACCCCTACATGCAGTTTGTTTTTTCCTCAGCATGATGGCATCCACCAGCAGGAGAATGGAACAAGTCACATGACTCACTGCGTACGTGCATGGTCTGAAGAGCACCAGGAAGCATTTACCGTACCCCTCAGGCCACCAAATTCCCTGGATCTACAACCACTCGAGAATCTGTGGGACCACCTGAATTGGGCTGTCCACGCTGACAAACCTGCACAGCTGGCCATGACACTGGAGTCAGAATGGCTCCACATTCAGATCAATACCATCCAGAACCTCGCTGAAAATTACTGACTCTCTCCCTGCATGTCAGCACTGCAAAATGTGGTTATTCAGACATTAATATGATAGGATGGTGTATGCAGAGGCACCATCACTATGAAAAGAGAGTACAATACATCATTAAATACGTGAAATAATTCTGAGGAAAGAGATGTCATTGATTGTTTATGCAAAGATGGAATACTTAATGTTTTCAGGCTTACTCCAACTTTGTACAGAAGAATCTTGCCTGAGTTGTAGTTGGTTTTTGAGTATAATAATTACAAAATTACTGAAAATGGAAGAAAGTGTTAGTATGTTTGGCTTGAATACAGAAAGTTTAGGAAGCAACAGAGTCACAATATTCAAACTGTAAGAAATTCTAAGACTACTAAGTGCTCCTCAAAATGTATCATTACCTGTATGGTAACTGAGATAAAATTATTTTTGGTGGTTACAGCAAGCAGAATCTAATGTGTTATCACAAAGGCTGCATATTTTTGAACAGATATATCTTATAAATAGGTTTTTGAAGGACATTATTAAAAATGTGCTGCAGTTGCCTGGTGAGGAAAATACATGGAGAAGAAACAATATTAAATGCAAAATATAGGTAAAATAAAATAACTATTTTGCAGTGAATGTTAAGTTTGAATGTGATTTATGTTTAAAAAATATTGTGCGCACAAATGGAAGCACTATACTGAATTATAGTTGAAACCTAGTAGCTGGTGTATGGTTGTATTAAGGATAGCAACGAGACATCTAATGAAAGAAAACATGAATCATAATGATATATTCTAAAATGAAAATATTAACTTTATAAAGCAGCAGTATAAATAAAGATTTTTGTATAAAGATTTGACTGTTATTGTGAAGTGTTATACTTATTTGCAGAAGTTAACATATGACTAAAGTATAGTAACTAAACCAGTTGCAAGATCATTTATTTAGGTAGGGGGATATGTGGTCTCGTGTATCACTCTGGTTGAATGATGTGTAACCCTATGTTTGCCTTTCTGATGAAAGACTCTCACAAATGATGAAAATATAAAATAAATTACTATACAAGAGAGCATAACTACTTTGTGAATTTATTATTTATTTCATGTAGCATGCTCCAACAATGCATATTGTCAATGTGGGAAGGTGATTGCAGTAATCTTATGGGAAAAAATACCTGTGTGGACATGATATTGACACTGAGTGTATCACCAGTCTTTGTTGGAGGAGTTGACCATAACTGAAACAAATGCTGAAATGGAGCAATGACTGTGTATACTTTAAAAGACAAACGAATACTGTGTTATAATTAATATTCCAATCTGTCATTTGGAACTGTCAATTCACATTCTGAACTCCGAGTTTGTCAATAATATTCACAATTCCATTATGATGATGAAAATATTTCTTATGAGAACAATATTCCATTGAATTTGAGGAATACATGAAACATATATATGAGAAGTGTTGTTATAATTATTTCAAGAAAATTGTAAATTGTCTTCTATCATTGACTTCATGGATATATTGCAGAATCAAGTGAAGAAGACTGAGCTAGCTGTGGTCTATGAAGCAAATGTCACATACCAGAATAATATTTTAATAGTCGCTGCTTGAAACAAATCTAAACTTTAAAGTATCAAGTGTAATTCTACAAGCCAGAAAAAAGTATGAACTATCAGTGAGTTCATATAATTATGGTATAGTCTGTACTTTTCTGAAAATGTGGGAAGCAGGTCACCTAAGAACTAAAATAATCAACAAATTCCTATCTACTAATCAATTCCCAGATGCCTTACAACTAATGTATGCATTACTTGTTCATAAAATAGGAACCCCAATGAAGTCTCAGGCTACAGGCTTATCTACATAATTCTAGTCCTGACTAAATTCTGGTATTCATAGGTTAAAACAGTGTGTTGTATTTTGGAGTACTTGCATATAAAAACTATGTATTCAGTATATATGTATTTGCACCACTGTGTGTTACACACAGATATCTGTGCATCTTCATGTCCTCCTTGACATGTTGCAGGAATTAATCTTTGTGATGCTCAAAATAAATCTGAAAGTGACAGAATTTAGAAGTTTGAGGATGAATAACCTGTTCTCCTCCACAACTAAGTGGCCAGCATGTTTGACTATGTGCGGAACCCTGATTCAATATCCAGTATTGTCAAGGAATTTTTCTTTCATGGAAGGTGTGACGTGGGAAAATCCCAGTCTTGTTATGCCTATTGTGGATTCAGCTGTTAAGTAATGGCTACAATGTCTGAAAAACTGATAATGACTGGGAGAGCAGTATGCTGGCCTAACGACCTTCCATGCTGTATCCAAATTATTCGATTTTCAAAGGACGCTGTAGCAGCCAGTCAGTATTATATAGGCTAGTAGCAAAGATTGTTGGATGAATTATCTGAAAATAACATGTAGCAATGAGTTGCAGATTGCCATACTTTGTTGGCACTGTTTTCTAATCCAAGTCTTGCTCAACAGTGTTATTTTATGATGAATGTGCAATATGTCTAAGGAAAAACATGCATGAGTTGTTATGAGATGGTAATTTGGAATAGCATATCATCACAAGAATATGTGAATGAAAATACCATATTTTAAGGATATGTGAAGGCAAATTTTTATTTGGGCACATTGTAAATGTGATTAACACCTGTGTTCAAAGATGAGGTAATCATGACTCGTCCAGTTACAGCAGGATGGAACTCCAGCACACTTTGCTATTGAGGTGCTACTAACATAATCCAGCACTTGCATCTGTGTTGTCTCAGTGATATTGTCCATTTGTCTATTTCATTCATTCATACATACACACATTGTTTTACTAAAATGCCATAGTGAAGGAGAGCCATCAGGGTTGATGGAGAAGTCCTGTGCTGCCTCAGTGTTGCTCATGAGCAGCACCCACCACACACACACACACACAGACACACACACACACACACACACACACACACACACACACACACACACACACACACACACACACACACACATATATATATATATATATATATATATATATATATATATATATATATATATACACACTTTAAAATTTTACTTTTGTTTGGGGGCAATGCCCATCATTGTCCCAAAAAATAATTCCAATCCCCCAGTTCCAATCAAGGTTTTGATGTGGTTTTTCCTAGGTTGTCAAAGTGAATGCTGGAACTAGTCATCCAGCTTTCATATATCTGTAATTGGGACTCACTGTCCTTTGTTCCACTACCAGCTAACCTGTTACTTGGATGAAAAGAACCAAAACTTTATAAAATAGTTCCAATCCCCTTCCCTGGTTCTGATCAAGGTTTTAGGAAGGTTCCTCTTAGTTGAAAGCAAATGTTGGAATAGACAGTTCCCTCCCATTTATATGCAATCTGAAAACCTCTCTGACCCATTAACATATTGCTTCATATTTGAATAAAAGAAGTGAGGCTCTATAATATGCCAGTTCTCAAGCAGCCTATACTATCCCTTGGACTAGAGAGTGAAAAGTGCCAAAAAGAAGTATGAGGTGGTTCTCCAAAGAGATTGGTACATTCAATAGTCAATGGCTTATTTTGTCCAGAAAAATAACAGTGTGTAATGGAAAATATCTATATAAAATCTAAAAAAATATTTAGTAGTGCCTTTTTAAGTTATCAGTGCCTGTATTGAACTATCAGATCACAATATTTTAGATACTGCCTGGAAACAGAATGGGGGAGACAATATGGACAAAAATCAACTCAGTCACTAGCACAATAACTTTCTGGTAGGCTATAAGACCTGGGGACATAATGTGATCCGTATACTAACTAACAAGCTTAATAATCTATGCAACAAAATGTCAAGTAATTCCCATATTTATTTATGTGCTACTGCATGTCTTATTTAGTTTTATGTTTTGGCATAAAGATCAGATCATTGATCAGATACAGGTAGCCTAGAAAATGTTATTTTATCAGTTGAATTAAATTCTCTGAAACAAATCAAAAGGGAGTGTAATCAACTAAATATTAAAATATGTTCAGGATTGCTGAACCTGCAGTTTAATGAATAATGAAAAATAAAAATATATGGCACAGTAAGATTCAAATGTAGATCTCCTAGTTGAATTGACCAGTCATCTTTTTTTTTCCAGCCATATTACATTCACCTAATCCTTGCACTTCAGCCCATAGTTGCACTCAACATAATCAAATTCATTGGCATTGGTTCTTCAACTGTACTGTCATCTAAAGCATGGCTATTTTAGCCACAACAAGACAAAATACATTTTCTCAAGAAATGATAACTTGTTCTTAATGTACAGATAATTCTTCTCTAAATTGATCACTTGCCAGTAAATATGGCCTCTTCTATGTAAAACTGTCTTTTTAATTTTTTTATCTAATTTTATTGAATTTCTTTTGAAATTTACACTCTTGAGCATATCACTTCTTGAGTTAAAATAAAACCTTTGTACAGTTTGAAACGATATTTCCTACAATAGAGCTAACTAAAAATAACTTATTTAGACATCTTCTCTTAAAAAAAGATACAAGAACTGACCCACAGAATTACAGACTAGTGTCCTTAACATTGTTTGCTGCAGAATTCTGGATCTTATTCTGACTGTAATAAATTTCCTAGACCTTATGTCACCAAATCATTATGGTTTTAGAAAGCATCACTCATGCAAAATTCGGCTTGCCCTTTTCTCACCAGATATACACAGCACAGTATGTTGTCCTTAACCGTTAACAGTACATGTTCATCAGAGACAAGGGTAATGTCAGTAGTGCCTCACGGAAGTTTGTTAGGACCACTATTATTCCCTATACGAGCAAACGATGTGTCTGACAGGGTGGGCAGTAATTTGTAGTAGTTTGCTGATGATGCTGTGGTGTATAAGAAAGTGTTGAAGTTGAGTGACTGTAGGAGGAAACAAGATGACTTAGACAAACGTTCTAGTTGGTTCAACAAATGTACCTAGGTCTAAAAATAGAAAATTGTAATTAATGTGGATGAGTAGGAAACAGACCTGTAATGTTTGGATACAGCATTAGTGGTGTCCTGCTTGATACAGTCACATTGTTAAACTATATGGTTGTAACGCTGCAAAGCAAATATGTTAGGATTGTGGCAGGGAAGGCATATGGTAAACTTCAGTTCATTGGGAGAATTTTAGGAAAGTGTGGTTCATTGATAAAGGAGACCACACATAGGATGCTAGTGTGACCTATTCTTTTGGGATCTGCATCAGGTTGGATTGAAAGAAGATAGTGAGGCGGTCTGCTAGATTTGTTATTTGTAGGTTCGAACAAAAAGCAAGAGTTATGGAGATGCTTTGAGATCTCAAATGGGAATCCATAGAGGAAAGATAACATTCTTTTTGACGATCACTATTGAGAAAACTTACAGAACAGACATTTTAAGCTGACTGCAGAGTGATTCTACTGCCAGCAACATACATTTTGCATAAGGACCACCAAGATAAGATATGAGACATTAGGGCTCATATGTAGGCATGTAGACAATCATTTTTCCTTTGCTCTGTTTGTGAATGGTATAGGAAAGGAAATGACTAGTAGTGGTATAAGGTACTATCTGCCATGCACCATACAGTGACTTTTTGAGTATGTAAGTAGATGTAGATGTAAATAAAACAGAAAGAAACTTCCACATGGGAAAAATATATTAAAAATAAAGATTCCAAGACTTACCAAGCGGGAAAGCGCCGGCAGACAGGCACATGAACAAAACACACAAACACACACACAGAATTACAAGCTTTCGCAACTGGCAGTTGCTTCGTCAGGAAGGAAGGAAGGAGAGGGAAAAATGAAAGGGTGTGGGTTTTAAGGGAGAGGGTAAGGAGTCATTCCAATCCCGGGAGCGGAAAGACTTCCCTTAGGGGAAAAAAAAAGGACAGGTATACACTCGCACACACACACACACACATATCCATCCGCACATACACAGACACAAGCAGACATATTTAAAGCTGCTTGTGTCTGTGTATGTGCGGATGGATATGTGTGTTTGTGTGTGTGCGAGTGTATACCTGTCCTTTTTTTTCCCCTAAGGGAAGTCTTTCCGCTCCCGGGATTGGAATGACTCCTTACCCTCTCCCTTAAAACCCACACCCTTTCATTTTTCCCTCTCCTTCCTTCCTTCCTGACGAAGCAACTGCCAGTTGCGAAAGCTTGTAATTCTGTGTGTGTGTTTGTGTGTTTTGTTCATGTGCCTGTCTGCCGGCGCTTTCCCGCTTGGTAAGTAGATGTAGATGTAGACATTAAAGAGACTTCAACAGAAAACAATATCATTAGCTCGCAATCAAATTTTCTGAAATCCCACCAAATTAATTACAAAAATTATTAGATTTTACTGATTGAATTTACATAATGTGGAACTGTTTTTTTTCCCTGTATTATAAAATTTTGCATGCATTCTTTTATTTAGTAAGTGAGCTTACTGTGAAAATAGGCTACAGCATTACATTTATTTTAAACATAATAGAAACAGAACTTTTCTTTGCAAAATGTATTATTTATAGTAACCTAAAATCCACGTGAAACTTTTACTCTTTGCAGTAGCAAACCGCCGGCTGTTGTGGCCGAGTAGTTCTAGGCGCTTGAGTCTGGAACCGCGTGATCGCTACGGTTGCAGGTTCGAATCCTGCCTCGGGAATGGATGTGTGTGATGTCCTTAGATTAGTTAGGTTCAAGTTGTTCTAAGTTCTAGGGGACTGATGACCTCAGCTGTTAAGTCTCATAGTGCTCAGAGCCATTTGAGCCAGTAGCAGACCATGACTATTCTGATTTCAAAATATAGTCACAAACTATTAGGCCATCTGATACCACCTCCAGACTGGAAAAAGATATTCAGTGGCACTAACACTTTCTTCACAGTTTTGTGATCATACAACCAAATGTCATCGCTTTGGGAAAAGCACCGCCAGTAGAATGGATATGACCTGCCTTAGCGATGTGAATCAATAAAATTAAGTTCACAGACATGGAACGAAAGGAATCAATAAGGATGGAACCAACAGAATGCATCAATGTTACATATCAGAGGAAAGTCTCTTGTTGTTTGAAAAATTGGGGGAAAAAACAGATGGCACTGAATATTTGAGTCGGTCATGGAATTGCTCAAATGACATTATACGTGCCCCCCCCCCCCCCCATTCCCCCCGCCCCTACTTCCTCTTCCACCAACCATGGAGTGTTATGGTTTAATGCAGCAAGATGTCCAAGCAGATTTTGTTTTCGATAACATTGTTTCTTTTTGTAAGCCCACAAGACAAAATATTAGACACTCCATTAGAAGAGCACACTAATCACGCTGGAGTGCTGTAGATGGCACAGAACTTGAACACAGAGTCATGTGACCCTCTTCTGCTGATTTGCTCATAGTTATGAAGTGGTATGTATCTGTCTCAGTTGTAGTAGAATAAGATTGGCCCGGCTGGAACCATGAGACAATGGCAAAAAGTAACTATCGTATTTGGACTTGGATGCTAGGTGTTGACTGCACAAATGGCCAAATGGTGTGTTTAAACCACAGTGTGTAGAAGGTGTAGCTCAAGCTGGAGGCTGGTCTGTGATATTTTGGGAGTATTCTTTCATGACATGACTTGGGACCAACAATAAGTTTACTGTGGATGTTACATGATTGTGTGGTGTCTGTTCATCAGATGCCTAGCTAGGCAATGGATCCCCCTTCTTCAGAGTGGATGCACAATCGCATCCAACCTTCTGTGGGAATCTCAGAGTAGCGAACAGGAGTATAATGGACAGGGACTGCGGATAAGTGGCACTCAGTGGGAATGTGGATCGGCCATAAGGCATGCCAAGATAGTCCGTGCAGTTGTGATAATGCTGTGTCCCAGATGGCACAGCGGTTATCACGCTTGCCAAGTAAGCAGGAGATCCTGGATTTGAGTCCCAGTCAGGTACACAGTTTCGTTTGGCGCTGCTGATTCCCCATAAAATCCTGCTGCAGCTGACAGCAATGATTCCCTTCAATTTACATTACTGTGAATGATCATTTCAACATTTCCGGTGACAAAAGATTGCTCTTTCTTTTGCATTTTCATGTTGAGTACACAATGACCACTACTACCACCTTCCATGATGTCTACAGGGCTGCAATCATACGTTCCTCACATGACAAACACTCAGATACTCCATTGCACGCCAAATGGTCTGTTAAATCACCTAATCTTAATCATGTAGTAAATGTGTAGGACATTTGCTCTCACCCTTCTGTCCATCTCATTTTCCCCACTCTCTCTGGCCTTGAGCTTTATTTTGCTATTCTGTATTGGTGTTCTAATCATAAACCAAAATGCCATAAATACAACCTTCCTGTTTACTAATAATGTTTAATGTTTATTACAGTTACGTTTAAAAATTCGACGTAAATTGGGAGGGAACATTTTGAGATTTTTGGTAACAATGTATTCCCTTTATATGATACACACAAACGCACTGACAAATCCACAACCACAACCACTCTTGCATTTTCTCAGCTGATTGAAACTGATGTCCACGCAAACCACAATCAGTGTGTAGCGCTAAGAAGACACTGTGCATAAATTGCGACATGCCATAAATTCAAAATGCTGAGGAGTTCTGTCAGATGGAATCATCCCATTGCACTATAATGCCTGGCCCCACACTGGCAGTAAGATGAAGGCTACGCTACAGCGATTTGGTTGGGAAGTCCTGTAGCATCCTGTGTATAGCTTGGATCTTTCACTGTGTGACTCTCACATTGTTGCCGACCTGAATAAAACCATGTCTGTCGGACAAGGAGGTGCAAGAACAGGTACTGTTGTGGATCCGTCAGTGGGTAACTGTGTTCTACAAAACTGGAACTGATCATCACGTCTCCCGGTGCGACAAAGTCTTAATACATGTAATGATTACTTTTGAATGGAACCATTCCACTGTCTTGATGAAGTGGGCGTTCGGTTTTCATTTGACAGCCTCTTGTACATTTCACCAGCAACTTCATACGGACATATGCCCTATTCCGAATGGTTTCAGAGGAAGAACACACACATTTAATACCGTAACACTTTTGTATGTTCATCTTGAATAACTGGAAAACCGCACCCTCGAGCGAAAACGTGTCACAGGACAAAATTAAACTACATTAAATTTCCTACAATAAAGGTCATATTCTTTTTTTTCTCTAGAACTAATGGTTTGTGCGAAGAGAGCGCGAGATTGTTGAAAAACTCGCTCGACGCGCATGCGCTGTTGCTTACGAAGTTTCTGTAGGCCAATTTGAGGTAGTTTTCCGACTTGATAGACCAAAAGTGTCCCGTATCAAACTGTTCCTCCCAACGTGTTACCTCAATACGTTGCCTCAAATTGGCTACAAAAACTACGTAAGCTACAGCGTAAGCGCGTCGAGCGAGTTTTTCAACATTCTCGCGCTCTCTTCGTCAAACCATTAGTTCTAGAGAAAAAAAATGAATAGGACCTCTTTTGTAGGAAATTTAATGTAGTTTATATATTACTGCGACACGTTTTCGCTGGAGGGTGCGGTTTTCGAGTTATTCAAGATAAACGTAAAAAAGTTATATATAATGTGTTCTATCTTGGAAACCATTCGGAATAGGGCATACGTCCATATGAAGTTCTTTGTTCACAATCGCTAATACTATCACCCCTCAAGGCATGAGCCTTTCCTCCTGAGTCACCCTGTGTGTGTGTGTGTGTGTGTGTGTATTAAAATATTCAAATATACATGTATTACAGAAATAGGTGTCTAAAAACACACGTTGTTAGGATACAACATTGTGTCCAAATTTCAAAGTTGTCGGTCAAGAACTTTTGGTGACACACGATTTTGAACAAATGAATATTTGCCGTGTTTTACAGACTATAAGACACACCTTAGTTTTCAATCAATTTTTTAAAAATTTAACATTTTTATTATCAGACTTCAAAGCAAGATTAAAAAAGTTCTTAGTTTATAAAACTGAACTGGCCTTTAAAATCCCTGAAAATCCTTATCTGAACTTTCTTCTTCTTCTTCTTCTTCTTCTTCTTCTTCTTCCTCTTAGTCGTCATTGTTGTCCTCTTCATACACAGGCATAAGATGGTCTTCAGCGCCATCGAGAGCGTTACTTATACCGTACTTCTTGAAAGATTTAACAACAATATCTTCTCTCACTCTAGATCACGACTGTTTTATCCAGTGGCATGCTTATGTGATTGCAGGCCGTTTTAAGGTTCTCTTCGGCTTGAATCCATGTTGGGTTTCATCCATCTTGTCATATACGCTTTAAATGATTTATTTGTTGAGACATCAGGAGGTTGAAATTGTGAAGTAAGTCCTCCCGTAATAAAAGCAAGCTCTGTATTTCCCTGTCTCAATTTCTCTTTCGCAGTTTTTCAAATGACTACTTGGGGTAAATTTAGTACCGATAGCACATCCCGAAAGGACAGCAATGTAGTGCATTTTTTCATGTCCACTTGTTTTTATAGTTACAGTTCTGTTATTCGGCACATCAAATGTCAGAGGAGTTCCGTCCATATCTGCTATTGGGCTTAGTTCTACACTGGTTTTCTTTCGATGCTGAAAATTAAAGCAATGAAAAGATAATATTTTCGCTTCTTTCTCTTGTGGGATTCTCTGAGATATTTTGGTTTGTGTTCGCACGCCAAGTCCATGATGCTTCATAAACCTTAGAACCAACCAACTCCACCATTAATGTCTTAAGTTCCACTGTAGCGCTAGCTTACGAGCGTGTATTTGAATCATTTATGTATTAATTGCAATGCTTTTTTGACGGTGTCCTTGAAACCATTCAATAGCGTCATCTTCTAGTTTTGGCCATTTTGTATTCAGTCCTCTATTTGCACATTTAGTCTTCCTCAGTATTTTTTTTCCAGTTCTTTACTAGCCGGCCAATCGTTGGTGGAGGGCCGAAATGACGTTCAGCTGTTCTATTTTCATGTCCTTCGGCATGTGCTATTACTTTCAATTTATAGCCCGCATCATATGTACATCTTTTATGTTTTTCCATTACGAAACTAGCTACTAACAAAAATATTGTACTGTTACCAGTAACTCAAATCACTTTCAGTTCCAGTTTACTGATACTGTGGACTGCAATGACGCATTATAGGCTATACACCGTTATGGGTTTGTGATGGCAGGGAGGGAGGGCGACAGTTTTAGCAAGCTGGTGAATCCACACAACTCGTGTCGACACATCGGTGCACAGTTGCTGTCAGTTGTCTCCAATGTTGCCAGATACACGCAGGTTTCCCGCGGCATGGTCATTTTTAAGACTGGCGAGAGCTTTAAATCAAACACCAGACATTTTTATATTAACTTCGAATATAAGATGCACCTGAAATTTGGAGGCAGTTTTTCGAAGAAAAAAGTGCGTCTGTAGTCCGTAAAATACGACATATTATTATTATTATTATTATTATTTGTAGATCAATTAAGGGTCTGAAAGGCAAAAGAAAATTAAAGGGCATAGTGGGCGCCGGGAGTCGAACTCACAATCACCTATAAATAGCGTCGCGAGATCAGGAACAGTACAATCCGGTTCGAGCCATGTGAAGGAGCCGACTGCCTGGGTCATGGAATTATTGTGGAAAAAAACACTATCCTGCTCGACCAGTGTTACACCATTAATCAGTCACGCCGAGAAAACCCGAGAGATCACATGTATTCCAGTCGACACTGAAAAAAGACTTCTCTAAACCCACAAATGCAGGAAATAGTGGTTTGCCTTTACTTAACCTATCTCCTAAGATAAGTCGAACAGTCACTTTTGCTTTGTGTGTTCCTACATTTCTCTGGAACCCAAAGCGATCTTCTCCTAGGTCGGTTTTTACCAGTTTTTACATTCTTCTGTAAATAATTCGCCTCAGTATTTCGCTAGTATAAGCTATTAAATGGGTAGTTAGGTAATATTTACACCCGTCAGCACCCACCTTCATTATAACTGTATTCATTACATTCTCCTTGATGTCAGAGAGTATCTCACCAGTCACATGCATCTTGCTCTCAACACGGAATTTTTCTGTGACATGTGGCTCTCCCAGTAATCCAAACAGTTCTGAGGGAACTTCATCTATTCCAGGGACCTTGTTTTGACGTAGGTCCAGTGGTTCAAAAAATGGTTCAAATGGCTTTGAGCACTATGGGACTTAACTACTGTGGTCATCAGTCCCCTAGAACTTAGAACTACTTAAACCTAACTAACCTAAGGACATCAGACACATCCATGCCCGAGGCAGGATTCGAACCTGCGACCGTAGCAGTCGCGTGGTTCCGGACTGCGCGCCTAGAACCGCTAGACCACCGCAGCCGGCGTAGGTCCAGTGCTCTGTGCAATTATTCTCGCAGTATCATGCGTTCAATCTCTACTTTATCTACTTCCTCTTCGCTTTCCTTAGTATTGCCTTCAAGTCTGTTTCTCTCGTGTAGGCCTTTTGTATATTCCTTCTCCCTTGCAGCTTTCCGTTCTTTCCTTAGTAAAAGCTTGATGTCTGAGATCGTGGTAATGACGTAGCTTCTTTTACACATTCCAGAGGTCTCTCTAATTTTGCTATAGTGTCTTTCCCCTAGTTAAGCACGCTTCTACATTCACGCGTTACTCGTCTAGGATTCCTGCTTTGCCATTTTACACTTCCTGTCAATCTCAATTTTTAGACGTTTGTACGTATTGCCTCCCGTCCGCTTCATTTGTTGCATTTTTTATATTTTCTCTTTTCGTCAATAAGATTCAGTATGTAGTCCTTTATCCAAGTATTTCTACTGGGATTTGTCCTTTCGCTCATTTGATCCTCTGCTTCCTTCACTATTTTGTCTCTCAAGGCTACCCAATCGTCTTTTGTTGTGTATCTTACCTTTATTTCAGTTAATCGTTGCCTAATCATCGCTTTGAAATTCTCAACAACTTCTAGTTCTTTCAGTTTACCCAGATCTCTTCTCCAAATTTTCTACGTTTTTGCAGTTTCTTCAATTTCAGTTTGCAGTTTATAAGCAATAAATTATGGTCACAGCCCACATCCGTCCCTGGAAACGTTTTGCAGTTTAAAATCTGGTTTTGAAATCTCTGTCTTACAATTATGTAATTTACTTGAAACCTTTCTTTGTGTCCAGACCTCTTCCAGGTATATAACCTATTTTCATGATTTATGTAGGTGGATTTCGCTATTTACGATCCGTATAGTCGTTAGACTGCAGTGCCACGTGGCGCTAATATAGTCTTGCGATGGGCAGTGGCCGTATTATTTTGGCTGATCAGCACATATGACAGAAACCTGTCGAATAAGGCACAATTTTCATTCCTAAAGTACGAGTTAAGAAAAGGGGGAGGTGGGGGGGGGGGGGGCAAATACTAAACTACTGCGGGACATTCGTTGTCCATTTCCGGTCTCTTGTAACATTTTCAAACGTCACGATGTATTAAAGGTTGCTTTAATTCTGACTAACGAGGAAAACACGGCAAGTAACATAAACCGCTCAATAGAAGAGTGGTCAAAATAAGCGAAAGCGTGTCTTCACTTATCCGTAGATAGTCGACCGTTTCTGAAAAAACACTGTCAAAATTTTCGAGGTATTTTCCATGTACTTCATATACCTTTTACCGCACCAGATCTCCTGGCGAACCGGTGCGACCGCGGTCAGCGTCACGAGTTTTTAATTTTGCGTCCCATGATCTAAACCAAATCACTACCTTTTGTTTTTCCGGTAGAAGATTGCCACGCAAATGTTTTCCAGTGGATACCGATATAACGTTGTCCTTATTCATCTACTAATTGTACGTCTGATAAAGGACTAAAAAATAAAAGAAATGAAACTGTCGTCGGTAAAATTACTGTAGTTTATCTTGATTCTTAATCGCCGGCCGCGGTAGCCGAGCTGTTCTAGTCTCTTCAGTCTGGAACTGCGCGAATGCTACGGTCGCAGGTTCGAATCCTGCCTCGGGCATGGATGTGTGTGATGTCCTTAGGTTAGTTAGGTTTAAGTAGTTCTAAGTTCTAGGGGACTGATGACCTCAGATGTTGAGTCCTATAGTGCTCAGAACCATTTGATTCTTAATCAATTGCAAGCGCCAGTTTCCGGAAAAGTGATTCCATATGCTTGGTTCATAGCGAAACGATTGCCAAAGCGCTAAATCTTCATTAATGTTAACGGTGTTTCTTTCCAGAGCGGGATGCATTCTAAGAAATGTTACTGTGGCAAACCTGCCTTCGCTCTGTGCTCATGGTGTTCGGAGTATCAGTGTTTCGAATGTTTCTATGATCAGTATCATCCAAGGGAATGCACCAGCTCTTCCTGAAGAATAAACATATGAATAAAATGCAAGAATTAATATAAGAATTGACTTGAGAACGACATAGCAGAATATGAGAATTTATAAAAGATTGTAACCCCTCAACATACCAAACACACATATACGAGGGTTGGAACTTAAATAGTGGCAACTATTTATTCACAACCGATACAAAAGAGCTACATGTTTGCACCTGTTACTGTCCTTCAGAGTAATCACCAGCGTTGTGTAGAACCCGTTGCCACCGATGTGGAAGGCGTAGAATAATGTGCGAGTGGAGCGGTCTACTACCTGTCGAATCTCTGGAACAGTTCTGAATCGAATGCTACGAAGTGGTTCCTTCATTTTTGGAATCAAATAAAAGTCACAAGGACTTAAGTCGTATTACTGTTCGTTTTTGGAGCATCACCTGCGACCAGCTTTGCGAAAGAAGCGGCGACACTTCCTGCGCAACCAACCCATCATTTTACACCGGCACATACAGCGTAAGCTGTGGCTGCTCTGTTGGGTCGACGGGACTGGGGAGTACTGTACCACCGACCATACTCCCCGGACTTAAGTCCTTGTGACTCTGATTTGATTCCGAAGATGAATGAACTACTTCGTGGCATTCGCTTCAGAATTGTTCCAGAGATTCGACAGGCAGTAAACCGCTCCATTCGCACCATCAACACAACAGACTCTGCTAACGATATAGTACGCCTTCCACAGCGCTGGCAACGGGTTCTACACAATTCTAGTTACTACTTTGAAGGACAGTAACAGGCGCAACATGTAACTCTTTTATATCGGTTGTGAATATATTGTTGTCACTATTTAAGTTCGAACCCTCGTAGTGTATAATAAATGTTTGCATTTACTGTGCAATCAATTTGTAATTGAGAAATTAATGTAACGCCCTTGCATCCCCTAATTTGATAAGAAACATTCGTGTAGTAATCTTCTAGGGACATGTAAGGTGTCAGGCAAATCCAACACCTTCCATGAAAACCCTGACATGACAAGCAAACCCAGTAGTGTGTCACATAGCTCCGAATAAATCGTGACATTAAATTAATCAAAGTAATACGAGTAACGAGTGAGCAAATGGAATACCACAGACCAGCACAAGAATGCCTAAATGCATGTCATACCTTCCCACCATGAGACAGACGCAGTTCCGAGGGGAGAAACGAGAACAGAAGCCGAGAGCAGAACCGTGTTAAGTTAGAAGGCCCTACTATAAGGGACGGACACCCACGTCGCCAGCTAACCGTTAGGACCACCCCCAGCCCATGTTAAAAGCTAGAGCCTTAGCGTGGGACTTTTTTGCGTCTCTGTTATGTCAGGACCACCCCTCCCCCCCAGCCCATGTTAAAAGCTAAAGCCCTCCAGAAAAACAGTATAGATCTTACGATAACACAAAAAGGGCCACACCACCCGCAAGTTTTAGCGTGAGACTTTTTCGCGTCTGTTACGTTAGGACCACCCCCAGCCCATGTTAAAAGATAGAGCCCTCCAGAAGAACAGTATAGATCTTACGATAACGCTAAAAGGACCACATCAGCTGCAAGTTTTAGCTTGAGACTTTTTCGCGTCTCTGTTATGTTGCAAACTTTAAAAACATTGCCCCACCACGAAAAGTATAGACAGAATTTTTGTAGGCGGAGCTTAAGGTTAACATTGAGACCCTGATTGGTCAGATGAAAACACAGCCAGATAGATTTTTTTAAAACCAACTTCGGCAAATTGTAGTAAGGAGAAGTTAGGAGAGAGTTGCTTCGGAGACGGCGAGGTGAGCGGAGCTGTGCTGCCCACCGCCCCCTGACGAACACCGACAAGGTAATGAACGCACGCTATGCCGCATAATAGCGCATAAAGCTTCACTCAGAACTGCGGAAGTCTCATCTGTTACACCCCCTTTTTACGTAATACTAGTGTTGATCGTCAATTAAAGCTCATGGTGTTCACATTTGCCACTTGAAGTAAAAATCTGAAACGCGATGATGTTTCTGTTATATAGTTATTGATAAGCCACATCAGTCACTGTAATTTACGACAAGTTAGATAAGTAATTAAAGATAATTGAGGATCACTGTAGACCATTTTGATAGTTTTCTCTCTTGTGAAACTTAATTTAAACCTAGATTATAGATGTGATATGGCATAGGTCATCCTTCAATCCATTGTAGAACTTGGAAACCCATTCAGGGAATATTCGTTCACATTTTTGTTTAACGCAGTTGGTTTTTACCATCCTGTATTAAAACATTTCCTTTTATCAATAGTGCAATTTATAAACAATGTTTTGTGAGTAGAATAAAATTTCCAATGGTAAACTTAACTGCTTTTTCGACGTTATTTTACCAGCTAACTAAAAATAGGAAAGCCTAGAACCCCTTCCACTAAATTTAGTTAGTATTAAGATTCTTTTACAGGGAGTGCAGCGGAGCTGACGCTGAAATAATTAAGTATTTGGTATTATCAATAGTCCCACTGAACTCTTCTGAATTCTACATGTCATGTGTGGTCTGACGTCTCCTTACCAGCAACAGGTCCCAAATTCAAACTAGTCAATTCCCTAAAAAGCACGCTCAGAGCGTCGTTGCGCGAAAGTGGTAGGGAGACACGATATAGAACAAACAGACACCACGCAGAATGTTAGAACATGAGTAGGTACATGAAAACAATAAACTATAAAATTTAACATAATAAATAAAAACAATAATCGCGTTTCGACGACGGGGTGAAAAATTGAAAAGACCGCGACGCTAACCAGTAAGCCTCCATGTCGTCTGATTAGATCGCACATTAAAAGACACGTAAAATGTCTTTAAAATACGTTGAAAACTTGGACTATCGTTTATTCAGAAACGGTTGAATATCTGCGGATAAGTCTAGGCTACTGCCGTTGATAAAATATCGATATATTAATACGCTGATACTTTATCCAGAAAGTATAGACATATACCGGTGATATTTTGTCTCCCCACATATCGATATCAAAATGATAATATCAAGTATTTTTAAAAATGGCTCGGAGCACTATGTGACTTAACTTCTGAGGTCATCAGTCGCCTAGAACTTATAACTAATTAAACCTAACTAACCTAAGGACATCACACACATCCATGCCCGAGGCAGGATTCGAACCTGCGACCGTAGCGGTCGCTCGGTTCCAAACTGTAGCGCCTAGAACCGCACGGTCACACCGGCCGGCAAGTATTTTTATTTTGTATTATTTTTCCCCAATTTTCGGTAAATATTTGAAGTTGTTGTTTCGAAATTGTAGAAGAATAAATACCGACAGAAACTGAAACGTTTAGCTTCACCATGCAATTTTGACACTATAAGTGCTAGGTCGCTGGCGTTGGCAGAAACGAAAAAACGGGGGAGTCGACATGAAGTGTTCCGGACAAATTCATTATGTGACGAAACCGAATGACGGACCCATCTGACCCCTTTTCTTGTACCACCTACATGCAATTAGCACTGTTAGCAAAGTTGTTATCGCCAATTGTGAACATGCATCGGTTTCCTTTCAGTTGTTGCTTTAAGGGGGATAGGCAGGCTGCTAGCATTTGTGCAGAATATCTTTTAATTAATCAGTATTAAAATAAACAGCTCTAAAACCGGCAGTGTATTTACCATGTGCAGCTGTTATTTTTGTAGGCAGCTAGTTCGTTACTTATTCCGACGATATATCGATAAATTTCGATATATTGAGAGCCAGTAATGATACCTTTTAAGTGTCGATTTATCGGATTCCCGATGTTATTAAAAATATGAGCAGTCCTAGCCGAGGTAAGTCTCCGCTTAGTTTGACTTCCCTTACACTGAGCAAGGTTCCCGGGAAATCGGGTGACGGTGCTTGCCGTGTTCTTCTCGGAAGTGAAAATCTGTTCAAATAGTTCAAATGGCTCTGAGCACTATGGAACTTAACTTCTGAGGTCATCCGTCCCCCAAGAACTTAGAACTACTTAAAACTAACTAACCTAAGGACATTACACAAATCCATGCCCAAGGCAGGATTCGAACCTGCGACCGGAGCGGTCGCGCGGTTCCAGTCTGAAGCGCCTAGAACAGCTCGGTCACTCTGGCCGGCGAAAATCTGTTCACATGAACCTTTCTGTCACACGCCTCTTTAAGATTGCTGCGCACCATGAAGGAAATTGGAAAGAGTGCGCAATTTTTTATAGTTACCTGTTGTCATCGTCGTCGTCCTCGTCCCTCTCGACCTTGATGGCGGGCGTGGTGAGAACGAGCAGCCCGTTGGTGCCGTGGCCGTGGCTGTGCTCCCTCTTGAGGACACTCGCTGCGGTCCCCACTTCCCGCTTCACCAGCGGCTGCACCCCCACGTCGCGATGCCTGCCGCCGTTGTGCATGTGGTGTTGCAGCCCGTTGCTGCTGTTGTTGTGGTTGTTGTTGAGGAAGAACTTTTGGGGCTGCTGCTGTTGTTGTTGTTGCAGCTGTTGCTGTTTCTGCCAGTCGAGGACGTTAGTCAGCAGTCTGATATACCTGCGGGTCGGATATGAAATCTGATTAAGTGCAATACGCCCACACATTTCACACATCTACATACATGTGTTCTCGATAGGACACTGTACGCCGTATCGTGAAACTTCCTATGTCAGAATGCAGAGAAATATTATTCTACAAGTACTGAAGCATTGGAAATCACTTCAGCTGATGTATTGCATCTTACTGGGTTGGTGCATAAGATCGTAGCGTTTTTCCTTAAGATTATTAAGCACAGCAGATATACACAACGTAGCCTTTAGTCATCAATAATACAGGGTGATTTATTCCACCGTGTACAAACTCTAGGGATTGATCGATGAGAGGATACGGAACAAAAAAGGTCTAATAAACTTCTGTCCGGAAATGTATTGTTTCCATGCTAGAGACCATTCATTCAAT
The DNA here is from genome assembly GCF_023897955.1 of Schistocerca gregaria. Classification (NCBI taxonomy): domain Eukaryota; kingdom Metazoa; phylum Arthropoda; class Insecta; order Orthoptera; family Acrididae; genus Schistocerca; species Schistocerca gregaria. Next base: position 475,167,142 of record NC_064924.1, read on the forward strand.
CATAATTTGTTACAGAGACTGCGGCCTAATACACGCTGTACCATGCAGCCACAGTTACAGTATGTGTTGAAAATGATTTACATGTGCCTCACCGCACGCATGGACCCGCCGTAGCATGTTCTGTCTCACACGTTCACATCGGCCAGGCTGCATCCGAACAGTATCAAAGGCAGCATGAATACACTGCTCCAGTGTCTCCACATCTGGAATGGGATCTTCATACACGACACTTTCGAGAGGCCCTCGAGACTAGAAATCGCTGGGATTGAGATCTGGTGAACGAACAGGCCAAGTAACTGGACCGCTTTGTCCGATCAATCGACCAGGGATGACACGATTGAGATGAGTCGGGACGTTAACGGCGAAGTAGGCTGGAGCAGAATCATTTAGCAGACAAATGAACCTTCGAATCATCAATGGAACTAACTTCCAGCGGGGGAAGCAAATTCAACCGCAACAAACGCCTCTAGTTCCGGCCTGTTGGGCTACGTGGAAGGAAGACTGGTCCCAAAAAAAGGCCACCAATTATACCCTACCACACATTCCGGCTCCATCGATGGTGATGATTCGCTGTCATCATACCATGGGGGTTCTGCATACTATCCCACAGATGACCGTTATGAAAATTGAAGATACCACCAGTGTAAAGGTGGCCTCATCTGTGAATAGGATGGATGACACAAATCCCGGAATCTTGGTTGCCTATTGAAGTAACCCGTTACAAAACTGCTCCCGATGTGGAAAGTCCGTCGCTAATAAGTCTTGCATACGCTGTAAGTGATAAGGATGGAAACAATCATCATGAAGAATATTTCACACAGTCGTCTGACTTACTTTGTTCTGGCGGTCCAACTGCTTGGTACTGACAAAGCGCTCGCCTTTCACAGTGTTAATCAAATTTTCCTCCATGTCTGGTGTCTGCATATTTCGGGTAAGTCCTTCATGACTTCCTGCTTCCTGAAACGACCCCGTCTCAGATAAACAGCGAAACACTGTTGCAAACATTGAATTCTGAGGTGGTTGTCGGCGGGGATAGGTCTCCTGATACAACCTTGCTACCCGCAGCTCATTGCCATTTGCATTTTCTTTAAGTAAACACCATGTCGGCAAGCTGTCGATACGAATACCGAACCATTGTGTACAACGCCGTACCTCATCCACTACAAGGTGAGTCAGCAAGAGAAGTGAATCAGACAGAACATTACCATTCACTATGGTAGGAAGGGCGCTAAGACATGACGTATGAGGAACAGTACCATCCTCTAGGAGGAAACCGATACAGAGCAGTCTCTGTAACAAAATAATTGAATAAGTTACTTCCAGTATGGACATCATGCATTTCCGGACATACGTTCATTACATCTTTTTAGTTAGGTATCATCTCATCGCCTCCCACATGAACCATGACCTTGACGTTGGTGGGGAGCCTTGCGCTCCTCAGGGATATAGACAGCCGTACCGTAGGTGCAACCACAACGGAGGGATATCTGTTGAGAGGCCAGACAAACGCGTGGTTCCTGAAGAGGGGCAGCAGCCTTTTCAGAGTTGCAGGGGCAACAGTCTGGATGATTGATTGGTTAATCTGGCCTTGTAACACTAACCAAAACGGCCTTGATGTGCTGGTACTGCAAACGGCTGAAACCAAGGGGAAATTACAGCCGTAGTTTTTCCCGAGGGCGTGCAGCTTTACTGTTTGGTTAAATAATGATGGCGTCCTCTTGAGTAAAGTATTCCGGAGGTAAAATAGTCCCATTGGGATCTCCGGGTGGGGACTACTCAGGAAAACGTCGTTATCAGGAGAAAGAAAACTGGTGTCCTACGGATTGGAGCGTGGAATGTCACATCAGTTAGTCGGGCAGATAGGTTAGAAAATTTAAAAAGGGAAATGGATAGATTAAAGATAGATATAGTGGGAATTATTGAAGTTCGGTGGCAGGAGAAACAAGACTTCTGGTCAGGTGAATACAGGGTTATAAATACAAAATCAAATAGGGGTAATGCAGGAGTAGGTATAATAAAGAATAAAAAAAGGAGTACGGGTAAGCTACTACAGACAGCATAGTGAACACAATACTGTGGCTAAGATAGACACGAAGCCCACGCGTACCACAGTAGGACAAGTTTATATGCCAACTAGCTCTGCATATGATGAAGAAATTGATGAAATGTATGATGAGACGAAAGAAATTATTCAGATAGTGAAGGGAGACGAAAATTTAATAGTCATGGGTGACTGGAATTCGATAGTAGGAAAAGGAAGAGAAGGAAATGTAGTAGGTGAATATCTAGTGGGGGTAAGAAATGAAAGAGGAAGCCGCCTGGTAGAATTTTGCACAGAGCATAACTTAATCGTAGCTAACACTTAGTTCAAGAATCATAAAAGAAGGTTGTATACATGGAAGAGGCCTGGAGATGCTGGAAGGTTTCAGATAGATTATATAATGGTAAGACAGAGATTTAGGAACCAAGTTTTAAATTGTAAGACATTTCCAGGGGCAGATGTGGATTCTGACCACAATCTATTGGTTATGAACCGTTGATTAAAACAGAAGAAACTGCAAAATGGAGGGAATTTAAGGAGATGGGACGTGGACAAACTGACAGAATCAGAGGTTGTAGAGAGTTTCAGGGAGAGCATAAGGGAACAATTGACAGGAATGGGGGAAAGAAATACAGTAGAAGAAGGACGGGTAGCTTTGAGAGATGAAATAGTGAAGGCAACAGAGGATCAAGTAGGTTAAAGGAAGAGGGCTAATAGAAATCCTTGGGTAACAGAAGAAGTACTGAATTTAATTGATGAAAGGAGAAAACACAAAAATGCAGTAAATGAAGCAGGCAAAAGGGAATAAATACGTCTCAAAAATGAGATCAACAGAAAGCGCAAATTGGCTAAGCATGGATGGCTAGAGGACAATTGTAAGGATGTAGAGGTGTATATCACTAGGAGTAAGATAGATACTGACTACAGGAAAATTGTGCCATACGTCTGTATGCGAGATTTCCACACAGCTAATCTTCCTTAGGTCTACTGTTTCCGACGTGATAGTGAAGTGGAAACGTGAAGACACACGTACAGCACAAAAGTGTGCAGGCCGACCTCGTCTGTTGACTGACAGAGACCGCCGACAATTGAAGAAGGTCGTAATGTGCAATAGGCAGACATTTGTCCAGACCTTTGCACAGGAATTCCAAACTGCATCAGGATCCACTGCAAGTACTATGACAGGCGGGAGGTGAGGAATCTTTGATTTCATGGTCGAGTGGCTGCTCAAAAGCCACACATCACGCTGGTAAATGCCAAACGACACTTCGCTTGGTGTAAGGAGCATAAACGTTGGACGACTGAATAGTGGAAAAACGTTGTGTGAAGTGACGAATCACGGTACACAACGTGGCGATCCGATGACTGCATGTGGGTATGGCGAATGCCCGGTGAACGTCATCTGCCATCGTGTGTAGTGCCAACAGCAAAATTCGGAGGGGGTGGTGTTATGATATGGTCGTGTTTTCCTTGGAGGGGGCTTGCACCCCTTGTTGTTTTATGTGGCAGTATCACAGCAGAGGCTTACAATGATGTTTAAAGCACCTTCTTGCTTCCCACTGTAGAAGTGCAACTCGGGGATGGCGACTGCATCTTCCATTACGATCGAGCACCTGCTCATAATGCACGGCCTATGGTGGAGTGGTTACACGACAGTAACATCCGGGATGTTTTTGAAAGCCGACATTGTGCCAGACCTCACCGACTGACGTAAGTACCTCTCCTCAGTGCAGCACTCCTTGAAAAATGGGCTACCATTACCAAGAAACATTCCAGCACCTGAGAGTGGAAGTTGTCATCAAGGCTAAGGTTGGGCCAACACCGTATTGAATTCCAGCGTTACCGATGGAGGGCGCCACGAGCTTGTAAGTCATTTTCAGTCAGGTGTTTGGGTACTTTTGATCACGCAATGTATGTCAGCTCCATGATAACTTTCCCATCACTTCGTTAACGATCATAGTTATTGTGGTGTCTGCATTTAGGTAAGATAACGTGCGAAATTGAAAAAAGCTTGTAATGGAAAATAGGGATCGCTATGATACTGCATTGGTTGCAAATTACATAATATGTTGCTGTGCATGAAATCCAGCTAACATATTTCTTTTTTTTTTTTAAGAGTTACGTGGTGTTCTCCACCTGTAACTAATCTCGAGAGAATTGATCTGATGTAGCACACTCATCTACGATTGCGCGTCGCTATAAAGGTAGAATGAAAGTGTATAGGATATTCCTCACGTTTGATAAGCGGTTTGAGATTTTAAAATGAGATTTTGGAAAATGATAGCTAGCAGAAGGAGATTATTTTCCAAACGATTAGTAGGCAAAACCTCCACTCAGTACAGTCTTTTTCGATGAAAGTATGTAATTTTAAGGACCATCAATAGCTACTAAAACGAGAAATGTTGTGGGTTTTGGAATAGCGTAAGTGAAGGCATTACAGTTTCTTTTTGTACCAAGGTTGGGTTTTTCATAAGCTGTTGTTCTTATCTTTCCCCAATTCTCACTTAATAGACCACAATTTCAGAACATACTCTTAATTGCATCTGCACATCATATTGATCAGACGACACTGTGGAATATGCGCTATATTTTGAAAAAAAGAGAAAATTTTAACATGACAACAAGAGAAATGTAGGTTTTATGCAAAACTCGCCATTCGAGACGCTTCTGAGAGTCACAAATGGTTAATAAGCCACGCTAAAATACACAACTACTGTTGTATTTTCAGTGGAATTTTTTCTAGGCGCCAACCAAAGCAGAGGTGACAGTAGATCTTTTTGGATGGTCACCATGAAAGTACACTACTGGCCATTAAAATTGCCACACCAAGAAGAAATGCAGATGATAAACGGGTATTCGTTGGACAGATATATTATACTAGAACTGACATGTGATTACATTTTCACGCAATTTGGGTGCATAGATCCTGAGAAATCAGTACCCAGAGAACCACATATGGCCGTATTAACGGCCTTGATACGCCTTGGAATTGAGTCAAACAGAGCTTGGATGGCGTGTGCGAGTACAGCTGCCCATGGAGCTTCAACACGATACCACAGTACATCAAGAGTAGTGACTGGCGTATTGTTACGATACAGTAGCTCGGCCACCATTGACCAGACGATTTCAATTGGTGACAGATCTGGAGAATGTGCTGGCCAGGGCAGTAGTCGAACATTTTCTGTATCCAGAAAGGCCCGTACAGGACCTGCAACATGCGGTCGTCCATTATCCTGCTGAAATGTAGAGTTTCGCAGGGATCGAATGAAGGGTAGATCCACGGGTCGTAACACATCTGAAATGTAACGTCCACTATTCAAAGTGCCGTCAATGCGAGCAAGAGGTGACCGAGACCTGTAACCAATGGCTCCCCATACCATCAAGCCAGGTGATACGCCAGTATGGCGATGCCGAATACACGCTTCCAACGTGCGTTCACCACGATATCGCCAAACACGGATGCGACCATCATGATGCTGTAAACAGAACCTGGATTCATCCGAAAAAATTACTTTTTGCCGTTCGTGCACCCAGGTTCGTCGTTGAGTACACCGTCGCAGGCGCTCCTGTCTGTGATGCAGTGTCAAGGGTAACCGCAGCTATGGTGTCCGAGCTGATAGTCCGTGCTGCTGCAAACGTCGTCGAACTGTTCGTGCAAATGGTTGTCTTGCAAACGTCCCCATCTGTTGACTCAGGGATCGAGATGTGGCTGCACGATCCGTTACAGCCATGCTGTCATCTCGACTGCTAGTGATACGAGGCCGTTGGGATCCAGCACGGCGTTCCGTATTACCCTCCTGAACCCGCCGATTCCATATTCTGCTAACAGTCATTGAATCTCGACCAACGCGAGCAGCAGTGTCGCGATACGATAAAACGCAATCGCGATAGGCTACAATCCGACCTTTATCAAAGCCGGAAACGTGTTGGTACGAATTTCACAACAACGTTTCACCAGGCAACGCCAGTCAACTGCTGTTTGTGTATGAGAAATCGGTTGGAAGCTTTCCTCATGTCAGCACGTTGTAGGTGTCGCCACCGGCGCCAACCTTGTGTGAATGCTCTGAAAAGCTAATCATTTGCATATCACAGCATCTTCTTCCTGTTGGTTAAATTTCGCGTCTGTAGCACGTCATCTTCGTGGTGTAGCAATTTTAATGGACAGTAGTGTATGGGTGTGGAGGTCCCCCGCATAGTATTTACAAAAAATGTGACGTAGGCTTCAGTTTAGAATGGCACTTCTCCTCTAGCGATCGGATTTTCCCCTAGCAGCGTCTGCCCGCAACTACCATGACTACTGCTCTCCCTATGCATGCCCTGCCGATTAGGTATCTAGCGGCCACGGTATACCCCACTACGTAGTGAAACTGTTGGATGTTGAGTTTTCTGTAAGCTCAGCGGCAGTTCATTTAAAGGGAACCAGGTAACACATGCCAAGAAGTTTTTGTTTAGCTTTTCAAAATAAGTTTCTCCATAAGACTCCATTATAATACTTGCATCATCAGCAAAAAGAAATACTTCAGCTTCTTTAATACACAAGAAAAAGTGTGGATCTGATACTGATCCTTGTGCTGTTCCTGTATTATTCAGGTCATGTCTCTTGGTTGTGTAGACATCATCGGTTTCTAAATACGACACTGAAGTTTTTGAGTTACATAAGATGAAAACTAGTTACCACCAAGTTAGCGATACTTTAATATTTGAGCCCCCCATTGCTGAAACATACTTTTGACAACTCACAGGAGATACCAATTGCCATTTGGTCATTATAATTTATTATTATGTGATCGGAACTAAAAAACAGTATGCTATGTGGAGAGGCCTTTTCGAAGTTTTGAGGTTGGTGTGTTATAGTACTTCCAAGTGGAACTTTTCCAGTACGTTTGAGAAAGAGGTAAAAACAAGACTGGTCTACAATTATTAATATTTGTTTTAGGAACTTTCTTGGAAAGTGGTATGATGACAACATATTTCAGCCTGTCTCAGAAGGTTCGCTCTGATGATGCACTACATATATGACGCTCAGTTTCCTTCAGTAACTGATTTCGGTTATCATCAACTTCGTGGATTCTTTCTTTCTTCATAAAGTTACTCACATTCTTAATTCCTTTTCCAGACCGTGGAGTAATTGTGATTTGCCTATGTATATGTGGCACTGTTACCAACTGTACTCTGTTGCCTTAGTCCTTGTACTCCCCACGCCAATCTTGTGAGCTTCTTCCGAGATGTGATTATTAAAAATGTTAGCTACCTGAATGCCATCACTTATTATTTTGCTTTTTTCCTTTAATAACTAAATCCTACCATTCATTAAGAGATTTCCTCATTTCTCTTTCAACAATCACCCATACTCCATTTATTTTATAATCTGAATTATTAGTGTCTGGCATAATAGAGGACACTTTTGTTAAGAGAGCACAGTATATCTCGTAATATAAAATTAGTCGTTATTAAAATAATACAGAAGCTTTTATAATGTAGAAACGTCAATGAGACAACGAAACTGGTCTGCATTAAAAACCACAGCGATACAACCGATAACCAGAATGCTGACTAGCTCCCAAAGGATGGTGTACCGGCGCGACCGAAAGGCAAGGGATCATTGCTGAAAGACAGGTACTTGCCATAACTGTCCATATCGTTTAGGCGCAGAAAAAACATAAATCAAGTAATTCTGTGGATGTACGAAATTCTCTGCTCAGAAAACGAAACGATGCATGACTTTAAGGAAACTGGGTATCCCTCTCCTACCTGTAAACAATCTATCCTGGGATGTATCGTACGATAGCCGTAAACAACAAAGACACAGTTATATAAATTTAACATTCAAAACAGATGCATTAAAAAGTTGTTTATGTATGAATGCTAGACTTAAACTGCAACATAAAATTTTAGTTCAATGTAATGTGTTTCTTTTTAGTCGCTGCATACAATTAGATCTTAACAGCTTAGTTTCATTTCATAAATTCCTAGACAATGTGTGTGTACATACATATGTATATTAATTTATGAACAGTTTCTGTGTTAGATAATTCTTGTTTTCGATATTACCTAAACTGCAATCATACAATAGTTGCTCTGCCGTATTAAAGCAATAATAATATGTGTCATAGTATTCGCCAGTTCTTTTTCACACTTTGAAAATCTGGCAGGAGAATGAATTCTTTTTGCTTTCCAGAAATCACAGGCCATTATCTTTTCATGAATAACTGTGTGAAAGGAAAGTAAAGGAAATGGTTGGGTAAAAGCTTCGAAGGAAGCGCATTGCGGCAATGCAATGGCGTGAGTTGAAAGTAAGTAAAAACAACAACAACAAATATTAAAGCATAAATAGACATAAAGACCGCCCTTCTGGTGGAACCGCCATCAGACACCACATCCGTTGCTACTGTTAATTAACATGTCTATGGATCTTTCTAACCCGTCATTAGGGCCGGGCACATCTTCACAAAGAAAGGGTTCATATGGTTCCTCCACTTGTTCTGGTCCATTACGTAAAACTGACATGCACAAAGTTAGCTTCTCATACCCAGAACACCCCAATTGCAGGGAAGGTCAAGACGACACAACCCAGATAATTAGGAAAGTATTGGCGGTAGGGTGGGTAGCATCGCAGACGAGTGAATGTTCCAATAGAAAGATCCAAAAATCGAGAAAGTGATTGTCACCATCCCAGTAGAGATACAGTAGAGACAACCCTTGATCTATATCACTGCATTCACCTTAATAGATGGATATAAATGTCTTGTGACGAGGGCCTCCCGTCGGGTATACCGCTCGGCTGATGCAAGTCTTTCGACTTGACTCCACTTCGGCGACTTGCGCGTCGAAGTAGGTGGATAAAATGGCGGGACATTCGCTGAATGAGGGCCAACGTCAGTCTCATCAACCTCCACACATCCACGCCAGACCCACATTCCAGGTGGTGTTGAGATAGATGGCACTGGGGACATAACGGAGACTGTGACACACATATGGAATTGAGTCTCTGGTGATTCATATATTTGTGGTAGACCAGAGCGCTCTGGCATTGGATAAATAAACATCAAGGGTCCTCTGCAGCCACTCAATGGGTAGGTCAGCGTTCACATAACTGAAGTCTACAAAAAACTCCTAGAGGTGAGAAGTGTCAGTGAAATATGCGCCACTGAAATTGGTGGTTCATGAGAGGTGGGGGGCAGACTTCCCGTGAAGCTGTGCTGACATTGAGTCCACATCTTCATCATCGTGAAACGTACATGCAGCTGTTCTAACCTGCACATGGATCAGACCAAGACCGTTCTTTGTGGTAGGGAGGATGAGCGTATCGTATCTCATTTTGATAATCATTCCAACAATGGCGAAGTAACCAAATATTGACTGTAAACTGCTTGCTGTAGTCTTCGGCATATTAAGGAGCATAACCAGATGGGGGTATCATGGATGCCAGGTAGATGTTGATATAAGCTACCTGCTGGACCATGTTCAAAGACTGCGGCACATAGCTACATCCGTAAGTACGCCTTATAGGAGATGAGTAAAGGTAAGGTGTGCTATCCATCGACTGTCAGGTATAAAAATAGCCCCCAAACATTTGATTGTCTCCCACAGTGGGTATGGGACCAAATCTAGCCCACTGCACTAAAAACACTAGTTCGTCCGCTTACGCATGGCAGACGAAGAGATGGTCTCTCACTGCAAGTCCCTGCAGCCAGCTTAGTGGTCGGTATTACAGAGGCTCCATGGCAATGGCATACATAACCATCGATCGGGGGCAATATTACCTCAGAGAGTGGACTGTAGTGATCTTGACTATAACCTGCGCAGTTGAGCCATGCAGAAGGCGCAAGATGATGCTTAAGAAGGACTGGGAGAAGGTCAGCTGCCACAGCACCTTCTCAAGATAGCCGTGACTCACCCTATCGAAAGTGTGGTCCAAGTCCACTGATACGACATACCTCCGCCAGTGTGATGATATCATGGTAATAACTGAGCGCTGTCTGTATGATGCTGTTACCACCAAGACATCTCTGGTCTGTAGGGACGACTTGGTGGAGGATACTCTAAATCTGGGCAGCCAGAATTCTCGTAAGGATCTTGAAATCGCTGTTGAGCAGCGTAAGTGGCCAGTGGCCAGTAATGGTCAACTCCTTTTCTTGTCTGCACTGCAGGGCTCACCAGTTCTTGGTGTCAAAGAAGATATTCAATTTTAGTTGTCTTATTCTCATATTTTTTGTCAGCAGCTCGTTGTCTCGCGGTAGCGTTACCCGCTTCCCGAGCACGGGGTCCCGGTTTCGATTCCCGGCGGGGTCAGGGATTTTCATCTTCCTTGAGATGACTGGGTGTTGTTGTATCGTCTTCATCATTATCATTCATCCCCAGAAAGGCAATGGCAATCACCTTCGCTAGGACCTTGCCTAGTACGGCGATGCGGGTCTCCTGCAGCGTCCCCTACGCTCTGTCGAGGATTACGGGACTTCATCATCATCATGAGCATCATCATCATTCTCAGGTTTAAAGATACGTTTACATTTTGGTCAAAAAAAAACCCGAGAACCATGTGCTGAAGCAGCATTTTTTTTCTGCACCGCACACTGCCACAGATTACCCCAAAATCGTAAAACAACACATTCACGTACAAAGGAAAACTGCACCTGATGGTGGACGTATAAACCTTCGAAACGCGTTGCGGCTATAAATAAACAGTGACAGGTAGGAGTAAACTTGTTCCCAGAACGAGAATTTCTCTCTGTAGTGGAGTTTACACTGATATGAAACTTCCTGAGAAATTAAAATTATGTTACGGACTGAGACTCGAACTCTGGACCTTTGTCTTCCGCGGGAAAGTGTCCTACCATCTGAGCTACCCAAGCACGACCCACGATCAACCCCCACAGCTTCAATTCTGCCAGTATCCTTTCTTTCAGGAGTGCAAGGTTCGCAGAAGAGCTTCTGCGAAGTTTGGAAGGTAGGAGACGAGATAATGGCAGAATTGGAGCTGTGAAAGCGGATTGTGAGTCGTGCTTGGGTATCTCAGATGGTCTCTGTAATAAAAAAAATGAGTAAAGGAATCAACGATCAACTTGAACGGATCTCTTGTGACGTCCGCCCAGACCAAGCGTAACGAACTATATCGAACAAAGTGAAAAAAAAAAAAGATTGTAGAGCGTTTGGGCGCGAAAGGCAAAGGTCCTGAGTTCGAGTCACGGTCCGGCACACAGTTTTAATCTGTAAGGAAGTTTAGTAAACTTGTTGTATCATTCGATTACTTAAAGCGACATGTTTCTCTCGTCATTCTCGAAAGTCTTGGAATGTCCAGGTCAAATATCTTGGCATTATCGATATCGATGACAGGCAAAAATTGTCGATATTCTCGATTTCTTGGATGGATGAACTATCTGTAGATAATAAAGTTTGTACGGAACCTCGGTGCGCGAGTCCTATTCACACTCCTCTGTTATTTTATCTAAAATGCAACGTTATCTTTTATCCGACATGCTTTTGGTATCAGATGTTTCAAATGCTTTTAACAGCCGATTGCTCAGTAATGTAGAATACACTTCCTTGATTTCATCTGTGACTGCAGTTTTAGATCCTCTTTCAAGTTGGTCACATTTAAGAAAGAGTGGCATTATTTTAATTCAGCCGTTGATTTCTTGAGTGTTGACTAGAAGGAAGATTAGAATTTGACGTACCGTCTATGGCCAGGTCCTTAGAGACGGAGAACTCCGATGAAGCAAGGATGAGGGAGGAAATGAGACAAGTTCTTTTCGAAGAAAGTATTCTGATATTCGTCTGAAGTGATTCAGCAATACCACGGAAAAATCAAACCCGAATCCCCGGACGGGGATTAGAGCCCCCTGCAAAATATTAAATGCATGTTCTGATATAGCTACTGTGCGCCCCGATAGCTGAGTGGTCAGCGTGACGGATTGCCGTCCTACGGGCCCGGGTTCTATTCCCGGCTGGGTCGGGAATTTTCTCCGCTCAAGGACTGGGTGTTGTGCTGTCTTCACCATCATTTCATCCCCATCCGGTGCGCAGGTCGCCCAGTGTGGCGTCGCATGTAATAAGACCTGCACCAAGGCGGCCGGACCTGCCCCGCTAGGGGCCTCCCGGCCAATGACGCCAAACGCTCATTTCCATTTCCATATAGCTACTATACTCAACTCTGTGACCCAATAATTTCACAAGGCGTCTCACCATAGAAACCATGTTATACGATTTTTATAACCCTCATAATGAAGTTATTGCAACTATCGGCCAGTATCGTTATTAGCGTCCCTCTCAAAAGTTTTGGAAAAGATAATGTACTTAAGAAAGGTTGAGCATATCTGCAGATATGACAATCTGAATCAGTGACGATTAGGAATCTAGACGGTCTGTATTGCAGAAGGGATTGTCCACTGAATATGCCATCTACCGTTTCAACGATTGTATAATGAAATGTTCGAATTATATCATCTACTGAGATTTTTTTATGATACAAGAGTCTTCTATCGTTCATATCACGTTCTTCGGGAGAGAGTGCGTTTATGGCTTTCAGGAAACAATGAGTAAATCGATTACTTCACATTTAACTCGTATGAAAGAATGAGTCATGATAGATTGCTCACACAGTTTTCGTAATGAAGCTTTTTATGAACAGTGGCAAACTGCTGCTCAGGGCAGATCTACTCTGTTGAAGCGACGAAGCCGTATAAAGGTGCAAAAACAGTTGCGACAAAAAAATTCTTAGAAAACTCATTGCTCGACTATCGGTGTAAATCGTCTATCACTTAATTTAGAATAAAACACAGATGATTCTGTTCCACACAATGCAGGATAAATAACGTTCAATAGCAACGGACCATAGAGGAAAGTAAATATATAAAACCGGATGTTCAAAATTTCTGGGTGTGCTTGATGATCAAAATGTGAGTTCAAAGTCACATACAGGGTGTCCCAGGAGGAATGATCAATATTTCAGTATATTGGTTAAAACAACAGTCGAGATCGCAAACATTATGAACGGTTTCGGCTTATGTTAAAGCCACCCTAAGATGTTTTGAGCCTCTATGAGTCTTCGGATGTTCATGCCTTCACTGCTAAGGACACTTCATGTACAATGAACAGTTACTCCTCCTTATCCGACTGACAATACACTTTCAACTCATTAAAGCAACAATGCAAATGAGCTTGTTTCAGAGGCAAAAATAATCTCGGTATGCTCACACGTGCCCAGCGATTAGTGTATATGTCCTAATATTTATAGTTGCTTATTGGAACAAAATGGTTGCTATATCCAGGTATTAGGCATTATAGTTGCTTATTGGAACAAAATGGTTACTATATCCAGGTATTTGACAGGAACGCTCATTTGAAACAAGAAAGTTCATATGGACTCATGTCTTATTCCGTATGATATCTGATGTACAAAGCATTTGATATATTTTTGTTTTTGGGCGAGCGGCGAGCACGATATGTGCCTTACCTACTTTGCACCCAACCTCTTTGACATTTGTCCCAGCCTGACGTGCCTCGTTGCTTTCTACCTCTTTGCTCAGGATGTCTTTCTGCCATTAAACTGCCATGCTGAACCCGCCAGTTGTCCATGGTGTGTCGTGGGTGAAGTGGTGCAACTGATTGACAGTGAACCAGAGACAAGCAACGATTAACTATCATACGTTTGTACACGCGTCACACATTTACACTAATGAAGAAAATGCAGATAGGCAGCTGCTGCCGAAAAATGACATCGGCGCTTTCCTACATTTCGTATTCCTGATCCTGGAGCGTTTATCACAGTTTTAAGAAACATTGTGTAAGACAGGTATTCTTCCAAGTTCCCAATTTGCTTCTGAACATACAATTCAACAACCAGTGCAGGAACAGCAACATATCGTGCAGCGTAGCCCTGCCACTAGCACACGGCGACTTCCTACACTTATTTTATCGTGGTCCATCGAACACGTGTATGGCCAAAAGCTTGTACACATTTCACACATATCGTGACCACAATCTTCATACTGGCGACAATACCACATGTCTTTAATTTTGTCTCTGATTGAATAACAACCAATTGCTTCCATTGTACACTGTACACAGATAAAGCCACGTTTACACGGAAGGAAATCAACAGCACACGTGATAATAATCGACAGTGGCGGGAAAATCTACACGCTGCGGTGGAAACCAATTTCAGTTTTCTATCAGTGTTTGGTGCTGCATGATCGTTAGCATGTTGCTAGGTCCAGTCACTTCATAAGAGCGAATGTCAGTGGATCTCCCCATATGGGGCCCAGATCATCACAAGAAAGATTCCCTCAACGTATTTCCTCGCCTTAGATGCTTCCCTTACCGCATCACGTATCCGCAAGGCCATTATAATCCAATTAAAATTACTTGATAGCTGACGTCTGTAACTAGCCGCTACAGCTTTGCCACTTTGGCTGCGGGCTACCGCTCGATTGTAGGCGACACACTAACACGGCCGGTCACTTCACAGATACTGTTAATGTGCAACGCGGGCCCATGTTGGAACTGGCCACCGCGAGGTATAGCGGAAACGCGAAATGTTTTGTCGACATCTGAGTTTAAGTGACCAATGACTGAACGCGTTTTCTACACATGAATTTAAACTCATGTCCTGAGGTAATCACGATCTCGTGATGTGTAACAAATCCGAGGAAAAGCCGCTCAACAATCTGCGGCAGAAAAAATTCGCGATCGCTATGTTACGGCGATTAAAGCCAACCTTTAAGAACAAACTACAAAAAAATTAAAAAAAAATCACTTTCAACGATAAAAGCAAACTAATTTTTTCTATCGTTGGTTACCTGAAACTATCCTCACACTGGCTACAGTAGCTGCCCCGATACCAACCGATGAGCAGTCCTCATTGTCACTTGGTTGCAGACTACAGGCAGATTCCGAACAAGAAAAGAGTAATAGGAAGAAAAATGAGCAAATAATTGTTGCAGAGGCAACGGAAAAAGCATGCGAAGTTCAGAAGAACGCGAAATCCCGAAGATGGGCTAAAATTTACAGACGCGCGAAATTTGGCACGTACTTCGATGCGAGATGCCTTTAATAGGTTCCACAACGAAACATTGTCTCGAAATTTGGTAGAAAATCCGAAGAAATTCTGGTCGTATGTAAAATACACAAGCGGCAAGACGCAGTCAATACCTTCGCTGCGCAGTGCCGATGGTACTGTTATCGACGACTGTGCCGCTAAAGCGGAGTTATTGAACGCAGTTTTCCGAAATTCCTTCACCAGGGAAGACGAATGGAATATTCCAGAATTTGAAACACGAACATCTGCTAGCATGAGTTTCTTAGAAGTAGATACCTTAGGGGTTGCGAAGCAACTCAAATCGCTTAATACGGGCAAGTCTTCAGGTCCAGATTGTATACCGATTAGGTTCCTTTCAGATTACGCTGATACTATAGCTCCCTACTTAGCACTCATATACAACCGCTCGCTCACCGATAGATCTGTACCTACAGATTGGAAAATTGCGCAGGTCGCACCAGTGTTTAAGAAGGGTAGTAGGAGTAATCCATTTAACTACAGACCTATATCATTGACGTCGGTTTGCAGTAGGGTTTTGGCGCATATACTGTATTCAAACATTATGAACCACCTCGAAGGGAACGATCTATTGACACGTAATCAGCATGGCTTCAGAAAACATCGCTCTTGTGCAACGCAGCTAGCTCTTTATTCGCACGAAGTAATGGCCGCTATCGACAGGGGATCTCAAGTTGATTCCGTATTTCTAGATTTCTGGGAAGCTTTTGACACCGTTCCTCACAAGCGACTTCTAATCAAGCTGCGGAGCTATGGGGTATCGTCTCAGTTGTGCGACTGGATTCGTGATTTCCTGTCAGGAAGGTCGCAGTTCGTAGTAATAGACGGCAAATCATCGAGTAAAACTGAAGTGATATCAGGTGTTCCCCAGGGAAGCGTCCTGGGACCTCTACTGTTCCTGATCTATATAAATGACCTGGGTGACAATCTGAGCAGTTCTCTTAGACTGTTCGCAGATGATGCTGTAATTTACCGTCTAGTAAGGTCATCCGAAGACCAGTATCAGCTGCAAAGCGATTTAGAAAAGATTGCTGTATGGTGTGTCAGGTGGCAGTTGACGCTAAATAACGAAAAGTGTGAGATGATCCACATGAGTTCCAAAAGAAATCCGTTGGAATTCGATTACTCGATAAATAGTACAATTCTCAAGGCTGTCAATTCAACTAAGTACCTGGGTGTTAAAATTACGAACAACTTCAGTTGGAAGGACCACATAGATAATATTGTCGGGAAGGCGAGCCAAAGGTTGCGTTTCATTGGCAGGACACTTAGCAGATGCAACAAGTCCACTAAAGAGACAGCTTACACTACACTCGTTCGTCCTCTGTTAGAATATTGCTGCGCGGTGTGGGATCCTTACCAGGTGGGATTGACGGAGGACATCGAAAGGGTGCAAAAAAGGGCAGCTCGTTTTGTATTATCGCGTTATAGGGGAGAGAGTGTGGCAGATATGGTAAGCGAGTTGGGATGGAAGTCATTACAGCATAGACGTTTTTCGTCGCGGCGAGACCTTCTTACGAAATTTCAGTCACCAACTTTCTCTTCCGAATGCGAAAATATTTTGTTGAGCCCAACCTACATAGGTAGGAATGATCATCAAAATAAAATAAGAGAAATCAGAGCTCGAACAGAAAGGTTTAGGTGTTCGTTTTTCCCGCTCGCTGTTCGGGAGTGGAATAGTAGATAGATAGTATGATTGTGGTTCGATGAACCCTCTGCCAAGCACTTAAATGTGAATTGCAGAGTAGTCATGTAGATGTAAGGTCAAAACGATTATGAAAATGACGCGGTAAAGAATTAAAAATTTAAAAAAATGCATTTGAACCAATTAACTGAATAAAAATAATAATCAAACTTTTTTGATTAGATTTAGAACTTATAAAAGTATCATACATTTGACGGGATTCGAACCTACAATCTTCTATACGTCAGGATAATAGACTAACTACTGCTCTATGTAACAACACTGTATTTAGTAGTTATAGTACGACTGTGGTGACTGTTGCGCCGGCGGGTGTGGCCTCGCGCATGGATGTGTGTGATGTCTTTAGGTTAGTTAGGTTTAAGTAGTTCTAAGTTCTAGGGGAATGATGACCTCAGAGGTTAAGTCCCATAGTGCTAAGAGCCATTTGAACATTTTTTATTTACTCTGTTGCAACAATGAATTGCAATCTTCAAACATTCGGCTTCATGGGATGTTGTGCGAAGCTTACCTACTGCAAGTCGATCTCTGTAATTATAACTGTATATATGAGGCTGAAACGCATCTTGTGCGGAAAAATCAAGTACTGTTTGGTTAGTGCTGTGTATGAAACGTGTGTCATTCATTAGCAGCAGTGTGTGTCTGTATGCGTGTTTTTGCTGTGCTTTTTATGTGTTATGAAATACGAAATAAATGCGGGCCAAGCGAGGTGGCGCTGTGGTTAGTACACTGGACTCGCGTTAAGGAGGACAACGGTTCAATTCCGCCTCCGGCCATCCTGATTTAGGTTTTCCGTGATATCCCTAAATCGCTTCGCGCAAATGCCGGGATGGTTCCTGTGAAAGGGCATCCTTACCTCATCCGATGGGACCGATGACCTAGCTGTTTGGTCCCCTTCTCCTAAATCAATCAATCAACCCCTGATTCGGCATCGAAACAAATGGTTCAAATGGCTCTGAGCACTATGAGACTGAGGTCATCAGTCCCCTATAACTTAGAGCTACTTAAACCTAACCAACCTAAAGACATCACACACATCCATGCGCGAGGCACGATTCGAACCTGCGACCGTAGCGGTGGCACGGTTCCAGACTGAAGCGCCTAGAACCGTACGGCCAGAATGGCCGGCATGGCATCGAAACACGCCACGAAAAAATGTTCAAATGTGCGTGAAATCTTATGGGACTTAATTGCTAAGGTCATCAGTCCCTAAGCTTACACACTACTTAACCTAAATTATCCTAAGGATAAACACACACACACCGATGCCCGAGGGAGGACTCGAACCTCCGCCGGGATCAGCTGCACTGTCCATGACTGCAGCGCCTGAGACCGCTCGGCTAATCCCGCGCGGCACGTCATGAAATAATGCCAATTGGAAGTGAAGTGAACAATTGTTACGGCAGTCTGGCAATGGCGAACTGTTCGAGCGTGGAGTGGAAGGAAATAGGTATAATGCGTGATGTGTCAACTAACAAGCAATTTTAATCGGACTACAGGCGGTATTCAATCTCGCGTTGGGCAACGGTCATAATGTTTTGGCTCATCATTATGGGCAAGTAAGTAACTACTGAGTTTTGTTTCGTGCACGAGGTCGCTTACCGAATGGCCATGCGGAGGATCTCGTTCTTGGAGAGCTTCTTGTCGGGCGGGTGCGTGGGCACGAGCTTGCGCAGCTCGGCGAAGGCGCCGCTGACGTTCTGCTGGCGCCAGCGCTCGCGGCTGTTGGTGAACATCTTGCGCACGGCGACGCCGCCGCCGCCGCCGCGCGCCGGCCCGCAGCCGCCCACGCCGCCCCCGAGCGCGGCCAGCCCGGCGCCGCCCACCGCCGCCTCCTCGGACGCGTCTTCCGAGTCGGCCAGCGACAGCTCGTCCGACAGGGCGTCGTCCTCGGACGGGCAGCGGCGCGACCCCGACGCCGAGGCGGACGCCGACGCCTCGCCGCCCGGCGACGACGTCGTGCTGTGGTCGGTGGCGTCGCCGTCGCCGTCGCCGTCCCACTCCACCTCGAACAGGCAGGCACGCGGCAAGGTGATGGGCGGCTGCAACAACCGCCGACACGTCGCCCGGCGCAGGCTGGCGATCTTGCATGTCAGCCGGCGCCGCCACCGCAGTCCGCTGACTTGCCAGTGGCGGCGCCCGTATGTTGCTGACATGTCAGCCGAGGCATTGCTCACTGCTGTTCGTCATGTTCAGTGCGGTACCCACAGAGTGCAGACACGTTTGAGGTACCCACAAAAATGTGACATTTCACTAAAGGATACCTGTATAAACAGTGTGTCCCACTTCCGTTAGGACTGTAGCTATGAAAAACAGAAGTCATGGATTACACTGACGAACCAAAACGTTATGATCGCTCCCCAGCGCGTGGCTGAATGTCTCCTAGTGCTGCGACGGACACTAATGCATTAACGAGAGAATGTAAGCGGAAGGGAGACAAATGGGCAATCATTATGGTGAAGACACGGGCCGAAAATGCGGAAATACACTGACACACCCGGTTTTGGCTGAAGGACATTGCTACGAGGGTAATCCCAAAAGTAAGGTCTCCTATTTTTTTTATAAGTACATAACCTGTTTATTTCTACAATGGTTTACATCAGTTTACAGCTTGAACATTTAGCTATTGAGCCGTGGCGGGAATGGTGCCAGGGCTATCTTTGGTTAGGCACTATCGATTCCCTCTGGCAGAAGTTTGTCTTTGGAGCCAGGGCCGGCTCAGGATATAGGGAGCAGTAAGGAGTGGAAAGGGAGAACAACGTTGGGCACGGAGAGCGGAAGTGCGCATATTAGCGAGACGTTGGAGAGACGACAGCGAGCACGGTATGCCTGAGTACGGGCGACAGCGGTTGATCGTACTGGGGACAGTAACAGCGGGCCGGCGCTGCGGCTTCTTGGCAACCTAGTGAAGCAATGCATGTGCTCGCTTCTGTGAAGCAACACGCTATTACTATCGGACTAAGCAGCGTCAGGTGTCTTCGCCACATCGATTCAGCAGCTGGCATCAAGTTAAGTAATTCAAGTCCTACCAACGAACAGTGAAGCAGCAAAGCGTTGCAAGGACTGTTGTGTAATATTTCATGCCTCTTATTAAGTGTGTGCTTCGCTCCTTAATAGTATTGATCTTACTTTAGCCGGCAAGTGTCTAAAACATTGATACGTGTGTCCAGCCTTACCAAACGATCTATATTCCATGTCTAAAGATTCCCGTGTGGTACCTTACAGGCCCACATAAGGTGCTCCATGTGATGCTTCGGTTTTAATGAGCCAGTTCCGTTTGCATCATTCGTGTACGTGGTTCTGCTTAAAGGAATGAAATCAGTTTTATTATTGTCAATTGCATCGAAGTAGTTTTCTGTATAAGTTTGAGTATTAAGGTGAAGGAAGAGTTGTTTGGTTCCCTGTTGTCGCTTCTGATTTATGTTTCAAAGATCGGAAGCAGTGGGCCACCGAAGTGCAGAGCCTCTCCTTTTAAATTACTAGCGGGCGTACGGGCGTGGACTTCACCTGAACTCGCGTGTGCTGTTTGGTTCCGGTTTCGGTGTTCTGAACGGGTGGAAGTACAAACGGAGTCCACATCTTAATTCGATGATAAGTAATCTGTCGCCTCCACCGTTAGTAGCCAAGTCGCGGTCGCACGATCTCGGACTTCAGTTATTGTACAAGCTGCAGTTTTCTAAGACTTGTGGTGGCTCTGAAAGATTGCCGGGTTAAATGTTTTAAATATTTGTCTTAAGAATTTTGAGAGATTTCTAGAAGAATGTGTCTTAATTGAAACCGTTTTCTAAAATTGCGGTGCAATTCAGCCTTAGTGGCGTATGTCAATTTTGATGGGGAAATAACTGGGTTATTATTGATCAAAGTGTCTATAACCTTCTAAAATTGGTTGGTAATATCTTGCCCGGGGGGGCGGTTTTCAATCTATGTGGAAATAATAATTGATTTCTTGGTTATCTGAAGTAAAGTTTATTTTAAATGATTTACTTGGCCTGAGTGGCCGTTTTTTAATATGTTTTTTAAAGAGATTAATTCGTTTGTGGTTTTATATAACAAGCAGTTTGTAAAGTTTGCCTGAATGGCGTTTCATAAAGAAATTATATGATTTATGATTGTAATTCTCTTATTGATTTATCTATGATGCAAATAAATATGTTGATATGAAGTGGTCACTGTATGGGTCAAGTCCTTCCACACTCTTTATATTAAAGGTTAAGGAAATTGCCGTTCAAAATAGAAATAACGTTCCAGCTATTTTTCGACATAATCACCATTTCTGTCGATGCATTTTTGTAGACGCTATGGCAGTTTTTGTATGCCCATGTCATACCAGCTCGCCGCCATGCTTTTCAGAAAGATATGAGCCTCTTCTTTCACATCGTCGTCGGAGCTGAATCGCTGGTACCACAATTAGCGCTGACAGGTACTGTGAGACTGAAAAAACTCAAACCGGCAATTCAGAACTGGAGAAGAGGACTGTTGAGCAAGGGCGTACACATTCTCCATGACAACGCTCGAACACACATCGCTCGGCAAACCGTTGCTCTCCTGCAACAGTTTCAGTGGAACATAATCACCCACCCACCCTATAGTCCTGAATTGGTGCCCAGTGACTATCATCTGTTCCCTAGGTTAAAAGAACATTTGGCCGGAAAGCGATTCAGCTCCGACGACGAGTTGAAAGAAGAGGTTCATAACTTTCTAAACAGCATGGCAGCGAGCTGGTATGACACGGGCATACAAAAACTTCCATAGCGTCTACAAAAATGCATCGACAGAAATAGTGATTATGTCGAAAAATGGCTAAATGTTCAAGCTGTAAACTGATGTAAACCATTGTAGAAATAAACAGGTCTATGTACCTATAAAAAAATAGGAGACCTTACTTTTGGGATTACCTTCGTATGATCCTATGGCTGGAAACGAGAATCTAAAGGCGAGGCTGGTCGACTGTTGGTGTACTACTGCTGTGAGCATCTATGGAAAGTGGTTGCAGGATGGTGAAATAACGAGTAGGCCGCATGGTATTGGTCGACCGCGTCTCGTCACAAAACATAGAGGTTGGAGGATCCCATGCTGTGTAATCCAGGATGGGCTGCGCTCTGTGGCAGATCTGACGACAGTGCTGGTACAGGCACAAGTGCTTCGGAGCACACTGTTCAAAGGCCACTGTTGAACATGCAGCTCCACAGCAGTCGACCCCTACGTGTCCCTGTGTTGAGCCAATGACATCGTCAATTATGATTGCAGTGGGCACACCATCACTGAGTTTTCACCGTGGATCAATAGAAAGGTGTCGCCTGTCGAATGACTCTCGCTTCTTGTTGCACCACATCGGTGATTGGGTCCTTACACACTGTCTTCCAGGGCGAATGGCTGCACAAAACACTCGCAGCGCCACAGATGCGAGTCGGGGATGGGATGGCAGATATATGCTATGGGGTGCAGTGAGTTGGGCTTCCATGGGACGTGTGGTGGTAATCGAAGACGACAGCAGTAAAACCACGCGAACATTAGTGCGGATCACTTTCATCGCTTCATGATTGAAGTCTCCCCTTCTGCCTTGGCATCTTCCAACGGCTGTCAGGGTTCCAAGGTTAGAACCGTGCTACAGTGGTTTGAGGGGCATTACAGTGAACTCACATAGATTTCTTGGCCAGAAAATGTGCCTGGTCTGTACCAATTGGAACACATATTGGAATCCACCTCTATGACCGTAAACCACCATCCCGTAATTTGATGGAATTGCTTCAACTGTTAGTCGACATTTCGTGTCACATACTTCTGGAATCCTTTCAAGGGCTTGTACAATTCATGCCAAGCACAATTTCTGTTTGTTTGAAATGTGAACAACATGCTATTAGACAGGTGCCCATAATGTTTTGGCTCATCATTGTATCTTTACTAAATAACTGTACTTATTTAAAACAGTTTTCCCTTGAAACTATACACACCTAAAATCGTTTTAAAAGTGTTTCGAAACAGACACTATAGCCCTTCCCCGGGGGTATTTTTGTATCGTCGTTACAACTACAAGAAAATGCGTGTTTTTCTCACCTGATACGTTTAGTTTATCGAAGTAAAGCATCATCAGTGGTCTGTAATTAAAGATATTCACAATTTGTTTTCTTAGATCGAAAAAAATAGTTCGTTAACGATTTGTTTTTACTTACGGTAATTTCTGCGTGGTTTTTCGCCTGCATCAGGAAATGCCATATGTGTTTGGCTTCTTTCTTCATTAGACTCTGATACTTGTGATATAATTTTTCGCTGCTTTGAGGAACTATGCATTTTTTACCCTTTGCACAGCACACTTTTCCGTACACCATTGTTCACTGTTTCTCTGCGTACTTTTAAGTTTATATTGTGTTTTGTAGTGTTGTAACACTTCAAAGCAAATCACAGAACTGAAACCAAAGCCAGACAGATACCAACAATCTGGTATCTATTAGCTCAATTCCCAAGGTTTTTTAAAATATATATATATATATATATATATATATATATATATACATTGGGATGACTGGCAGAACATTTGACAAGATATGAAAAACACATCAGGGCACTGAAATAAAATATAAACCATTAAACATTTGCAGACAATCTAAAACAGATAAAACCGTAGACCAAGCACTGTGGAAAGAGAGATGAACATCATAAGAAGCAGTTAAGACAGACACTACCTCTTTTTCCAAGACAATTTTCACATACACAAAGCATTAACACAAAGTAAACAATTGCACAGTGACCAAACAAATATTAGAAACCAGACACTATATAAAATAATTTCATTTCACTTCTGGCTCCTTACCTCTTAATCCAGTTCACTCTCTACCACACTACTATACACTTATATCCAATCATCTTTGCTTCTCGCTCCTCCATCTATTCACCACAAAAAATTCCTTCACTATGCCTTCATTATTAAGTGTATAAAACACATCGCCATAATTAAATAGAATAATATGTGTATAATTAACTATAGAAAAAAAGAAAAAAACATAGCTCAAAGATAAACTAGAGGCGATGTTGAAAACACTACGAAACACATTACACTCTTAGAAGTATACAAATAAACAGTGAACAGTGGTGTACCGAAAAATGTGCTGTGTGAAACGTAAAAAATGCACAGTTCTTCAAAGCATCGAAAAATTAGACCACAAGTAACAGTGTCTAATGAAGAAAGAAGCCAATTAGCAGCTAACAGATGTCATTTCCTGACGGAGGCGAAAAACCAATGGTAAATTACCGTAAGTAAAAACCAACATAGTGTTGACGAATTATTTTTCGACCTAAACAGCAAACCAGATTGTAAGTATCTTTAATTGCAGACCGCTGATGATGCTTTAGTTCACTAAAGCGAAGCGCGTCTAGTGAAAAAACGCACATTTTATTATAGCTGTAACGACGGAAAAAAAATCCTCAGGAGTTGTAAAGCAACTACAGACAATATGGCCATACAAATGAAGACCACAGCGCTCTTTGGAATTGCGTTTAGTGTTGCAGTACAATTTTCACGGATATCTTCAATTGCATCGTAATTCTGTCCTTTATTGCGACATTCAAATAGGGAGACGACCAGAAATCGGCTGGGGGTCACTACAGCGAATAAAACGGGTGCTCCATAACTATGATCCATTTTCTGGCCAGAAACTCGCACGCAGTCTTAACTTTGGGGGCTGGGTCATTGTTGTGGAGGAGCGACCAGGAATCTGCCTCTCGGCACTCGGGTCGAATTCGATGAATTGTCGCCCAGAAAGAAGACTGCTCCACCGCCGTGTCAGACACGCACTGCTACATTCGCGGTCAGGACGCCTACTGCTGTGACCCTCTACAATCTACATGGTTGTTGAAACTTCGTACATCATAACGCCCAAAACTGCTCCGAGATGGCATTGCAATTCGGAATTTCATACAAGCAGTCCTAATGGAACTGGAACACACTTCGTATTTCGGACATTCTCTTCATATGGGGCACCGCAGCCGTATACTAGTTGAAGGACATTGCGAATATTCCATCTCACCTGTTGTTTAGCTTTATTTACTTGATTTAATCTCACACGATTGGCCGATTTCAGCCGTGCAGGCAATTCGCAACTGTTTACTGCGTCTATTAGCTCTAAGAACGACATATTACCTATATTATTCCATGGTTTTGCTGCAACCGACACTTCATTAATTCCTGATAAGAATATCACGACGAGTTCCATTGGACAGTTTCTGTCATTTTCAAGTAATCCTGCAATAACAATTCAAAAAAATGTTCGAATTTGAGTGAATTCCTAAGGGACCAAAATGCTGAGGTCATCGGTTGCTATTCTTACACATTACTTACACTATCTTACGCTAAGAACAACACACACACCCATGCCCGAGGGAGGACTCGAACCTCTGGGCGAAGGGGCCGCAATAATAGTACTTTTTATTACTATACGATAAAATTTTACTGAAACGTGTGTGTTAGTAGTCGTCTGTCTGCAATGTGTGCCACAATACGATGTGCTAGAAGAGTATATGCCTTATGTCTTTGCTAGTGGTTGTTTCCTCTATATTTCAATATAATGTAGTTTAGAAGTAAGTGGCTTATATGTATGTTAGTAGTTGTTTGCTTTATGCCTCAAATGTTAAGACATTCAATATTGTATTCTCGAGCGTCTGCAGAAAAAAGCAGACAAAATAGAAAATACAGTGAAAATTCTACATAGGATACCCAATACAGGGAATATCCTGGAAGAAATGGAAATTTACACACGCACACACACACACACACACACACACACACACACACACACACACACACACACACACACACACAGTGAGGGGAGAGAGAGAGAGACGCATATCCACATATTCATAGAAAATCTTTCATGAAAAGGCAGAATTAAAACGTAAAAAACTTGTTAATATCCTAAAATGAAAAGGATAAATTTTCAACAGATCACGACATAAAAAACAATAGGATTCTCACCACTATCAACTTTGCACGAGGAACGAAAAAGTTCAGTTATAAAGTCTTTGTTATGTACTTCTTATCACCTATAACACTTTAAGAATGGCTTGTAAGGACGAAATTGGCCAACCGTGTGAAATTAAATAAATACTTCTAAACAGTAACAGAGGTGGAGGCTTCACAATGTCCTTATTTCCGACTAAGGTGTAAACAAAGCGTGACATGGTAAATGAGTATCTGCACATTGCTGACAAGTTAACCATCGTATCGGCATATTGCCGACATGCTAAATTGGTTACAGTTAGAATGATGGCAACTTAATTGGAGTATCCTCACAGTTCTGGTAAGTTAGCTGGTATATATACAGAATGTTGTCGTATTACCTGAGGTACTTGCATGTGGCTGTCATATTAGCCATTATACGTTTCTTCAGATTGCTGATATTTTGCTTGGGATTTCTATATCCACTGAAAGTTAATATGTCAGCTTCGATACGTGTGCATTACTGACTAGTTAATCATTATTATCTGCATATTTCTGACATGTTAACTGAAGCGTCTGCATATTGCTGACATGTTGGCCTAGGTACCCAAAGAATTTGGCCTGTTAGCCGAGGTACCTGTATATTTCTGATGTATTAGCCATTACAATTGAATATTTCTGGTAAGTTAGCTGAGCTAACTGCAGAGTATTACGTTAACTGACATACACACATATTGCTGTCATGTTAGCTGAGGTGCACATAAAGAGTTTACCCCTTAGTTGGGGTACACACCAAGTGCTGATATGTTAGGCACATGAACCTAAGTGAAATGTTAAGTGAGGTATTTGCCCATAAATGACACACCGAGCGAAGTGGCACTCAGGAAGACGGCAGTTCAAATCCCTGTCCAGCCTTACAAGTTTTGATTATCTACTGTTGCCCGAAATAGATTAAGGCAAATGTCAAATGCTTCCTTCGAGACGTGGTCGATTCCTTCTCTCTCCTTTCTTTGATCCATGCCTGTGCTCCCCTCGTCGACGAGATGCTAAAGCCCAAGCTTCCTTCTTAACTAACGTGTTAATCACAGAGTCCTAACATGTTAGCCAAGCTACCAACACAGCACTGATACGGTGGTATGATACTATATCAATAAAGATCATTCGCGTCCGACAGGCAAGATACTCTGAAAGTTTAGGGTGGTGACCTGCCAGCTGGTAAACCCACACAGTGCTGACAGGTCAGCATCTAAGGTAACATATTTTCGTGTATATTTTTCACGCGAATTTCGTTAGCAAGCTATGTATTTTTGTCACCTACAAATGGAGATGATTTTTCGCAGCATGCAATTTATATGTAATTTAGGTAATTTTTTTAATTATGTAGAAAAACGGGACCAGAGGAGTTTAAATGTGAAGCGACAGATTTTAATTGTAGAAGATATAGTTGTTCTCTACCCTCTAATAAATGTCAATAGGATTGTCCTTATTTTCTGTGGTTTTATGGCGAAGAAAATGTTCTGGTTTTTTTTCTGGAAGAACGAGAAAAGGGGCCTGTGAGCTTATGGACATGGATTTCGCTCTGAGATTATAAAAGGAATCGTATTGAGAACTAAAAAAGGTTTCAAGATAATGTAAATGAAACTTATTTCGTTCTCGACGGCAGTCCAGTGTAAATTACTTGACATTATGTCTTTTCATCATCCAGATTGTAGCCTGCTAATTTTTGCTGTGATAGAGGGAAAACAAACTGAACTCGAACCACACTGCAGTTGACGTGGGGCCGAGTACTAATTTAAGTTACAGATAGCTGCGTAGCTCGGCGTCCCATACTCAAGTAAGTGAAAGTAAAATATCAATTTCTTGAGACTAGTTGACGTATGACTTATATTGTGGCAATGCCAATTATTTTACGGTGGTTCTGGCCTTCCAACATATGATGTGTTAGATGCAACAACTTTCTTCACAAATTTGAATACATTTTTTAATTTTTTTTCTAACTACGTACTGCAAATAGCTACACGACACAGGTACCACTGCAGTTTCTCAATCGAAAAGCGTATGTCTTGCAAAACTCGGTTCTTAACTTTACTGCATATTACATTATCAACAGCAAACTCGCCTTATTTGCTTTCTGATGTAGGTTATTGGCCCGGTATCTTGGCGGCCGAATTTAAATATTTACTACGTACTGTTCTTCGTTCGCCTCACGAACGGCTTTTTACTGGCAGACGGCCATACACAGGGCTACCATTTCGTGACCGGACATCATAGTAAACTGCCAGTACGGTATTACAGATGGATTATCACTCCACAAGCGGGAGAAACCAGTGTCACTAGCAGTCGAGATGACAGTAATCTTATCCGCATTGCTGTAACGGATCGTGCAGCCACGTTTCGATCCCTGAATCAACAAAAAAATGGTTCAAATGGCTCTGAGCACTATGGGACTCAACTGCTGTGGTCATCAGTCCCCTAGAACTTAGAACTACTTAAACCTAACTAACCTAAGCACATCACACACATCCATGCCCGAGGCAGGATTGGAACCTGCGACCATAGCAGTCGCACGGTTCCGGACTGCGCGCCTAGAACCGCGAGACCACCGCGGCCGGCCTGAATCAACAGATGGGGACGTTTGCAAGACAACAACCATCTGCACGAACAGTTCGACGACGTTTGCAGCAGTATGGACTATCAGCTCAGAGACCATGGCTGCAGTTACCCTTGACGCTGCATCACAGACAGGAGCGCCTGCGATGGTATACTCAACGACGAATCTGGGTGCACGAATGGCGACACGTAATTTTTCGGATGAATCCAGGTTCTGTTTACAGCATCATGATGGTCGCATCCGTGTTTGGCGACATCGCTGTGAACGCATATTGGAAGCGTGTATTCGTCATCGCCATGCTGGCGTATCACCCGGCGTGATGGTATGGGGTACCATTGGTTACATGTCTCGGTCACCTCTTGTTCGCATTGACGGCACTTTCAACAGTGGACGTTACATTTCAGATGTGTTACGACCCGTGGCTCTACCCTTCATTCGATCCCTGAGAAACCCTACATTACATCAGGATAATGCACGACCACATGTTGCAAGTCCTGTACGGGCCTTTCTGGATACAGAAAATGTTCGACTGCTGCCCTGGCCAGCACATTCTCCAGATCTCTCACCAACTGTAAACGTCTAGTCAATGGTGGCCTAGCAACTGGCTCGTCACAATACGCCCGTCACTACTCTTGATGAACTGCGGTATCGTGTTGAAGCTGCATGGGCAGCTGTCTGTACCTGTACACGCCATTCAAGCTCTATTTGACTCAATGCCCAGGCGTATGAAGGCCGTTATTACGGCCAGAGGTGGTTGTTCTGGGTTCTGATTTCTCAGGATCTATGCACCCAAACAGCGTGAAAATGTCAATTCTAGTATAATATATTTGTCCCATGAATATCCGTTTATGGTCTTCATTTCTTCTTGGTGTGGCAATTTTAATGTCCAGTAGTGTATGAATGTAGGGTTCATATCTCCTCTGGACCAATTTCGACCAAACTTGGTTCGCATATCATTTACTGTTTGGAAATAATGACTGTGAGTGGTGGGGTGGAGATAAAATTCGATACAGCCCACGACACGAGGATACCCATACTTCAATCATCCAGTATTTTACAATGAGAGCACTTAGAGACTTGCAACAGTTTACACGCAATTTCAAATCTTTATGAAATTTTTTCTCTTTGATGAACCCCACAAAACGATGAAAGGAAAAAAAAATTGTCGCTTACCACATTTTCGCTGTTCATACAGTGAAACTGCAGCATGAAGCATGACGTTTTAGTTTATTACATTTATACAGTTAGTTCTAGTTGCGATACAGTTTGCAGACAGTAATCGCATACAGCAGTAAATGTACCAGCGAAAGTGTATCATTGTATGACCCTTGGTTCAGAAAACGACGTCAGACAATGAATGCATGAAAAACTACCGCATCATGCACGACATTGAAGTATATTACTTAATTGCTACTAACTCTATTCGTAACACGTTTCGCTGACAGCATCCACATATGCCACTGAATGTACAATGCAAAATATATCGATTTACGAGACATAATTCAGTAGAAATGACATCATAAACACTGAAATGAATGAGATGCTACCGCAACATGCATGACATTTTAATTTACTACTTCTTTACTATTCGCAGCACAATTCGCAGACAGAAAGAACATATACCACTGGATGTACCTACAAAATTATGTCATTGTACAGCACTTAGTTCAGGAGATATGACGTCATTAACATTAAGCTGCGTGGAAATGAAACCGCACGGCGAAAGGGGAGGTGATGAACAAAGAGAGAGGAGGGGGGGGGGGGGGAGAAAATGGATAGAGAGAAGGGTAGCAGAGAGAATGGGGTCTGAGGAATGGAGTAGGTAGAGAGAGAGAGAGAGGGGGGGGGGGGTACAGATGGACAGAGGGGGATGAAGGAGAAGGAATAATAGAAGTTTGGAAAAAAATACATGCCCGAGTAATGTAGGGTACCCAGATAGTCCAGCATAAACCGCAGAATATCGCGCGATCGTCATGATGCGAACATTTTCGCACTTGAGAAGGCGTTCAGGTGTAAGATGTTTGCCCTACCATTTAGGCAAACCAGAAAGCAGCACGAAGCAGGTTAGTCACAAAGATTTCTCAGTAAGACGGAGGTAACCGGTTCGAATCCTAGTGGAGGAACAAACCACCACCACTACGAAATCGCCTAGGCGATGCTAATTTCCCCTCATCTGGGCCCAACGCTCTTTTATTGAGTTCTGCACAAACTTTGACTTAGTCTTATTATAACGGGATGTGAAACCAGGTGTTACATGGCAGACACAACAAAATCAGACGGTTTGTGCTCCGGTCACCCGACAGAATGAAAATTTACCGATCGGTATCGCTGGTCAACCCTTTGGATAAAGAAGGATGTTGTAAAATTAGGAGAAAGCAGGGAACGTCATCTACGATCATCTGGGAAATTTGTTGGTTATAACGTTATTTGCAATAAGAGAAGACGTTGCTGTGTCAGGTAGAAGAGTAATTGTGTGAAGACTGATTTGGTGGATCTCTCTATGCTATTCTATCTGGTGTAAATGCTTTCATATCTGCGTAACTACTGCTCTCTACGTAATTCTGAACATGGTTATTGTGTTCGAATCTCGATCTTCCTTTTCAATTTTTACTGTCATTACCCACCACCACCACTTACACACTTCCCTTTATCACCAAACTATTTCTTGATGTCTCAGAATGCGTTCTGTTTTACCCTACACTTTCAGCCAAGCTGTGCCATATAGCTCTTTCCCAGTATGATTGGGCACTTCTATGTTATTTGCTCTATTTACCCAATGAATCTTCAGCATTCTTCTGTTTCACAACATTTCAAAAGTTTCTATTCCCTTTTTATCTGTAATCTTTATCATTCACGTTTGACTTGCATACAAGGCTAAACTCCAAACAAATACTTTCAGAAAAGTCTTCCTATCACTTAAATTTATATTCTGTGTTGGTATGGTTCTCTTCTTCACTAAAGGTTTTCTGGATTTTTTTGTCAGTTTGCGTATTATACCGACTTTCATTCTGATCTGCTCAGTTTTTTACACTTTCGTATGGAAAGCTGACTACCTTTGGCAAGTTTAAAAACTGGATGTGACTGGTATAAGTGCAGATATTTCGACTGCTGGCTTAGGACGGTGTACTGAACAACATATCAGATTTACGTCATTTTCAGCCTAATAATTGTAACTGTTAGGAATGTTACGTTTTTAGGTTCGTTAGTACCTGTGACAAGAGCGAGCCATTAATGTTTATTTTCCCCTGGATAAGTGTTGCAGTGTGTACATGTGCACGCAAAACGGTGGGTCTATACTGACAGTGGTAGCTTCTTTAATGGTGCAGTTATGATGGTGCAGAAAACATGAGGTAGTAAATTAAGTGACGTCTTTCTAAGAAGACTGTTAGACACAGAGAAAAATCAACCAACACAGATGTGTGTACATATTACGGACGATACAGAAAAATACGAGTATCTACATTTACACTCGTTACAACCTGTATGATACAAAAACGCAGACAACATGGCAAGCTCATGTCTATCAGCAATAGATACTGGCTCCGCCATCTACAAATACGCAGCCCAACACCGGGCAGTCACAAGGACGCTGACAAAACGTGAATCACAAACAAAACGCACTCGAGAATCGACACTGACTGCCGACTTTGTAATCAAATAGACCTCTTTGATGACTTGATTAAATTGACTTTGATGACTTGATTAGAATGCAGAAGCGAAACCACTGTTGTTGGCTCTGCACACAACGCCCTTGCAAACAGTAACTTCACCACTACTGACACATCCTGCCATCCCGACCTCAACTGTCACTCTCGGCAGCATAAGCCGCCAACATGCCTCCCATCCGTCTAGAACATTGCATAGAATTTTTCTCACGGCTTACCTTGGAACGTTGTCCTTCTGCCCTGTACAGCTACCCTTGAAACATTTCTGTACACCCCACTGACGGGAAAAAAATGCGAAACCCTCAAGGACAAGGTCATTTAATTGACAAGGAGGTGACTGGTAGTGTACTCCATTCTGGTGGCAACGCAGGCGTGTGTGGAGCCGAATAGCATCCCGTGATAGACTGGACCAAGCATCTCGCGCCTTTTGTCGCAATTGGACAATGTCTCTTGTAGGCCCTGGACAAGGAGTAAGTTCCCGCTTCATCACGTCCCATACGTATTCAATTGGCGAGAGATCTGGTGATCTCGCTGACCTGGGCTGTTGTTGTACGCTATGAAGAGCATGTTGCGTTGCAGGAGTTGTATGTGGACCTGCACTATCCTACTGAAAAGGCAAATCACCTTCCTGTGTAACAAATGGCTGTAGCTCTGGGATAAAACCCCGTGCAATGTAGCAGGCACTGGTTGCTTTACCATGCAGTAGCATGAAGTGTGACTGGGAGGTGTGACTAATGCCCCCTCTCCCACCACCACACCATGAAGCCTGGGATGGGACCGGTGTATCTACATCTACATCTACATCCATACTCCGCAAGCCACCTGTCGGTGTGTGGCGGAGGGTACTTTGAGTACCTCTACCGGTTCTCCCTTCTATTCCAGTCTCGTATTGTTCGTGGAAAGAAAGATTGTCGGTATGCCTCTGTTTGGGCTCTAATCTCTCTGATTTTATCCTCATGGTCTCTTCGCGAGATATACGTAGGAGGGAGCAGTATACTGCTTGACTTCTCCGTGTATCATGGGTGAACGCACTCACATAAGGGCAGAACCTACTGACATCACTGAAGACAACAGGGCACCACTCCAGTCACCTGTCGACACTTTCACGACACTAGTGCAGCTATGCTTGGTCCTGTCATGGTGTCAGTGGTAGCCTGGCCAGAGGCACAAACAAATAAAACCATCCCAACAGGCCTTGAAGGCCCAGTGGTACCGACCGGCCACCATGTCATACTCAGCCTTAGGCGTCATCAGGTACAGATACTGAGGGGCATGCACTCAGCACACTGGTTTCCTACCGTTGTCAGTTTTCGTGACCAGTGTCACTAATTCTTAACCAAGTAGCACCTCAACTGCCCTCACAGGGGCTGAGTACACACCACTGGCAAATAGCACTCGGCAGACCCGGACGGTGAAGTATCCAAGAGGTAGCCAATCGCGACAGTACTTAACTTCGGTGATCTGACGGGAACCGGTATTACCACTACGGCAAGGCCGTTAGCTGGCCAGAGGCACAGGTGGTCTTAACCCTGCTGCAAGCAGACGGTTTCCAACCACAGCAGGTGCTACATGTGTACAGATTTCGTCCCTGAATGACGTTGAGTCAGTCACCCCGATTCTAACAATGTGTCGATCTTGTACATCTGTGCAGAATCTGATGTAAAGGTGTAAGAATGTCCCACAAACCAGTGTTGAAAGCAATGGCACACCACAGATATATTGTGCCCAACGTGTGCAGCATCTCGATCGTCCATCCAGCTTCCAGCAGACCCACAATAGGGCCTCGTTCAAGCTGTTCAGCAGGAGTACATACTTGTCAGTGGGGCATGGCTGTACCCTTGAATTAATGTTGCACACACTGTCGACCACTAAACTGAGCACAGTTACCGTTTGCAAAGTCAGAACAGAGGATGCACAGACAGGTTTCCTGGGCGTCATCTGGTCGCCGATCACCGTGAGAAATGAATATCTAATATTTTTCCCAGCAGTATGTGTCCCATCTAGGACCATATAATGGGTGATCACGCGCATACCTATGCGATGTGAAATGTCTGATAAGCGATGACGTCGAGGCTATTAAAACTTTCTGACCCTGAAACTTTGTCCACGGTCGAGGGCTACTGTTACCCAGCCGTTACCATGCTGCAAGGTATCACTGTTGCCAGTAATAAAGTTGAGAAGACGCGTGCATATCGTGGCATCTTATGAATTCCAAAATAGCAGAGTATCCCTTTCCCACAGGTGACAGAATGCTTTGTGATGATCACCACGCAAGTGCGCGTGGAATGACTCGGTCTCCATAAGTTGCGGAATCGACACGCGCAGGCACTATACAACAGTATTTTCAGCCCATTGTGTATAACCATTACACGGTCAAGCCGACAATATGGTCCATCCTGACGGTAAGAGAATAGAGGTGGTCATGGGCAGAGACCATATGGAGGCCAATTAAGCTACCGTTTCCTATCTGCTGGAATTTCCCGCAACGTGCTGCATAAAACTCCCCACTCGCACAATGGAAATATGCTAGACCGTTTTCCTAGGATGTGGACAACGCAGTGAAGTTGCGGGCCCTGCCTACAGGAAACGCTTCATACTTCGGGAGGAGTCTGACCCGCATGTCGCAGAGATTTGTTTGGTTGGAGAAGTAGGCGAGATCGAACTGAGCACCTAGGGGACAGGTGCAGTAATTGAATCGCGCCCACGGGCAGCAAGAGGGTAGGTAAGTCTTCCGATGTACGAGGGGTGCTTTTTTAAGTGAGTACCGTTGTGCCACACCGCGGCCGCAGCGCTGCGGTCGGCGTTCTGCGCATGCGCACTGGGTACCTACATCTGTTGTCTACGCACTGACACCATTACAATCTGATTCTTCCTTGTTTACGTTGTGTACTGAGTGTTTAACATGCCTCCCATAATCGTGAGTGCCACCGATTGTGAAATACGCGATGTTATAAGATTTCTTAATGGTTCATATGGCTCTGAGCACTATGGGACTTAACTTCTGAGGTCATCAGTCCCCTAGAACTACTTAAACCTTAACTAACCTAAGGACATCACACACATCCATGTCCGAGGCAGGATTCGAACCTGCGACCGTAGCTGTCGCACGGTTCCAGACTGTATCGCCTAGAACAGCTCGGCCACTCCGGCCAGCCATTTCTTAGTGCTAAAGGCCTAAAAGCGATCGATATTCATCGCGAGACCTATGCAGTTTACGGAGAAAACATGATGAGTGATGGAATGGTAAGAAAGTGGGTGAGAGCGTTTAAAAATGGCCGCACAAATGTGCATGATGAACAACAGAGTGGGCGTCCTTCGGTCGTTAATGAAAGTTCGGTGAAGGAAGTGGACAATAAGGTGAGCGAAAACAGACGCTTTATGATTTCCTCCTTGCAGGGTGACTTTCCTAATGTTTCTTGGTTTTGCATGGCATTGTGACCGAGCACTTGAATTACCGAAAACTGTGAGCACGTTGGGTATCGAACATGTTGACGGATGTGCACAAAACCAAATGTTTAGACAGTGCATTGACTTTCCTTGAGCGATACCACAACGACGGTTATGATTTCTTAAGCCAAATTGTTATGGGCGATGAAACATGGGTGGTTTTCGTCACACCAGAATCAAAGCAACAGTCCATGGAATGGCGGCATTCAGATTCTCCCAGAAAAGTGAAGTTTAAGCAAACAATTTCTGCCAGGAAAATCATGTGCGCTGTTTTCTGGGACTGAAAAGGAGTATTGCTTGTGGAATTTATGCCTCGTAATGAGACAAAGAATGCAGCAGCTTACTGTAAGACATTGCACAATCTGCGCCGTTCAATTCAGAACAAAAGACGTGGCAAGTTGACCAAGAGCATCGTTTTGCTACAAGACAAAGCCCGACCGCATGTGGCGAATCAGACCAAAGATCTCATCACATCTTTGCGATGGGAAACTCTAGATCATCCTCCGTACAGCCCCAAGTCTTGCGACCAGTGACTAACATCTGTTCCTGCACTTGAAGAAACACTTAGGCGGTCAGCGTCTTCAAGACGATGACGAAGTCAAAACAGTGGTGATGCAGTGGTTAACAAGTCAGGTGGCAGACTTCTGTGAAGAGGGTATTCAAAAACTGGTACAACGTTATGACAAGTGCCTCAATATTGACGGAAATTATGTAGAAAAGTAGATTAAGGTACAGTCTTTCATGTAAAAATAAAATTGAGATGTCTTAGCACATCTTTTCTTAATTTCAAAATGGTACTTACTTAAAAAACACTCCCCGTAATTACTGAAACATTCACCAGAAGTGTCGGTTGATCGCTTCTGTGCCTCAGAGGTTGAGCAGCACATCGATTAGGATCCGAAGACCGTATTTTGTAGAACGTGTCTGATGTCCAGTTGAAAACCCACATGTGAAAGGATTCGACAGAAGTCTGAATAAAACTGAATGAAACATGTAAGAAGAAATGTCTTTGATTGCACTGTGCTTTTGATCACGGTTAAAATGAGTAGCATATTGTTGTGGTTATTGTGATCAGTACTGTGAACGAAGATTAAAATTCCGACCGTTTAGATAACCGGTGAATCCGCTCCTCAGAGAGATTCCCTCCACTTTGGAGTCCTCGGCCACTTCATTAATTTCTGTTAGTCTGCGTTATAAGGTAGTGGGATGTGGCCAGGGCCACCAGGGTATAATATGTCCATGCTGAAGGGGTGTAGTATTCCTCCACGTCGCCGAGCAACTGTTTTTGTTACTAAAATGTCGTATGCTTGTTCTACTTCACGATGTAAGAACATTTGTCTGATTTCTTCGCGCTTCCTGAGTACTCTTTCCAGTACTATACAGTCTCCTTGCTCTTTTCCAACTTCCATCTACTTCCGGAGTTTCTTTTGTCATTTGTTATCCGACTTCAGGCTTGAAACTTTAAATATTCTGGGAAGTTTTGGAAACACTGTCAGTATCAATGTAGATAACAGGCAAAAACGGTCAACATCCTCTATTCTCAAAATGGATGAGCTGTTTATACAGGGTGGCCCATTGATAGTTTACCTGGCCAAATATTTGACGAAATAAGCATCAAACGAAAAAACTACAAAGAACGAAACTTGTCTAGCTTGAAGGGGGAAACCAGATGGTGCTATGGTTGCACCGCTAGATGGCGCTGCCATAGGTCAAACGGATATCAACTGCGTTTAAAAAAAAATAGGAACCCCAATTTTTTACTACATATTCGTGTAGTACGTAAAGAAATTTGAATGTTTTAGTTAGGCCACTTTATTCACTTTGTGATAGATGGCGCTTTAATAGTCACAAACATATGGCTCACAATTTTAGACAAACAATTGGTAACCGGTAGGTTTTTTAAATTAAAATATAGAACTTAGGTACGTTTGAACATTTTAGTTCCGTTGTTCCAGTGTGATAAATGTACCTTTGTGAACTTATCATTTCTGAGAACGCATGCTGTTACAGCGTGATTACCTGTAAATACCACATTAATGCAATAAATACTCCAAATGATGTCCGTCAACCTCAGTACATTTGGCAATACGTGTAACGACATTCCTCTCAACAGCGAATAGCTCGCCTTCCGTAATGTTCGCACATGCATTGACAATGCGCTGACGCATGTCGTCAGGCGTTGTCGGTGGATCACGATAGCAAATATGCTTCAACTTTTCGCACAGAAAGAAATCCGGGCACGTCAGATCCGGTGAACGTACGGGTCATGGTATGGTGCTTCGACGACCAATCCACCTGTCGTGAAATATACTATTCAATACCGCTTCAACGGCACGCGAGCTATGTGCCGGACATCAATCATGTTGGAAGTAGAATGAGATTTTCACTCTTCAGCGGAGTGTGCGCTGATATGAAACTTCCTGGCAGATTAAAACTGTCTGCCGGACCGAGACCCGAACTCGGGACCTTGCCTTTCGCGGGCAGGTGCTCTACCAAGTGAGCTACCTAAGCACGACTCACGCCCCGTCCTCACAGCTGTACTTCTGCCAGTATTTCGTCTCCTACCTTCCAAACTCTTGCAGAAGTTCTCCTGCGAAACTTGCAGAACTAGCACTCCTGAAAGAAAGGATATTGTGGAGACATGGCTTAGCCACAGCCTTGGGGACGTTTCCAGAACGAGAATCTCATTCCAGAATGAGAGAATCTTTCTTTCAGGAGTGTTTAGGAGATACGGCGTGATAAATGTTAGATAGTGCGAAATACCAGCTTTCCTTAAAAGCGTAAATATTCCTCAGCACAAAATTGTCAGTGAATTAAAGAAAAGTGTCAGAAGGGAGCTCTCGTATCACTGTTTTTTACAGTTGTCAAGTTATAAAAATCTCCACTTTCATTTTTTTACGTTCTAACCGTCACCGTCCCGTGCCCGAGGAAATCGTTTCACCGCAGTGTCTGCGGCATCCATTGGACAGCGAAAGTAGTGCTGGAGACTCACAAACAAAAGGGGAAAACTGCCAAAGCGCCGCGTCTATTTGTGGGCAGATAGCAGCGAGCGGGGGTGGGGTGGAGGGGGGCGACCTTGCCTCTGCGGGCGCGCGCGCGCGGGCGGGCGACCTGGCTGCGATGTCCGGCGGAAGCGGGCCGGCGCCGGCATCTGGCGGAAGGCGCAGATAGGATAAGCGCGGCACTGCCGCGGGGGCTGCGCGCCCAGCCGCGGACCACGTGCCAGATAGGCGCGCCGGCGCGCGACGGGCTGCCGGTGCGTGCGCGCGGCCTGCGCTCCTGCCTCCACCTGCCCAGCTGCGGCCGCCGTCCACCGCTGCCACAGGTTCATCTTCCCACTGCAACCAAGGCCGGCCGCACCGAATACGCCAACTGGGCAGTCATCTGTGGTGCTGAAACTTGGGCGGCCATCCAAAAAACTAAAGAAAACGCGAATATCTGTGCGTGACGTAACGGCCTTGCCGCATTGGGTACACAGGTTCCCGTGAACCGGGCGCTGTCGGGCGTGGTCGGCACTTGGATGGGTGACCATCCAGGCCGCCATGCGCTCTTGCCATTTTTCGGGGAGCACTCAGCCTCGTGATGCCAATTGATGAACTACCTAATACACTCCTGGAAATTGAAATAAGAACACTGTGAATTCATTGTCCCAGGTAGGGGAAACTTTATTGACACATTCCTGGGGTCAGATACATCACATGATCACACTGACAGAACCACAGGCACATAGACACAGGCAACAGAGCATGCACAATGTCGGCACTAGTACAGTGTATATCCACCTTTCGCAGCAATGCAGGCTGCTATTCTCCCATGGAGACGATCGTAGAGATGCTGCATGTAGTCCTGTGGAACGGCTTGCCATGCCATTTCCGTCTGGCGCCTCAGTTGGACCAGCGTTCGTGCTGGACGTGCAGACCGCGTGAGACGACGCTTCATCCACTCCCAAACATGCTCAATGGGGGACAGATCCCGAGATCTTGCTGACCAGGGTAGTTGACTTACACTTCTAGAGCACGTTGGGTGGCACGGGATACATGCGGACGTGCATTGTCCTGTTGGAACAGCAAGTTCCCTTGCCGGTCTAGGAATGGTAGAACGATGGGTTCGATGACGGTTTGGACGTACCGTGCACTATTCAGTGTCCCCTCGACGATCACCAGAGGTGTACGGCCAGTGTAGGAGATCGCTCCCCACACCATGATGCCGGGTGTTGGCCCTGTGTGTCTCGGTCGTATGCAGTCCTGATTGTGGCGCTCACCTGCACGGCGTCAAACACGCATACGACCATCATTGGCACCAAGGCAGAAGCGACTCTCATCGCTGAAGACGACACGTCTCCATTCGTCCCTCCATTCACGCCTGTCGCGACACCACTGGAGGCGGGCTGCACGATGCTGGGGCGTGAGCGGAAGACGGCCTAACGGTGTGCGGGACCGTAGCCCAGCTTCATGGAGACGGTTGCGAATGGTCCTCGCCGATACCCCAGGAGCAACAGTGTCCCTAATTTGCTGGGAAGTGGCGGTGCGGTCCCGTACGCCACTGCGTAGGATCCTTCGGTCTTGGCGTGCATCCGTGCGTCGCTGCGGTCCGGTCCCAGGTCGACGGGCACGTGCACCTTCCGCCGACCACTGGCGACAACATCGATGTACTGTGGAGACCTCACGCCCCACGTGTTGAGCAATTCGGCGGTACGTCCACCCGGCCTCCCGCATGCCCACTATACGCCCTCGCTCAAAGTCCGTCAACTGCACATACGGTTCACGTCCACGCTGTCGCGGCATGCTACCAGTGTTAAAGACTGCGATGGAGCTCCGTATGCCACGGCAAACTGGCTGACACTGACGGCGGCGATGCACAAATGCTGCGCAGCTAGCGCCATTCGACGGCCAACACCGCGGTTCCTGGTATGTCCGCTGTGCCGTGCGTGTGATCATTGCTTGTACAGCCCTCTCGCAGTGTCCGGAGCAAGTATGGTGGGTCTGACACACCGGTGTCAATGTGTTCTTTTTTCCATTTCCAGGAGTGTAGTAGCGGCTTCTGTCAAGAATACCATCATAACGACCGGGAGAGCGGTGTGCTGACCCCATGCCCCTCCTGCCCCTCCATGAGGATGACACGGCGGTCGGATGGTCCCGGTAGGCCACTCGTGGCCTGAAGACGGAGTACTTTTGAAGCTCTTTGTGGTTTGTACCTCTGCAGCGTCTACTCTTGACCTACTCGCGTTACACGGGGTCGTCTTTTCAAATCTGAGATACCTGCTGGTTATAATTAAAGTGCAGCCACTCGCGGAGGTGCAGTGTCCGCTGCAATCATCGTACGGCAGCGAAACCTGGCAGATATGCTAATGGATCTTTACCGCATTAGCATACCTACTAGAAAAAAATTATTTCCAGCTTTGGTCACCAGGTGTAAATCTAACGCTGTACAACCACTCCTCGACATCTCCACTACTCATACTGAACAAATTGTTTAAGCAGCAGTTAATAATAAAATCACTTGTTTGATCTTTTCTGCCCACTATCCGTTTCTAATCCATTATGTTTGAAAACATCTCTATATGTCTCTCTTACCGTTACAGAACCAAATTTCCGTCTGGTGGCCAAGATTTACATTCATACAGGAAAGCGGAAAAAACGCACCTGTCCAGGCATAACACAAACGAAAGGCCGACCAGGGTGGCCGAGCGGTTCTAGGCGCTACAGTATGGAACCGCGCGACCGCTACAGTCGCAGGTTCGAATCCTACCTTGGGCATGGATGTGTGGGATGTCCTTATGTTAGTTAGGTTTAAGTAGGTCTAAGTTCTATGGGAGTGATGACCTCAGAAGTTAAGTCCCATAGTGCTCAGAGCCCTTTGAACCAACAAACGAAAGGGTTTGTTGAGCGATCTTGATGGTCGGTCATCGAAGCGTACTGTGAAGAAAAATAAGAGGACGGCAGCTAGAAAAATCACTGCAGAACTGAATGTCGCACTCGCGAACCTTATCAGCACCAGAACAACCCGAAGGGAGCTCCAGAGGCAGGGAATTGGAGGACGTGGTGGAATTTCGAAACTACACAACAGTGATTCGAATGAATGTAACAGGAAAACGTGCTGCCGAAGCCATGAAATATGGACTGTGGATCAATGGAATGAACTCATCTGGTCGGATGAGACTTGTTTCACATAGTTTCCAACTTCTGGCCGAGGTTACGTCCCAAGACTGGAACATGGCGGGGCTTAGCTGACGATTTGGGCAGCCATGTCGTGGAATTCCATGGGCCCGATGGTTACTCTGAGAGGTCGCATAACTGACAAGTATTGTGTAACTATTCTGGCTGATCAGGTCCATCCTGTGGTAAAATGTTTGCTCCCCACAGTTGATGGTGTGTACAAAGACAACAGGTCTGCTGCTCATAGAGCTTGCGTTCAGGATTGTTTTCTGAGCGTGACGATGAATGTGGGTACCACTTTCACCAGACTTCAGCATTACTGAGCTTTTTTGGTCTGTTTTGGAGATAAGGGTACGTGATCGCTACCCACCTCCGTCATCGTTGCCTGAATTTTCCACTGTTTTTCAGGAAGATGGTATAAGAATCCCTTGAAAATCATGCAACATCTATATTTACCCATTACGATGCGGCAGGGACCTGTTTTGAATGCCAACGGAATTCCTATACAGCATTAGCCACGGTAATTTTTGTGTTTTTGGTGTTTCCATGCTCCTATCCATGCTCTGTATATAAGCGGAGCAGAGACGAATGGAAATCATTCTCGCAGCAATACGGCTTTAAAATGGAGAAATCCAGTCATAAACGATTCTGACAAGGGACAGATTCTTTTGGCCCGCTGACTGGGAAAGAGCAGTTCGAAAACGTCGAAGCTGATTGGCTGTTCACGGGCTACTGTCGTGAGCGTCTATGGTAAGTGGTCCGAGGACGGCGAAACCACCAGTGGGCGGGAGGGCGCCCGACGTCCACGCTTCATTAAGACAGGTGGCGATCATTAGAGTATCTGACGACAGAGTACAACACTGCTCCATATAGCTACCAGAATCTCGGAGCACACAACGGAGTGGGCATTGTTGAACATGGGATATTGCAGCACACGACCCCTACGTCTTCCTAAGTTCATCCAACGACTTCGTTAATTACGACGGAAAGGGGCACAGGATCACCGAGACTGGGCCGTGGATAAATGGAAACGCATCCCCTGGTCGTTTCTTGTTACGCCAGTTAGACAGAATCACGGGGCCCGTGAGAAATACGGGTCACGCAACAAACCTATGACGTCACACAGACCCTGGAGGTAAAAAGATCTGGAAACTTCAGCGAATTGTGGATCATCTAAGTAAAGCATTTCTAAATGCTTTCCATAACAAATTGTGCAATGACGAAAGTTTAGTTCTCTACAAAAGTCATGTCTCCTTCAAACAGTACATTCCATCCAAACGCCATAGATTTGGCGTAGGCCTAAGGCTATTCATGTTGTATGATTGCGAATTCCATGGTACTAGAGGGAGCTGTAGGGGGCAAAAACTGTAGAGGAAGACAGAGATTGGAATACATCCAGCAAATAATTGAGGACGTAGGTTGCAAGTGCTACTCTGAGATGAAGAGGTTAGCACAGGAAAGGAATTCGTGGCGGGCCGCATCAAACCAGTCAGTAGACTGACGGAAAAAAAATTGCGAATTTGGATATATTCATGATTTGATTATTTATGTAGGTACTGCAACATAAGTAAAAAAGAAACTAATTTTGATGTAAATGTTGGAGTACCCGGAAGCATTGTTCTCACTTTACTAGAAAGCCAACTTGGTACAGATCATACACCGCATGTTGACAATTGGTACACTAACCTGTCGTTAATGCCAATGCTTGTGGAAGCTGTAAGGAAAACCGTAAAGACATGTTTGCTTTATCAAAAGACTTAAAACAGGAGCGATCGAGTTTATATCAACAGATAAACTTCTTGCTTTCGAGTGTCAGGACAAGCGGAAAGTGAGGATGCTTTTCATTTCTTCATACTCGTACAAGCGAAATTATAGCGACTGAAAAACTGACAGAAGCACATATCAAGTAAAAGGAAAACCAGCTTGCGCCGCCAGCTACAACGAAAATATAGGAGCCGTCGACAGGAGCTGCATGATGTAGCATTCTACATGATGTAGAGTGTGTACGACAAACCGTACAATGGTATGGTTCATTTGGTGGATTTGTCTCTGCTGAAGACGCACATGTTGTATAAAACTCAAAGGGGAGGGAATATTAAAAAAAACTAATATTCAGTAGAAACTCACCAAGGAGATCCTAAAGATTCACCACCGACCGCAAACAGAGGGCCGTCCTGGAAGGATTTTATACAAACGTAATGCACCTTTATGTTTGAAGTTTTGTTTCGAAAGATACCACACTAGTGCACTAGTGAATAAATTACGTTTCTTATCCTTCTACTAAAATACCTTTTTGAAAAAAATAGGATTGTCTCTATAATGATTGAAAAAAGAAACAATTTAACATGATAATATTGCATTTTGCGTCAAGAGATTTTCTCAGTAATGACGATAGACCGCTACAGTCGTTTGTATATACACCACTTGAAAGTTACTCACGCAAGTGGCCGCACAGACTAAATGCGCAGTAGGTAAACGACATTTTTTATGTGCGTTCGCCGGAATGTCGTGATATCGTCGGCGAGAGGAGTCGAACTAAAAGCGTGCGAATTGACACAAGAAATCGTGATTAGTTTACCCATATGTGTCAAAAAATTAAGGCTTTAATCAGCTTGTGACTTTTGGTATTGTGCTGTAAAGTATTATAATGCGACTTATTATTCAAGACAAACTTCTACGAGGATGAATTTGCTAGTTAACCAACACTAACAACAGCTACGCAAAGGCAATGACGACAACGGAGAGC
This sequence comes from Schistocerca gregaria, assembly GCF_023897955.1. Lineage (NCBI taxonomy): Eukaryota > Metazoa > Arthropoda > Insecta > Orthoptera > Acrididae > Schistocerca > Schistocerca gregaria. Next base: position 475,211,492 of record NC_064924.1, read on the forward strand.
TGAATCCTGAAAAGAAGAAGTGCGTTGAAGAATCTGTGCATATGGTGTCAAATATAAACGAAGCAAAATCGATTTCAAATTAAATAACATTAACAAAGGAAACACGCAAATCTGAAATAAAATGAAAATACATTTGCGAAAAATAAAAATAAAAAATGGAGAGGAAATGAAATCGCGGCTGAAAACTTTTTGACGAATTTGGATATAATTGTTCCGCGTGCGACAGGTTGTGATTAACTGAACACTTGACAGGTGTGGTGGAACAACAATCTATAAAATGATATTATAAACTTATTTTAATCTTAAAAGTGGTGTGTGGAGATGAAGTCCAATAACAAAAAAGGGATGAATGTCAAATCTGAGCTGAGTATGAGAAGGAAGAGTATCAAAAGAAGTTTAACCTTATAAATCGAACGGTAGCAGAGCCATATGACAAAGGAAACATGCGTAATAGCTCCTTCTGTGACCCTAAAGAAGAGAAAGAATTTTAATTTATTCCGTCTCATACAGACGTACTCACACCCTCTGGCAGAAACACAGCCTGTAATGGTTTTGAGATGTTAACGATGTTAGTGATTTATTTATCCTTGGATGAATAGGCAAACAAATGGGAAAGAAAAGTGGCTAACTCGTTTTCATAATCTCTTAGATAAATACATAACCACTTACTAACTGTCATAGACTTCTCGATGACACAAACTCATCGATATAATTAGTTCGTAACTCTGGCAAGAAATTTCTCGGTAAATGGAATTTAGAAGTGTAATTTCCTAGAGACGCCAACACGAAGTTTATACTTCTCTCAGTAGTGCTGTAGGAGATATTTGGTAAATTGTCTCTAACCTATCGAACGACTTGAACAGAGGAACAGAACGAACGTCAGCGCAGATCAAATATGTGGTGAGGCATTCTAAAACATAGTCTGCTGTCGGTAAAACAACATTTACATGTGGATTGAATCATCGAACAGATTTATATTGCAGCAGTTACTAGTATTTTAGCTTCTGCTCTACATCAATGGTAACTTTCCGATCTCGAAAGTATTTTTTCTTCTCCTAGTACTAATGAAGGTGTGATGAGTTTGACACGAACTCTTCTGCCTTTGGATCTACTGCTGCCGATGCATTTCGCTGACAATGCCGTTATGTTCGCTATGCCGCAAGTGGATGTCGTAAGTTGCCCGATTAAGTAGATGTCGCTTTCCGGAAGTTCACGAAGCGCCAAATTTAGTTACCAATCATTGAAGATATTGTAATAAATCAGTGTCAAAGGAAATGTAAATCTGTTGTTTCATTTTCAGATTTTCTCATACTGGTCTACCACAACGCCGATAACACACACATTGCAGACTGCATTACAAACTCCTGTGAATATGCTTCGGAGCTCTAATTTCTTCCCCAAATGCAACCTTCTACTGGACGCCATATAAATGCCGCTAAATGTTCGCAGAACGATGTTATGTGATCGATTCATTTTAGAAATATTACTGGTCTCTCACTGATTAAAACTCAAGAATCACAGATATGCGATTAAAATAGTTTGACGTCGACAAAAGATAGGCTACGATCATTGGAAATCTCTACAAAATAAAATACACCGAAGTAAGCTCTTTCCGACGCTCCTATATGACTATCAGAGCACCTATCAAAATATTTCTGTAAAACATGAAGATTTTTTTCTGCATAAGAAAAGGGTAGTTTTAACCTATGTCGTACCTGGAAGAAAAACAGCAGCTTATATACTCAAATATGTACAGGCGAATCAACAATGTATACGGAAAAAACACAATGGTTGCGCTTTCTTCTGTCTAAAAGTGCTGATGCCGCGACAAATGTGTAAAAGTAAATCTGAAATATATTAGACAAAACCAACATGAGTGGAAATGCCGTCAGTGCTAGGTAAGTACCGAGAAAAACAAAATAATGAACTTGTCAAAGTCAAAAGAAATTAAATAATAACTGTGCTAACAGAAGGACTAATGATAACCATTTTAAAATATCAAAATCTTCCATTCGTAAAATAAACGTACAAAGCACTTCGTTTTCGTGAAGGATAAGCCTGAATCCTCGTTAAATACAGTGGTGGAGAATACTACAACAGAGACAAGTCAACTAAAAACGGACGATTAATTTTCTCAAACTGGTCTACCGGCGGGAGTGACGTGTATAAAACCGAAAGCAAGCCAGCCTGCAATGTTCTCGAAACATACTTCTGAAACTGTTTTATGTGAAATCATAGTCACAAACTTGCCAGTTCGAGAAGAAGTTAGGTATCGGAATTCTGAGCTAAGAAAATTGTATGATGTTATGTTTAACTTTACATTTGCTAGACGGTTGTGAAATGAACTGTGATGAACACGTAAGTCATGGACTGCATGTAAACAGAACGGGGAAGGCCAAACTGGTTTACAAGATGAGTGCCGAAAAACAAGTGTGGAGGAGGAACCAACAGCTGTACACTACAAGCAGGAAGCCTTTTTTAGGATAAAGGCAATCATAGGTTTCCTTGTGTGCAGGATTGTAGTTCTGACGTGCCTGATCCCTATTCACTTGAAGAAAAGCCAGGATATGAAATAAGTGACCAGCCAATGCGACACAATACTGAAGACCCAGTTATTGCGATAGCTTATCGTCAAGAAATTAAATAAATTTAATATCTCAGAAGTCAGGAAGAAGGGATAACACTCTTAAAGGAGATTCACTTAAATGTTCAGTATCTCATGAACAATTAGACTTATTGCAAACATTCGTGGAGGAGCACTGACCACGTGTGTTAGTAATAACTGAGCATTTACTAAAATTAAGTGAAATAATACGCTATGTGATCAAAAGAATCCGGACACCTGGCTGAAAATGACTTACAAGTTCTTGGCGCCTTCCATCGGTAACCTTGATAACAGCTTCCACTCTTGCAGGCGCACGTTCAATCAGGTGCTGGAAGGTTTCTTGGAGAAACTTCACTGAGGAGAGGTATCGATGACGGTCGGTGATGTCTGGCACAATGTCGGCGTTCAAAAACATCCCATAGGTGTTCTGTAGGATTCAGGTGAGGACTCTGTGCAGACCAGTCCATTACAGTGATGTTATTGTCGTGTAACCATTCCGCCACAGGTCGTGCATTTTGAACAGGTACTCGATCGTGTTGAAAGATGCAACCACCATCCCCGAATTGCACTTCAAAGTGGGAAGGAAGAAGGTGCTTCAAATATCAATGTAGGCCTGCCCTGTGATAGTGCCCCACGCAACAAGAGGTGCAAGCCCCCTCCATGAGAAACACTACCACACCATAACACCACCGCCTCCGAGTTTTACTGTTGGCACAACATACGCTGGCAGATGACGTTCACTGGGCATTTGCCATATCCACACTCTGCCATCGGATCGCCACACTGTGTACCGTGATTCCTCACTCCACACAACGTTTTTCAACTGTTTAGTCGTCCAATGTTTACGATCTTTACACCAAGCGAGGCGTCGTTTGGCATTTACCGGCGCGATGTGTGGCTTTTGAGCAGCCGCTCGACCATAAAATCGAAGTTTTCTCACCTCCCGTCGAACTGTCATAGTAGTTGCAATGAATCCTGATGCAGTTTGAAATTCCTGTGTGATAGTCTGGATATATGTCTGCCTATTACACATTACGACCCTCTTCAAGCGTCAGCGGTGTCTGTCAGTCAGAAGACGAGGTCGGCCTGTACGCTTTTATACTGTAGGTGTCCCTCCACGTTTCCACTTCACTATCGCATCGGAAACTGTGGACCTAGGGGCGTTTAGGAGTGTATAAATCTCTCATACAGACGTATGACACAAGTGACACCAAATCACCCCACCACGTTCGAAGTCCGTGAGTTCAGCGGAGCGCCCTATTCTGCTCCCTCACGATGTCACGGTATTGAGGTTGTTGATATGGATTACCTGGCAGTAGGTGGCAGCACAATGCACCTAATACGAAGAACGTATGTTTTTGGTGGTGTCCGGATACTTTTGATCATATAGTGTATGTTGTACACTAGAAGGTCACTTCTAACAGACCATTACTGCAGATAATACCGGAGAGGTGGTGGTATGGCAGTTTATGTTAGTAACGATATATCAGTTAAACAAATTTCCTTTCTCGAACTCCTCGCCAATGAAGGATCTATCGAAATGTCAGGTGTTGTGCTTTACAGTAATTAATTTAGTACAGCATAAAATGGTTAGAGTATGTTGCCCGCCAAACGCTGACGTAGTGGGGCTTACGGATAGACCAACAGTGTAGTTGGACAAACTGGTTCTAATAGCCTTACTATATTTTGGTGACAAACATACTATATGTGCAAATTCAAAGAGTATAGTGAACTTGAAACTTACTGTTGCACTGAGGTCGTACAATCTCTTAAACATAGTAATCTCAAACACCAGATTAACGAACACGTAGATCACTAGAACTGATTATGTTGTAATCAACAAACATAATCACAGAAAAGGTACATTACAGTAGCCTAGATTGTCACTATTCTGATGACTCTTGTCAGTTGATAAAGTTCCGTGTTGTGGTCCCAGACGGGCCAATTAGGCCCGACCAACGGCCGTGTCGTCCTCTGCCAATGCCGTCATCGGATGGAGTATGGACCGGCGTGGCGTCAGCACATCGTTCTCCCGATCGTTGTCGGGTTCTGTTGACGTTGGATCCACTTCTAATCGGCCGAGTAGCTCCTCAGTCAGACTCACGGGGCTGAGTGCACCGTGCTCCAGTCCTTCTACCAAGGGAAAATCCCTGACAGTACCGGGATCCAACTCGGTGCTCCATGTGGCAGTTAGCCGCGCTGAGTACTCAGCTACGGAGGCGGAACTTGTCATGTGACTGAGTATATAAATTCATTTGTACTGAAAATAACAAAATGTTGTTCTGCAGAAATGAATTCTGAATGAATTAGACTTCACCGCCTGTAAGCACAGACCAGCACAGGAAAAATGGGACACTATGCACCAGGTGAAAGGGTCTGACGACAAATTGAATGAGTTACGTCCGAATCTGTTGAGTCGTCATTACCATTGCTGCGCTTTCAGAGAAATCCAGACTATTCTCAAAATTGGCAAGATGTAAGTTATCCTAGACTGAAACTCCCACCAAGTCTGATGACGCTCAGAAAGAGTATGCAGTCATGATCAAAGCCTACTGTATAAAGTTACTAATACGCAGATCAGGCAAAGAAAACTTTAAAACTGAAATTGCTAACCTCAGGAAGCAGACTAAGAGCAAAGTAACAAAGCGGTTCTATAATATGAAGTACACCGTCCAGGGACCTGGGAGCTAATTGACAAATACCGTAAAAGTCCGAAGAAGATGAAACGGAATCTTTCAGTAAGCGTACCAAACATGACGGTAGCAGTGTGAAAACCCAAATACTATATCTAGAATTTTTAATAACTATTTCTCTTCTGCTATTAACCAATCAGTTCTTATTATAGATGCACAGATCGATATTCTATATTCCCACGCTCAATGTACCGAGGTTTAATTTACGAAAACGGCTGAGCAAGAAGAATGCTACGTAATGCGCACATCTAAGAAAATAATTTAATCTGTGCGGGATGGCCTACCCAGTACAGTTATTAACGTGGGCTTAACAGGAATCTTAAAACCTCTCACCTACCTTATCAACTGCAGTATTAGAGAAAACATGCGTCCAACAGTTCTAAAAATGAGTGTTGCGAAACCAGTGTATAAAAAGGGAAGTAAGGAAAATATCTCCAGCTATATATCAATAAAATTAACTCCCACCTTTAGTAAGATGTTCGAAAGTATTGCCCTGTCCCAGCTTAGCGTCTTTTCCGCTGCACACAAACTTTTTACACATTTTCAGCATATGTTAGTATAGCACGACCACAGAAATTACACAGTTCTTCCATGAAGTGTATTACCTGTTGGACCAGAGGATGCAAGCTGAATCTATAATTTTAGATGTGACAAAAGATTTCGACACAGTAAACCATAAGTAACTTCTAAAAAAAAAGTGAAGTCATATCGTACTGAGGATCCGTCTACGCGCCACATATCTGTTGAATCGTAAGCAATCTACCAAACTGACATACAAATTAGATGATAAAATTATAAACTTTCAATACACCACTGAAACAACAATACAACTGAACTTCAGGGTTCAATTTTTGGTCTCTTCCTCTTCCTCATATACTGTATATTAACGACACTGCACGGACCATTAAATCTCATACAATAAGCTATGCAGGTGATACCTTATCTTATTCTATGGTAGAGAATGTAAGGTGCTGGCAACTTTTGCTGCTAGTAGTGTAATATGAGTGTAACATTTCGGCAACAGAAACTGGCAACTGTAAATTTCTGTGTGTGTAGGTTGATTAAAAGTTAAGGTAGATAAACAACACTAGTATTTTCTGTAGGAGAGTCATTATTTGGCTTATAGCTCCTCAGCTAATTCACAGATATATAAGGGACAATCAGATGAAAACAAGACATGCAAAAAAGGAAGTAAACTGTTTATTACTTCAAAGGCAGTCGCCGTAACTGTTAATATATTTATCCCACGGTGAGACAGGACGGTCAGTGGCTTCATGGAAAAGTACTTGCGGTTGATACGGAAACACGATGGTGTCCAGGAGTGCATCTCTTCGTCCGAAGTGAATCCACACTCACTAATGTCTTTCTTCAGGGCTCCAAAAATATGGAAATCGCATGCGGAGAGGATCTGTAAGGGCTTCCCAGCAAAACTTCTGCAGCGCAGTCGAAAAAAACTTGGCGACATTGTGAGCTCGTACTGTTTATATCCATATTTCCTATTACTTGACCGCACTGTTAGTTTCAATTTTTAAACTGTTTTACAGCGACTGCACCTAATCGCAATTCTTTGTTATCTAGCATTAATTATTTTATTTCTGCAACATGTTTCGAGATATAACGTCTCCACTAGGCTAGCACGATGCACAAAAAATTATCTTAATATAAATTCATTTTATTGTAGTGTCTTTCAGCCTCGGCGTATGCTGTGCACCACCCCTACGGACAAAAGGAAGTTTAATATGTTTGGAAAGGCGTTCTCTTCGTTTCTTGGTCCGTTATTGACATAAAAATGTAAATAATAACTCAGTTCATCAGAATCGGCTGTCATCTTGAGAGATATTGTTTTCCATCCGTCCCTGTGGGATCTGGACTATGTGGTCCATAGTATATAATCTCGAAAGTAAAACTAACAACACGCTATTTATTGTGTATAACATTACCATTCACTAGACCAAGGCAGCGATTAAACAGACGCTTGGTTTGACTTTACTGCCGATGTATTCACGTTGATATTTGTAATGTCTTCTGCGTCCTTGAAGCTTCTTTGATGTTAGTAGATGACTTGTGAGGCAATATTACTTCTAAAGAAGAACATCTAATTGCACTGTAATCTCGAAGACACTTTTTGAAATTCATATATTTAATGATTATTACGGATTTTCTAATTTAACAGCACTGAATAAAAATTAATGACTAAACGATGAACACAGTGATTGAGTATTTATATTTTTATGTTGACTATACAGCAACAAACGAAGTAATCGCTGTTTCAAAATTCTCTTTCTGCGCCGTCTGAGACCTGCATAAGCCAAGACTAAAAGTCACTACAGTGAAAAACTATGCATATTTAAGTTAAATCTTTTGCGTTGCACTTTTGGTCTGACGATGAGATCAGGTCCCGAAACACGGTACAGAAATAAATAATTTAAGCGGGAGAACAAAGAACTGTGACTGGTGGCAGTCTTTATGAAACCTGTTTGTAACTGGAACATACTGACCTCGAACTACCTTCTCCACTACCGGTATCAGGCATTTGCTTGATACGGTGCCCATCTCTCACTTGGCGTTCCTCGACTTCTTCGGCCTAGCGAATTATAAATTTCGACTCTGAAAGATAGTCTGGACCATTTCATTATGTCAAAATATACACTCCATTCTCTTCTGTTGTCTTCAAGTTTGTTTCTTACGCTGTGTGTTTAATTCCTTCGTAATGACGCTGTCTACTGCAGTACAGCCTTTCACAGCCCAAAGGAATCTCATTTCAACTGCCTGGATTTTTCATTCTTGCCGTTTGTAAATGACTCACGGCTCACTTCCATAGATTACTGTGGGGACGGCCGTTACTTTACGAAATTTCATTCACATTATTTTTTGTGTCTTGTTTCTACAGTACCTGTTTACTGTTCTACGTATGTTCCCACATTTTGTAACTTTCTTCTTCTTCTTCTTCTTCTCTCTCTCTCTCTCTCTCTCTCTCTCTCTCTCTCTCTCTCTCTCTCTCTCTCTTTGCCACACCATATGTGATATCACGTCCCAGGTAATTAATAATGACTGAACTTTTTTGCGGCCGTAATTTTCACCACTAATTTTGTTCTTATGGTGATCTGTTTCATTACAAACATTGCTTCTGTTGTCAATCTTCCATTCCTGAAGCCTATTTGTTCTTCTTTTAATAAACATTCCACCCTCGTACTACTCGCTTACAAATTATCAACCTGTTTTTCGCCTACGTTCATCTCATCCTTTGTTGACTCGTGAGACGAGGGATGTAACGGTATTTTCTGATAAGTCTTGTTGGTTATGTGAATTATATTACATATACACAGGAGAAGATGTAGATATAATGCATTAGAATGCTGCGTCACAATTTCTTGTGTGTAAGTGATTATACAAAAATTTACTGCTTACGGGCAAACCAACATCAGAATATCTGAGGACAATTCATACATTGGTACGGAGATGCAGATGTACTTTGGACATCAGGTGCATATTTCTCAATTACCTATACGTAATGATCACTTGAGAACGATCGACCACTCTGGCCGTAATCTTCTGACTGTGCTGGATACATAGGCGGTAGCGTTATTATTACAGGTAAGTAAATGAACAGTGACTTGGCGCAAAAACCCAATTATAACTCACAGTGCCAAGCAACTGTTCGGGAAATGAGACAACTTGGAGACACTGGCAGGAAGGAGACTTGTTGCAGGAAATGAAGTTATCTGCAGCACCCCACTTTGTCATTAGACTGCCACTTCACTACGGAGCAGTACAACAATCAAATTCTGAGAGCAATATCCATACATATTTCCAACTTAGCCGTTATCTGCACTGTGCTATCGTGTTTCCTAATGTGACTACAGAAAACCTTACACAGTCACGTCATGATCAATTTTAAAGCACGAATGTATTCGATCCGAATATTAAAATGTTCCCACGTTTAAGATTCAACAGTGACATCGTTGGAAAGAGTGTTTCTGTTTAGTTTGAGATGATCGGTGGAAGAATTGGCTTCGAATACCGATGAAGAAACTTTTCCCAAATAGGAAATTACTGGAAATTAAAAGGGTAACAACGAATGGTTAAGACTGTGGATCCACATTCAGAAAATGAGAGATAAATTTCAAATTCTGCTATCCCTGAGATTTCTTGAGTCATCTCTAACGAGAGGTCCCCTTCGTGAAGATCTCGGCTGATCACTTTAGGAATTCTTATTTAATTGAGGTTGTGGCTCCCTCTGCCAACGTGAGCAGGACAGTCACAAGTCTCTAAATACAAAAGTGCAAGCAATCTAAAACATTAAATGCACATATCTTTTAGAGTATTAACAATGTTTAATAATACATAAAAACGAAACACCTCTCGCTGCCCAAGGATTGTAAGGGAAGCTTTAGAATGTCAGTCGGCAGTTGACCATCGAGTAGTTTACTTCCAACTAATTCTAGATGTTCTTGGAAAACGCAGCCAAGTACTCGCAAAACCACGACAGAATAAAATATTTCTCATTCTCCACTGAGGACTCGTGTTGGCAAGCACATTAAACTTACTAAACTTCTTAGTTCTCGGATGTGTATTCACTTCCGTTTAGCCCTTATTTCACCTATTATCTAGAATTACGTTGCAAAAAACGAGTGTAAAACATGCATTATCTATACTTTAAATACGAGTGAACGCAGAAACGTAGAATTTATTTTAATAATGAAGTTTTTGAAGTCGGGAATTCTGACCCGCTTGTATAGCGTAAGGCGCGCTAGCATACGAGAAGGGGCGGCGGATTAACGACCATGGGCTGGTACACCATCCAGCCAGAGTGCGGTTTTTAGGCGGTTTCTCAAGCTCGTTTAAGTAAATGCTGGGCTGGTCATCAATTTCGACTTAGGGAATATGACAAAGTGAATCGATGGAAGATGGTAACTGGGGTGTGATGCCTATTAAGTTCTGCTATTTCACTGTGTCAAGAGAGCACAGCACTCTGTGATCAATTAATTCCTTGAGTCCAAGTCTCAAGCAGCAAGTGGTAGGTGCAGATGTAACGGATATTTTTCATCTTTTGGGAGTCAAAAAGCTGTGATATGTATTAAAATTTACGCTGTAAAATAATGGCAGGCTTTTATAAAAACAATAATAATGGGTTCTATACATTTACACCAGTGTTGGTTGTGCGTTTTCATGTACTCTGTATCTTGAAGTATGTGTGTGTCTAGTTACTTCCAGTTTGCTGCCATGCTGCGACAAATACTACAACTTGTATCTCACTCTGATATCTGGGAAAGACAGCAAATTTTCTTTCGGGTTAGATGTACATTCGCAACAACTTTTATTTATTTGCAGACGATGCCTAGAAATTACGTAAAATAGTGGCAGAAATAAAGACCAGGGGAGTGAAAACAGCCTCCGGTTAGCAACGGAGGACGTAAAACCGGTGGCAAGAACTGTTTTCAAACTTCTCAGGCGTATGGCATTTTATATCGGACATGTATATCGCGTGTGTTGTAAAACAGTAAATATCAACCATAGAACGGTCGGTAATTGCAGTACAAACTTTTATTTGGTAGTACTTCACAGTAAAATTTATAGTAAAATTGGTGGTGTTATCAAATTTATTTTGCCACATTACCCCGATCTTCTAGGTGAGATGCCTCTCACATAAATCGGTTTCTGTTTGAAGGAACCTTGCCAAGCATGTGTAGTCAGTCTCACTATGAAAATCTTAAAATTTCCCGTATAATTTCATATAGAGTAAAAACTCTGCACAAGAAGTTAAATTACGATAACATACAGAATGTAGGTTACACGATTCACGACAGATGGCGCACACAACTTTCCTACCATAGGTTAGCTTCACGACTCTGGATGCAGGAAGGGCATCCAGTCACCACAATTAACAAAATTAAATTTGACAAATCCCAAAAAAAGTGGACCCCGTACGAGATGGGAGAAGCGCTAGGGAAAGAAGAAGAAGGAAAAAAAAACACTGAAGACAAGTATTCGCACAAAATATTTCATTGTTTGATCCATCTACGACTTATCAGCCACTGTCAAGATTCCATGAATGATTCAGAGGCTGCATCAAAATACCCTGTGGTGACAAAATCATGGGACAGTGATCTGCAGATATACAGGTGGCGGTAGTATCGCGTACACCAGGTACAAGAGGGCAGTGCTTTGGTGGAGCTGTCGTTTGGTCTCAGGTGATTCTTGTGAATAGGTTTCCGAAGTGATTGTAGCCGCACGACGGGAATTAACAGAGTTTGAACTTGGAACGGTCGTTGGAGCTAGCTGCATGGGACATTCCAAATTGGAAATTTGTGGAAATTCCATATTCTGCGGTCCACAATGTCAAGAGTCTGCCGAGAGTACCACATTTCAGGCATTACCTCTCACCACGAAGGACGTAGTGGCCGGCGGCCTTCTCTTAACGACCGACAGCAGCGGCGTTTGTGTAGAGTTTTCCGTGCTAACAGAGGAGCAACATTGAGCGAAATAACCGCAGAAATCAGTGGTGAACATAGGACGAACGTATTTGTCATTAATCAGCTGTGGCCACAGACAACCAACGTGAGTGCCTTTGCTAACAGCACATTGGCTGCAGCGTCTCTCCAGGGCTCCCATATCGGTTGGATACTACAAGCATGGAAAACCGTGGCTTGGTCAGATAAATCCCGATTTCAGTTGGTGACAGCTCATTGTAGGGCTAGAGTATGGCGCAGACCCCATGAAGCCACGGATACAAGTTGTCAACAAGGCACTGTGCAAGCTGGTAGAGGGTCCATAATGGAGTGGGCTGTCTCTACGTGGAATGGACTGGGTACTCTGGTCCAACTGAACCGATCATTGACTGGAAATGGTTATTTTCGACTATCTGGATACCATTTGCAGCCATTCATGGACTTCATGTTCACAAACAACGATAGAAATTTTATGGATGACATTACGCCATGTGACCGGGCCACAATTGTTCGCGACTGGTTTGAAAAACGTTGTGGACAATTCGAACTAATGGTTTGGCCACCCAGTTGGCCTGACTTGAATCCCATCGATCATTTGTGAGACATAATTGAGAGGTCAGTTTCTCGCTCAAACTCCTGCACCGGCAAACTTCCACAATTATGGACGGAGGTAGCATGGCTCAGTATTTCTGCAGGGGACTTCCATCAAACTGTTAAGTCTATGCCACGTAGAGCTGGTGCACTACGCCGGCCACAAGGAGGTTCGACACGACATTAGGAGGTATCCCATGACTTTCAAAAATGTTCAAATGTGTGTGAAATCTTATGGGACTTAACTGCTAAGGTCATCAGTCCCTAAGCTTACACACTAATTAACCTAAATTATCCTAAGGACAAACACACACACCCATGCCCGAGGGAGGACTCGAAGCTCCGCCGGGACCAGCCGCACAGTCCATGACTGCAGCGACTTAAGACCGCTCGGCTAATCCCGCGCGGCTCCCATGACTTTGCCTCCTCCCGTCGGAGGTCAGTCCTTCCTCGGGCATGGGTGTGTGTGTTGTCCTTAGCGTAAGTTAGTTTAAGCTAGATTAAGTAGTGTGTAAGCCTAGCGACCGATCACCCAAGCAGTTTGGTCCCATACAACTTACCACAAATTTCCCAATTTATTTTTTTCCTCGTCTGTGCATGTTGAGGCTCCTACCATATTTTCACGTACCGCGTAGATTACTCATTCATGGGCTATTGAAAATGGCTGATACATCGAAAATTATTTTGCCATGGATATATGCGAGTATTTGGTTCGAATAAATTTAAGTGTTAAAAACGTTTCTCGTAGCTGCTCTCCACCAGTAAGGTGACAAACAAGCACAAAAAAAGAAATGATTCAAATGGCTCTGAGCACTATGGTACTTAACATCTATGGTCATCAGTCCCCTAGAACTTAGAACTACTTAAACCTAACTAACCTAAGGACATCACACAACACCCAGCCATCACGAGGCAGAGAAAATCCCTGACCCCGCCGGGAATCGAACCCGGGAACCCGGGCGTGGGAAGCGAGAACGCTACCGCACGACCACGAGATGCGGGCAAACATGCACAAAACATAGAATTTCGCTGCGAATTATTCTACTAACATTTAAAATAATTATTATAGAAATCACTAGAGCGCAAAAAGTTTTTGATAACACTTCTCGTTAAAAAGCTGAAGTGGTCTGATTAGCTGCACAGTTCTGAGGTTCTAAAAAATTCCTTTCTCTTTAGTGTGATATAAAAATTATACTCTCCATACATACAAACGTGGATAAAATTGTAAATTTGAAATTAACATGAACTGCAGTCTGGTTCAAATGGTTCAAATGGCTCTGAGCACTATGGGACTTAACTTCTGAGGTCATCAGTCCCCTAGAACTTAGAACTACTTAAACCTAACTAACCTAAGGACATCACACACATCCATGCCCGAGGCAGGATTCGAACCTGCGACCGTAGCGGTCGCGCGGTTCCAGACTGCAGCGCCTAGAACCGCTCGGCCACTCTGGCCGGCAACTGCAGTCAGGCTAAGAGATAATTGCGGTGATGGAGGGGGGGGGGGGGGGAGTGTGAAGAGGTTAAGTAGACACAAATTTGGTATGTCGTGATAAGGGGAGAGGAGAAACTTACCTGATACTTGACGTCATTAAAATATTATAGTGCCTCCAATGTCTCGCCATTCCAAATAGAAATTGTAACACCAATTATTATCGAGAAGTCAATGCCAGAATCTATTACCGAATCGCAGCACATGTTGCACCAAAATTTTTCTACGATTTGTTTCGACCCGGACGCCATTTTCAATGGTTAGCAACTAACAGCACAGTGTCAGATAGGGTGTGTTCCTAATGTGTCCGGCGCCCTCCACCCTAAACGGCCGTTCCCATTGCTGAATCGTGGAAACTTAAAAGGGCCTAAGGGTCGAAACCGGTCGTGGAGAAAACCTGGAGCAACTAGTGCTGCAGTTCGGTAAAAATAATACCGGCAGTTGCGGTTATCTTGGACAAAATAACAATTCCATGATCACACGGATTAAAGGATCGATGTGCCTCATAGAGATCTGCTGTTTCGGAAACAGTGCACGCAATATTTTCTATACCCCCCCCCCCCAAAAAAAAATTGTCCAGCAGAGGTGCAAAAGAAGATTCGTTCCTTGCGGCCCAGTTCTAGGTCGCAATGCGTCTTCTTTTCGGAATGCGCAGCGTTTGGAATCCTGAGTAAACAATAGCTAGTACTGGGAATTCAAAAAAAGAGTAGCAAACCTGCAGAGTCTACGCAGCCACTCACAAACAAGGAACTAGTTTAAAATAACTACCACTAGAAACAGTTATTAATAATGTGCATTCGCTTTTGTGTCTGAAATAAGTATACGGAAATAATTTTTTGAAATCTCGAGACTGTAAACTTTACGGTAACGCCTTTTTCCAGAACTTCAGTATCATATTATGAATATGTCGATATTTCGCGAAAATAGCTTGACTTAAATCACCGATGGTCTCAAAGTGGTTCTTGTAATATTTGATTAGACTACTTCAAAAATTAAGTGGCTCTTTACATATAGCTTATTTCTTAAATGATTTTCTGTGCATAAAGATATTAGTAAAAACACGTCTAGTAATTGAAAAATCATTCACCAAGGCCGCGTCTAACTGTTCTCGGTTCCATAATGTGAAGAGCGATATCAGTTTTGGGAACTCTTAATTCTGCCCATCATTACGCTGGAATATGCAGCGTAAATAGCAGCATGGTGACGAGAAAATTGCATTAATTTTTGTGTGATTTCAAAATTAACATGGAGTACTTTGGTAACATGAGTTGCGTAATTTGTGTTGTTCTAGTTTTTTGCGAGTAGTATTTGTAAACAGAGGCAGTGTCAAATGTAAATCGATCATCATTAGATATTCAAATAACGGAACGACGAGCTAACGCTACTACTGAGTGGATGCCTCACCCACAGTTTCATTACGAAGACATACCACTGACATAAAAAGCGTAGGCTCAGTATGCGTAGTAGTACAGTGATACTGCTTAATGTGTCACACTTACCGCGAACTGTGTCACGACACAAGTTTTCGAATTTGCAGGCACATAGTTTCTGTAAAACTCTTCTGGTTGTACGTCACGCTGAAATTGCCACAGAGCCACTGGCTTTAGCACGATGACGATATGTACTTACATTACGCAAACGTAGTTCCCAGCCGTTCTTTCATGCAAGAAGTATTACACTTGTAAGAGCAGAGAAACACGGCTGTATAATTTACAGACGCGGGAGAAGAAAAGTAATTATGTATGATTATTATTACACATGTAGTAGTATCACAATCCATCGTTGATGCTGGTATACCACATGTTCAACATGACTTCAAGAAGGACATGTCATATACAGTTTTTACTTTTTACTGTTGCACTGGTACCTTAAAAGAAAGAAGACAATTCGTTTACCCACGTATCAGGTGTTCGTAGACCGCGAGAAAGTATTTGACGGGAAAATTGTGGTTAATATAGAAAAATATTGAAGTACCAGCGCGCCTGATCTCAGGAATATAATCTCTGCACGTTAATGATAAAAGGAAAATCTGATTTTGAAAAGTGGTACACCCTCTGCAAATATTAAGCAAGGAAGACCACAATAACCCACACTTTTTAATCTTTGCAAATGAAAAATTATAAACAATGTCAGAAAACAATAAAAAGTACTTTATCAGTAAGAATGTTAAGTTCAAACTTTACTTCATTATTTGAGGATGATTAGATGAACGTTGACAAGGATGAAGTCGCAGTCAAATCAGTGGTACAGAAAATAAGGTTGTCGTTAATAAGGTAAGATAATTTTAGCAATTAAAAATAAAGTGGTGTTGAGGATTTTGTTCTATTAAAGCTGAAATCATTAAAAGTGGATACGCAAATTAATGACCAGCCACGTAAATTTTAGCCGAACAAAGTACGAGCATGTGGAAATGAAGCTCCAGGTATTTCAACTTTTCTGTGGTATGATGCAGCAAACACTGAAACGAAAAGTTCAAAAGGAATAACATTGCCTAAATTTTCTAGGGTTATGGTCCATTCTTAATACTAAATAGGTGCAAGAACTGAAGTCTTCCGTCTGCTGAACCAAAATAAACAGGATCCTTTGCTGTGAAATTCCTTCTTTAGACAGTAGGATAATCACTTCTCAGGTACAACAACAATATTGAAACCAGACGAATATTTAGTCTAGAACCAGCTGCAGAAACTGTAAAGAAATACAGAAAAACTGTACAGATAATTCTACAGTACAACAGCAAAGAAAACCGGAATGTGTGATGTCCTTTAAAATGTTGGCTTGAATAATTTAGATGTGGAAGGAGACAGTAGATCTAACAATTCTATTCGATAACAGTGATGTAGGCCTCCAGCAACTCGTAACATCAGAACCTTTTCCATAAAGTAATGGCCGCTATCGACAGGGGATCTCAAGTTGATTCCGTATTTCTAGATTTCCGGAAAGCTTTTGACACCGTTCCTCATAAGCGACTTCTAATCAAGCTGCGGAGCTATGGGGTATCGTCTCAGTTGTGCGACTGGATTCGTGATTTCCTGTCAGGAAGGTCGCAGTTCGTAGTAATAGACGGCAAATCATCGAGTAAAACTGAAGTGATATCAGGTGTTCCCCAGGGAAGCGTCCTAGGACCTCTACTGTTCCTGATCTATATAAATGACCTGGGTGACAATCTGAGCAGTTCTCTTAGACTGTTCGCAGATGATGCTGTAATTTACCGTCTAGTAAGGTCATTCGAAGACCAGTATCAGTTGCAAAGCGATTTAGAAAAGATTGCTGTATGGTGTGTCAGGTGGCAGTTGACGCTAAATAACGAAAAGTGTGAGATGATCCACATGAGTTACAAAAGAAATCCGTTGGAATTCGATTACTCGATAAATAGTACAATTCTCAAGGCTGTCAATTCAACTAAGTACCTGGGTGTTAAAATTACGAACAACTTCAGTTGAAAGGACCACATAGATAATATTGTCGGGAAGGCGAGCCAAAGGTTGCGTTTCATTGGCAGGACACTTAGAAGATGCAACAAGTCCACTAAAGAGACAGCTTACACTACACTCGTTCGTCCTCTGTTAGAATATTGCTGCGCGGTGTGGGATCCTTACCAGGTGGGATTGACGGAGGACATCGAAAGGGTGCAAAAAAGGGCAGCTCGTTTTGTATTATCACGTTATAGGGGAGAGAGTGTGGCAGATATGATACACGAGTTGGGACGGAAGTCATTACAGCATAGACGTTTTTCGTCGCGGCGAGACATTTGTACGAAATTTCAGTCACCAACTTTCTCTTCCGAATGCGAAAATATTTTGTTGAGCCCAACCTAGATAGGTAGGAATGATCATCAAAATAAAATAAGAGAAATCAGAGCTCGAACAGAAAGGTTTAGGTGTTCGTTTTTCCCGCTCGCTGTTCGGGAGTGGAATAGTAGAGAGATAGTATGATTGTGGTTCGATGAACCCTCTGCGAAGCACTTAAATGTGAATTGCAGAGTAGTCATGTAGATGGTGCGTACGGAAAAGTCTAAGTTAGTAGAAGTGTCTTGTGACACATTTTTCCAGTAGCGTCAATATGGAACATAAGATGAATTCCACTCCGAAGGTGTTACGTTCCAGCAGTTGACTACCGTCATTCAGTGCTCCTTGCTCCGTGCACAGCCACTGTCCATCAATATGGTTCGAGGTCTGAAGACCATCATTTGATGATCAAAATCGGCCACCTTTTAATAACCGTGTCTTGCGATCTAGGCTGTTTTATAATTAATTTAAATTATTACATAGTGATCTCCGCCTTTCTACAAAAATGTTTTCAAATACAACGTCAAGGTAGACATTCTCAGAGGAACATGAGGGGACAGACCTTCGCTAATTATCAGAAACGAAGAACGTAGGTATCTGCTGCAAAAGAAAACTAGTAAAGTTGCAGCTTCAATATGTACCAATAAGGGGTACTTCCGATTTTGCATTTGTACAAACTGCAGAGGAGAGAATTCCAATGCCCTTAATTGTCATTAAGAATACAGCGAGGTTTTCACTGTATTTCTGTTGTGCCTGTATTTTATTTATTCGACCTGTAATGTAGTACTAAAAATCCTTCAGGCTTCTCCCATACTATGTATGGTAATGAGTAGTACGCAGTTATTTTTACTTTTCCACTTTCGGATACGGTGTCCTGTACCGGAGCAGTGTATCACCTGTGATTATTGAGAGAGGCGATGTCATCATCAAGCCAGTTCTACCCTCGTCAATTTCCGCATTGCTACTGTCGCAGTTTGTCCTCTGTATCTTGCAAGATGCACGTATGACACGAAGGTGAAAGACCGACATATTTCGAAGAGCTGTTTGTTGCAATCTGTCTATTTACAGCTTTGTAACACACGGCTCGTGGTTTCCAACTGACGAGTGGCTTGTATATATTGAGTCCGATTTATTTCCAGTTTTTTATGTTGCTGTTACCTTCAGCCAGAAGATGCAGTTCTTCACGTTAGTCTGTCCTGTGCAAGATCCTTCATTTATGATTGACTACCCAACCTACGTCCATACGAAATTGCTTACTGTATTGCGAGCCTTTATCTTCCTCTACAACTTACAGTCCCTCCTTTACTCTCTCTCTCTCTCGCTCACTCTTCCCTCCAAACTATTATCTGAAACCACCATGTGACATTACTGGCCGGAACACTCCGTCTGAGGTTGTTCGGCCGTCAGTGCCAGTCCTTCTATTTGGCGAGAACTTTGAGGACGAATACGTCTGATGAAGATGAGATAAGTGATTAGAGAAACAAAAACACCGAGACCTAAGAAAATCCCAGATCCGGCGGGGAATCCAACTAGGGACCCGCATTCCAGAAGGACGGAAGGAAAATGCAGGTCCCGTCAAGAATGAGGTCATTAAAGGCTGAGCGCTAGTCGGATTAGCTAAGGATGAGGAAGGAAATGGGCTGTGTCCTTGCAAAAAAACTACTCCGTTATTTGCCTGGTGCGATTTAGAGAGCTCACGGAAAAGCTAAATCTAGATGTTTGGAAAGGAATTTTAACCGTCGTCCTCCTGAATGCGAATCCAGTGTGTTAACTAAGATTCCTATAACCTGAGCTGAATTGTCCGTCATGTTTTATTCAAAGTACAGGATATTCACACTTGTTTACATAAGAGTCGAGATGCGAGAGGAGATTTCTAATTAAATGTATTGAAAAATGTTCTGTCAATTTTGGCTGCTGAGCTGTAGTTACAATAACCATTGCAAAAATGTTTTTCGCACATGCAGATTCCCAAGTGAGACCGAATAATAAAAAAAAAAGAAGAGAGGCCTTAAATTGCCGCAAAGCCAACTGGAAACCAGGACCTGGCGCTCAATTGTGTAGTGTAAATGTTGTTGTTGTTGTGGTCTTTAGTTCAGAGACTGGTTTGATGCAGCGCTACGTGTTATTCTATTCTGCGCAACCTTCTTCAAGTAACTACTGCAACCTACAGCCTTCCGAATCTCTTGATCTCCCTCTATGATATTTACCCTCTGCGCTGCCCTCCAATACTAAATTGGTGATCCCTTGATGCCTCAGAACATGCCCAACCAACCGATCCCTTCTTCTAGCCGTGCCACTAATTCCTCTTCTCCCCAATTCTATTCAGTAACTCCTCATTAGTTATGCGGTCTACCTATCTAATCTCCAGCATTCTTCTGTAATACCACATTTCGAAAGCTTCTATTCTATTTTTGTCTAAACTAGTTATCGTCCATGTTTCACTCCAAACATGGCTACACTCCTTACAAATACTTTCAGAAACGACTTCGTGACACTTAAATCTATACTCGATGTTAACAAAATTTGTCTTCTTCAGAAACGCTTTCCTTGCCGTTGCCAGTCTACATTTTATACCCTCTCGAAATCGACCATCATCAGTTATTTTGCTACCCAAATAGTAAAACTCATCTACTACTTTAAGTGTCTCATTTCCTAATCTAACTCCCTCAGCTTCACCTGATTTAATTCGACTACATACAATTATCCTCGTTCTATTTTTGTTGATGTTCAACTTATATCCTCCTTTCAAGACACTGCCCATTGTGTTCAATTGCTCTTCCAGGTCCTTTGCTCTCTCCGACAGAATTACAATGTCATCGGCAAACCTCAAAGTTTTTATTTCTTCTTCATGGATTTTAATTCCTGCTCTAAATTTTTATTTTGTTTCCGTTACTGCTTGCTCTATATACAGTATTGTAAATACATGTTAATAAAAGTAGTCATAAAGATGAAATTACTTGTATGCAATTGCGTTTCTTCCCCCAGTTGGAAACTACAGTGAAACAATTGGTCTCGAAATTTTTCAGTTCCTGAGACATTTTCACAATTAGCAGAGTAGAGATGAATATTTGTTGTCATACATTTATACGCCCTTATCGTAAACATATGTGCACAAACTGAATAATACTTAACACCATTTCTTATATTGGTATGGAAGGGCGAGTGATAATTAACATATTTTTTATAGCGGATTGGTCATCATGAGGAAACCTGCACATTTAACGTAATAAAATGTTGACAAATCAAAAGGGGAGGGAACGGGGGCGGGGGGAGTGGCTACTCAGACCTCCCTGCTGGACAGGTGCTACTTTACTCCGATAAAGAAAATTGTTTCACTGTAATACTGTAACATGAAACTATACTGCTTCCCCCCCCCCCCCCCCACCTCCTGCATTTCTTGAAGTACCTACTTACGATTAAAAATAAACACCACCACTTCTAGATTTGACTATATATGGACGAAAACTGATAAATAGGCACAGGTTGTTACTGCCTAACACCCACATTTGGAGACATTGTTTCCGACTTCTTAACTTATTACATTTAATATTTACAAACTGCCATGCAAATTCCGAGTTTACATTTTTATAGCCTTGTAATATCATATTTCATTTTTCTGTCAATGAAAAGTGCACATTAATTACTATTTGGTACACATAAATTACTATTCGGTACACTTCATACACTCAGTATCAAATATTTTATAAGACATACCATAAAAAGTTGCGTGAAGAGGTTAAACACCCACAAGGTAAACATTGCTCAATTCTCAGACTCTGGGAAACATCGCGGACGGTTCAGCCACTATATGTGATAACCACTGTGCCCAATCGCTTTGTGCCGCGATCTAGAAGCATCGACTTTAGCCTCTAGACCACGAGCTGATGAGAACAATTCGTTGATCACTCAAGAAGTATCCTATCAACTGATCCCTTCTTTTAGTCACTTCTTACTTCTGTGCAAGGCAACATCCCAAACAGTTATCTTCAGAAAAGAATTTTTAATATTTGCATTTATATTCTACGTTAATAAACTGTTCTGTTTCAGAAATGCTTTTCTTCCCATTTCCGACCTGCATTTTAGATCCTCTCTGCTTCATACGTCATCAGCTATTTCGCTACCCGAAGAACAAAACTCATGTACTTTTCTAATTCCTTCATCATCGCCTGATTTAATTTCACTACCCTCCATTACCCGTGTTTGACTTTTATTGATGTTCATTTCATAATTCAAGAGGCTACCCATCCCCTTCAACTGATCTTGAAATTCCTTTGCCGTCTCTAAGAGAACTACAATGTCTTCAATAAACCAAAAAGTTTTTATTTCTTCTCCATGAACTTTAATTCACTTTCTAGGTTACTTTAGATTTTCTTCACAACTTGCTTATTGTACATGTTGAAAAAGACTGGGCCGGCCGGGGTGGCCGAGCGGTTCTAGGCGCTACAGTCTGGAACCGCGCGACCGCTACAGTCGCAGGTTCCAATCCTGCCTCGGGCATTGGCGTGTGTGATGTCCTTAGGTTAGTTAGGCTTAAGTAGATCTAAGTTCTAGGGGACTGATGACCTCAGAAGTTAAGTCCCATAGTGCTTAGAGCCATTTGAACCATTTGAATAAGTCTGGACATAGGCTACAGCCCTATCTCACTTCCTTCTCAAAGTCTGCTTTTCTTTCATGCCCTGCGACTCATATCTATAGTCCGGTTACCGTACAAGTTGTATATAACCGTTCGCTCCTTGTGTTTCTTCCCTGCTACCTTCAGAATTTCACAGAACAAGCTACATTTATATGAGATCTGCCGTTGCATTGCATTGTGACTTTTTAGGATTCCGTACCTCCATCGGTAAAAACGAAACCTTTATAGAATCACTTTGTTGTCTGTCTGTCTGTCTGTCTGTCCGACCCCTTATCAGTGTAAAATATTGAAGCGTCAATGTTAGCGCAATCGAAAGAGACTGTGATTTATGTCACATATTTTGATATTCGCGAACTCACCTATCAAAACCAATAGGGTACTTTCTGTTCATCTAGAGTGGCCGTGAGGTTCTAGGAGCTACAGTCTGTAACCCCCAAAACCGCTACAGTCGCAGGTTCGAATCCTGCCTCGGGCATGGATGTGTGTGATGTTCTTAAGTTAGTTAGGTTTAAGTGGTTCTAAGTTCTAGGGGCTGATGACCTCAGAAGTTGAGTCCTATAGTGCTCAGAGCCATTTAGAGTAATGAAATTTGGCAGGAAGCGAGGGAAAAAACCTAAAATTGTTGATTTGTAATTATGTCAGAAATTTTTTTTTGTCGTTTTTCATCCGTCTGTCTGTCCATCTGTTAAATTGCTCTGCGGTGTAAGAAATTTAACTTTCACGTCAATGCAATCAGCAGGTACAACCATTTGGGTCATATTTTTGATATCTTGACGCTATCGATACCAATAACAGGCAAAAATGGCCGAAATTCTCGATACCCGGGATGGATGAACTATCTATAAGACATATTTAAGTTTATATAGAACCCTCGGTGCGCCAGTCCCGCTCGTACATATTCGGAATTTTTTTTTTTTTAGGTGGGATGTTTCGCTGTAACGCTTTTCGCGTATATAACGCCCAGTTTTAAAATATGGAAGTGGCAGCTGAAGACCTGCACGTCAATTTACTCTCTTCTAACTACATAATTTTATGTGTTTTATATCACGTAGATCTCATGATACGTCATTTGTAGAATTGTATGCACAATTTTCATTATTGCAGCCTGTTACGTGAGTCACCGAACAGCCCTTTGTAACCAGCTCAATATTTGCCTCAGTGTGATAAATATTTGGGGATAAGGACCATATTTTTGGAAAAGCTGTGCTAAGTTTACATGGTACTTTTTCGCAATCAGCAGATCTCTACGTGCATATTGACTTATTAATTTCCAATCTCGCTTGCACTTCTTTTAAACTTGCTCTCCACACTATACAAGAGGTATTTGTAAAGTGTCTTTGAGTTAAATTCCAAAGGCTTTTGTCACATGACTGCATCCTATTCAGCAGTGCTGCGTCCTGTTATATATTTAATTTTCGACTTGCGAAAATTTACTGTGGCTACTATGGCCTTGGATGCTTTTGAATAAGTACTGAGTCGCTGTCGGATTTTACTTACGCCGGTGTATCTGGTGGTTGTTATGTTTTCGTCGTCAGTATATGAGCACACTGTTAGTTTCTCTCCGCAAAATGATGTTCCCCTGACTTCTTAATGAACTTCCGATAGCCGTAGTTCGAGGACGCATTTCATTTACTCAGGACAATTTTAGAGAAAATAATTATAGCTATTGAGCCACGTCATTGTAAACTACTAAAAGAACTAAATTTTCCCTCTGAAGAGGATCGCAGCAAGTTGTTCGAAACGTCAGCAATTTAGTTGTTTAATAGATTACTACGACGAGGACCAATAGCAAAAATTACTTTATCCAAAATGACGCCGGCCGTGGAAGCCCACGAACGTGTATTAGAGCAATTTTCTCTGAGGGATCTCGTTATCTGGATTGCTCTGCTCAGTTTTTCTTTGATTAGGCTTCGTGATGTAGTCTCATAAATCAATCCAAAGAAATCGCGACGTATTTCTGTCTTCAATAATACTATGTAGAAACTCAGATGGCAACACAGTCAAACACTTTTTGCGGGTGGACGTGTAAAATAAGGAATTATATTTGCACTTCCGCTGCGTCACTGACTATGATTGCGTCTGGTATGTCCAGGTAGTGTTGCGATAAATGTCTGTTAGTTCCCCGTAAACTTATGAACAATGTGTAATCATATGTATAAAGAAGCTTCAAACATATGATTACTTTGCGAATGAGTTAACGTGTTTAATATTTGGTGTTAAACATTAAAATCTTTATGGCTGCAGAGCCTAATTATTTTCCTTTTATTAGTTTAGGAATATCCACTAGATGAGTATAATCAAAGTAATTTGCGCTACTTTTTAAGAAAAGTTAGTTTTTCACGCATCTGAGTGCATATGAGGTCATATTTTTTGAACTATGTGTTGCATAATGATGTAAGTTTGCAGATATATTCGGTGGTATATGTGGATACTATCTGCAAAACGTGTTGCGAAATCAGTTAGTAGTGAAAACATAAGAAAACATCGTTCCTGATGCTGAATTTTCAGTGAATAAATAGCGAAAATGTAGTAAGCGATACACTTTTTTCTTTTCATTATTTTCCGGTTTGTGTCGGCGAGAAAAATATTGGAAAATGTTTCAAATTAAGTGTAGAGCTTGTTGGAAATCGTCTGGTGTCCTCATTGTCAAATACTGTCTGAATATAGTCTGTGTCATTCGCAATTTGCTCGCTATGACTTACATTACATTGAGATATACACACGGGTTATCACTTTAAAACTTGGCTAGTTGTTTTAATCCTTTAACGTAAGATTGTACCTGTTAATGGGTAGATTATGACGCCATTTCAAGTTTTTAAAATGTGTCAATAATTGTGTAAAACATCGAAACTCAATTTTTTGTTGCCCCTAGAAGCCGTTAGATAGGCAACACTGTGCTGGGCCCGTGCACCATTTTAGCCGTTGAGCAGGCTAATTTTTCGATGCGCGTTTTTCCAGGGTTTTTGGAAACATTATTAGTACCTCACACTTCCATTATAGTGGATACATTTGTATGCAGGGAGATTTTAGTGTATCTTACCGGATTTTTGTTTTTACCTTCCCAATTTCCTGGAAGTCTTTAGCGGTAAACTCAATTAGAAATCGAACAAGAAAGAAATAAGCACACAGCAACTGTTAGAACTGGAAAAAAGTTCCACAATTTGCTCTTCACAGCAGAGAACTTGGATTAGGCTGTACTTCTGTAAGACTTATAACAGTGAAGCAAGTACATTTTACGAATTAAAGTCTATTGGATGTTAATATTTCGGTTTTTATATTTCATTTCCGATAAGTACGGGAAATAAAATCTAAGTCAGAAACACAGAAGATCAACCGACTTTTATTCTCCCTAAGTGGCATACGATACCCTTTTGGATTCGTTAATAAAATGAACAAACTGTTTCATTTCTTGCAACTTATATTGCTACACTGCTCAAATGACATATCACACGAACAACTGCATTATTTAAATTTCATCAGAACCGCTGTCCTTAAGATTTCGTCCACCTCGTGCCCTGTCATGTATATTAGAACAACATTCAATCCCGCACGCAGTGACTAAAGACGAAGTTTTCTCTGAGGTTGACACGACAGTGCTACGCAAGGTAGAATTTGTTGGCTGGAGTGGAGTGAGGGCCGGCTGTTGGGTGGTCCTATCCGTCCGACATCCCCATAAGGAATGTCCGTCGGTCGGCCGGTCAAAACGCCTACACACGTCCAATTTTTCGGTCGGTTGGTGCGAGTGTGTGACCCTGTGAGCCACACGGGCATGCGCGGTGGCGCTAGTGTGATTAGCGAGTGTCAGAGTGATTAGCGTGTGTCCGAACCGTCGATCGGAGGAGTGGAGGAACGGCTCAGCGTGACGCCAGGGAGTGAACACCAATACGTGGCGAGCCGGTACCATCTGTTGTGGCGTGGCTCCGAGCGCGAATTTTGGGCCGTTGGCCGCCCGGGATCGTACAGAGGCTCACTTGCATGGTTACTGAAGAACTGTTGATATTTTTAGAAATATAGGGAATCGAGCAAGTGTTGACAGATGTGAAAATTACCGAACAATCAGTTTAATAAGCCACAGCTGCTAAATACTAACACGAATTATTTACAGACGAATGGAAAAACTAGTAGAAGCCGACCTCGGGGAAGATCAGTTTGGATTCCATAGAAACACTGGAACACGTGAGGCAATACTGACCTTGCGACTTATCTGAGAAGAAAGAGTAAGAAAAGGCAAACCTACGTTTGTAGCATTTGCTGACTTAGAGAAAGCTTTTGACAATGTTGACTGAAATACTCTCTTTCAAATTCTAAAGGTGGCAGGGGTAAAATACAGGGAGCGAAAGGCTATTTACTATTTGTACAGAAACCAGATGGCAGTTATAAGAGTCGAGGGACATGAGAGGGAAGCAGTGGTTGGGAAGGGAGTAAGCCAGGGTTGTAGCCTCTCCCCGATGTTATTCAATCTGTATATTCAGCAAGCAGTAAAGGAAACAAAAGAAAAATTCGGAGTAGGTATTAAAATCCATAGGGAAGAAATAAAAACTTTGAGGTTCGCCGATGACATTGTAATTCTGTCAGAGACAGCAAAGGACTTGGAAGAGCAATTGAACGGAATGGACAGTGTCTTGAAAGGAGGGTATAAGATGAACATCAACAAAAGCAAAACGAGGATAACGGAATGTAGTCGAATTAAGTCGGGTGATGCTGAGGGAATTAGATTAGGAAATGAGACACTTAAAGTAGTAAAGGAGTTTTGCTATTTGGGGAGCAAAATAACTGATGATGCTCGAAGTAGAGAGGACATAAAATGTAGACTGGCAATGGCAAGGGAAGCGTTTTTAACGAAGAGAAATTTTTTAACATAGAGTATTGATTTAAGTGTGAGGAAGTCGTTTCTGAAAGTATTTGTATGGAATGTAGCCATGTATGGCAGAGAAACATGGACGATAAGTAATTTAGACAAAAAGAGAATAGAAGCTTTCGAAATGTGGTGCTACAGAATAATGCTGAAGATTAGATGGGTAGATCACATAACTAATGAGGAAGTATTGAATAGGACTGGGGAGAAAAGAAGTTTGTGGCACAACTTGACCAGAAGAAGGGATCGGTTGGTAGGACATGTTCTGAGGCATCAAGGGATCACCAATTTAGCATTGGAGGGCAACGTGGAGGGTAAAAATCGTAGAGGGAGACCAAGAGATGAATACACTAAGCAGATTCAGAAGGATGTAGGTTGCAGTAGGTACTGGGAGATGAAGAAGCCTGCACAGGATAGAATAGCATGGAGAGCTGCATCAAACCAGCCTCAGGACTGAAGACCACAACAACAAAACAGGGAATCGAGGATATTGATATTAATAAAAATATAATTATCGTCGATTGATATATCGATAAAAGTATCGATGCATCGTCGGAAGTGTATCGAAGTGCAGGCCTCTGAAAATATCGGATGCACATTGTAAGTATACTGCCGCTTTCAGGGCTGTATACTTCAGTATTGATTTATTATTAGATGTTCTGGACATCAACATGATAGCAGCCTCCTTATCACCCTTAGAGCAAAAATTGAAAGGAAAACGATGCACCTTCACACTTGGCTGTAACCACTTTCTAACTATTTGTAACTGGCACAATAAAAGATGTCGGGTCCGTCCTTCAGTTTCGGCACTCATCGGAATTCTCCGAAACACTTCAAGTCGATTTCCCGGTTTTTTCATATCTCCAAACGCCAGCGACGTAGCGGTTGTAGTGTCAAAACTGCGTGGTGGAGTTGAGCGTTGCAGTTTCAGCTGGTAGCACCAAGCGCCGATTGCATAAGGTTTCCTCACGTCTCCGCCCATCGCAAAGACCAGTCTTGTCATTTACATTTTTCTTCATCATTTTCAGCAACTGCTTTTGAAGAATGCCGATGTAAAGAAATACACAAACTGCATTAAAAAAAAATTTTTAACGCAACTGATGTGCTCCTTCTTCACATCAGAAATCTTGTTATTTCATCCAAACCGCCACCCCTCCGTGCAATCGAACTGCTTCTTTGTGCTACCTATACTTGCTTTACACAGTCAAAGAGAAAGACTGGACGTGATGAACATTCAAAAACTAGTAAGACACCTTCACACAGCGAAAGTAAAATTATGATTTACTACAATACCACTAGAAAGGTTCTAACATTAAACGAGAATTGCGAAAAAATATGATATGAAATAATACGAATTGCCATTTTGATATCGATATATTGGGTAAAAAATGCTGGCGAAATAAATCAATATGTTTTAGAAAAAATATCCATATTTTATCAACAGCCCTAGGTTACTGGGTCGTACCGTGCGGCCGTAGTCGGCGAACGCTTTGCTCTGAATTTCATGCACCTTGATGTCAACTGCCTTTACCGGGAATATGAACGTATTAATTCACATGGTTATTATGAGGTGAACATTCTTCTTGCCTGTGTAACGGCACTGTAGTTTTTATGTGCTTGCCGGCGTGTGACTTACTTTTAGATTCACTGTAAAATCTGCAATAGCAGCTTGTTCTGTTGTATTATAGGAGAAACCACAATATAAGTGGTGGTTGAACCGGTGCAATCCGTGTTCTGTGGGAAATTGTCTATTTGGGTAAAGGCAACACGAGGCATACGCATAGTAATCTTTGTGTGTTTGGTACTTCATAATTAAGCTATGAACGTCAAACTAGGTAAAACTGCTGAGTAACCTTGTTAATGTTTCTATTTAACAATAAGTGAAACATTCTCTTGTACGACTGAGACCAAAGTGCCTTCGATCTTGATAACCGTAGTCTCAGGTACTATGCAACTTCTCGTATTGAGGAAACTGCTTATAAATTTATGTTACTTACGTTGTAAAGCTGCTGTGCAGTCGGAATCACACAGTGGAGTCACTTTAGCGCCTTGTGCTAAGGACTGAGCTCCTGTGTCATTACGTCGTTTATTTCACAAACGACAGTTGCCGCTCAGAGGCTGTTTTACGGCCGTTTTCTTTTATTTTCGTTGAGGTTAATCAAGTAAATATAAGTTTCACACCGTGGCTAGCTCTGGCCGTTCTGAATTTAAAAAAATATCCTCAAGCTGGTACTTGCTCTTAAGCTAACCTTTTTAAAATATTTGTAATACATTTCTTATCAACAGTGATATTGAAACATGAGGCCTCCTGGAAGCGTATTGGAATTTTCTTAAAGATTCCAAGGATGAAATTATTTGTGGCCGTTTGTGCTCGATCAAGTGCAGCATCAAAATTTTTTTGTGCACATTGTATTGCTGCTCTGCCATAATTTAAGATTTTAATGTAGTTTTGGTCAAAGAAGAAAGAAGAGAATATTATTGGGGTTCCGTTAATATTTAAAATGTAGTCCTAATTTTTAGTCTATTGTAGTTATTGTAACAACGTTTCTATCATTGTCTGTGGGGACCTGTGGGTGATCCTATTACGATGACTGTACCTCCAGGTATTCTGTCGCCGTTGGCGCCTACCTAAATATTCTTGTTCAAGTTTCTATTTTTTGTAAACGGTTTACAATCAAGGTACAAGTAATTTCACTGTAAGTAATGCGGAAACTAATTCTCTAAAATAAATGTTTGTTGAACTTTGTTATTTAATTGTAAATAATGCTTGAAATGTTATCTCAGATTAATTCTGGCCTGCTCTTACACCCAACAGCTGATTATTCTGACGTGAAGGTGACATACTACATTTCATTTACCATATTTTATGGACTATAAGACTCACTTTCTTCTTCGAAAAATTCCGTCCAAAATTCAGGTGCTTCTTATACTCGAAGTTAATAAAAAAGCGTTCAGTGATCGATTTAAAATTCTCACCAGTCTTAAAAATGACCATATATTCGATGCCGCGGGAACCCTATCTCTATCTGGAAGCCCAGGATTGAACTGGCAGCAGCAATGCATCGAAGACACGAACATGAATTGCGGGGTTTAACAAGGTTGCTAACACCATCTCCCTGCCTCCCTGCCATCACAAACTCATAACACTGTCTAGCCTACGATGCGTCCAAAAACTGGTTCAAATGGCTCTGAGCACTATGGGACTTAACTTCTGAGGTCATCAGTCCCCTAGAACATAGAACTACTTAAACGTAACTAACCTAAGGACACCACACACAACCATGACCGAGGCAGGATTCGAACCTGCGACCGCAGCGGTCGCGCGGCTCCAGACTGTAGCGCCTAGAACCGCTCGGCCACTGCGGCCGGCCCTATGATGCGTCATTGCAGTCGATGGTAGTAGTAAACTTTAACTGAAAGAGATTTGTTTTACTGGTAACAGTACTATATTTTTGTTAGTAACTAGTTTCGTAACGGAAAAAATAAAAGATATACATATGATGTGGGCTATAAACTGAAAGTAATAGCACATGCAGAAGAACGTGGAAATAGAGCAGCTGAACGGCATTTCAGTCCTCCACTAACAGAAAAAACATTAGCGATTAGGGCTAGTAAAGAAGATAAGGACTGAATTCAAAATTTCCAAAACTAGAAGATAGCGTATTGAAGTGGATGCAAGAACCGTCAAAATGGCACTGGAATTAATACAAAAATGATTCAAATACACGCTCATAAGCTAGCGCTACAGTGGAACTTCAGTTAGGCCTACTTTGAGGGTAGAATTAGTTGGGGCTGCAGGTTTATTAAGCGTCATGGTCTCAGCTTGCGGAGCAAACCCAAAATATCTCGGAAAATGCCACAAGAGTATGAAGGGAAAATATTCTCTCTCCATAACTTTATTATTCAACATCGAAAGAAAACCAGTGTGTCACTAAGCCAAATAGCGAATTTGGACGAAACTTCTCTTGACATCTTATGTGCCGATTAATTGAACACTTGCCATGAAAGGTGACAAACTGTAACTAGAGAAACAAGAGGACATGAAAAACTGCACCACAATGATGTCCTTTCACGACGTGCTGTCGCTGCCACGCTTAATCCAATTATCACTTTCAAGCTCAAAACAATGCCAAAACTTCTGAAATACCAACAAATGTTGTTGTTCACGTACATGACAGGAGTTGGATGGAGGAGGTTGGCATGATATTGAGGATTAACAGAGTGTGGGAGAGAACGAAAAGTGCCTTAGTGAAGAAGTTCTCTACATGTGCTAAATCAGTTTACAACTCATTTGAAAAATTCTGTGGAAGAGAAACTGAGACAGGAAAATACAGAGCTTGCTGTTATTGCGGGCGGACTTACTTCACAATGGCAACCTCTTGATGTCTCGATAAATAAACTATTTAAAATGTATATGAGAGAGGATTTGGACAAATGGATGGTTAAAACCGACCTACAATCAAACATGTGTGTCATGGATAAAACAGTCGTGGTCTAGAGTGAGAGAAGACGTTATTGTTAAATCTTTCACGAAGTGCGGCATATGTAGCGATCTCGATGGCAGTGAAGACCATCTTATTTATGAAGAGGTCAACGATGACGACGAAGAGGAAGAAGAAGAAGAAGAAGAAGAAAGTCCAAGCGACGATTTTCAGTGATTTTAAAAATCGGTTGGGTTTTACAAAGTTGGAACCATTTTTCAGTCTGGCTTTGCAGTCTAATAATAAAAACTGGTTCAAAATTAGGGTGCGTCTTATAGTCGGTAGCGTCTCACAGCTCGCAAAATAGGGTGTATCTTCTCGATCGTCATTTGGGTGGTTTGTTTCTGTAAGTAGTTTTCACTGCTAGCATGTCGGGCCTGGTGATCTAACGGTGGCGCGTGTGCCTGAAAACAGTGTGGTCATGGGTTCGAACCCTGATCGGACCACCAAAATTTTCTGTCTCTAATGTAGCCTTCGCCTGTCACCGATTTGACGATACCACGTTAAACTATGGTTTTCCTTTCCCTCGTTAGTTAAATGAGATAGGTTAGGGACATGCAATTCACCGAAATGGAGTCAAACTGAAAGATTTGAACCTGGCTATTGAACCGCAATAACTACTAGTGTCTCTTAGCGTACTTAAAACATATGCGGTGAGGTTAGTGTACTCTGTGGTGCCAATCACAGTGTTGATTTCATGATCTTTGTGTTGTCCGGACCACAACGTCCATAACAAGTAGGTGGAAATTATGTTTCAAACACCACCATGCCTTCCTCCTTTCTTATGAATTTCCCACTATTTTCTAGTATTGATTACGGAGAAAAGTCGTGAGCTAGAATAGTTAGCGCGAAAGTTCCATTGTCTCCTTCTTCATGCTTAGCTGAGAGTGATGGTTACGGTCTAGCTAATTTAATGGCAGTGCGGTGATTTTCTTATGGAAACATTCCACCTTAAAACGTCCAAACGAGCTGCACAGCGCACAAGTTCTCGGCTGTGCACTGCACATTACGAGAGCACTGTACCCATCCAACGATACGTAGGGGGGAGTGCGTCATTTCTGTGAGCCCTTGTATATTTTTTTATTCTTAAGTTAACTGATATTACAAATGCGTCAGTCTCAAGACTATTAATAACAGAATGTTATTTAAGGAGGGAATAATTGTAAAAACGCTGTAAGAACTATATACTTTTCAAATTCGTCATCTGCAGCTACAAAAGCATCCCCAGTCGCTATTCGTTGTTAGCATTTCGCACAGTACCTGAATATTCAGAATGCTGTAATTTTGCATTTTGTTTAAGAATCATCTATGCAAATGTCTGACGATACAGCAGCTCGGTTACAAACATTAAGTCATGTATCTTGAAAAAATCATAACTCGACGCATTAAAGGGTTTTGTGTGGATTGTGAGTGTGAAGTTACATGATAAGTCGGCACATTCCAAAATATTTTCGACGTAAGTGGTTGTACTGAACCGTTAGGAAACGAATTGATGGCATTGATTTCGTTGTTGTTGTCTTCGTCCTGAGACTGGTTTGATGCAGCTCTCCATGCTACTCTATCCTGTGCAAGCTTCTTCATCTCCCAGTACCTACTGCAACCTACATCCTTCTGAATCTGCTTAGTGTATTCATCTCTTGGTCTCCCTCTACGATTTTTACCCTCCACGCTGTCCTCCAATGCTAAATTTGTGATCCCTTGATGCCTCAAAACATGTCCTATCAACCGATCCCTTCTTCTAGTCAAGTTGTGCCACAAACTTCTCTTCTCCCCAAACCTATTCAATACCTCCTCATTAGTTACGTGATTTATCCACCTTATCTTCAGCATTCTTCTGTAGCACCACATTTCGAAAGATTATATTCTCTTCTCGTCCAAACTAGTTATCGTCCATGTTTCACTTCCATACATGGCTACACTCCAAACAAATACTTTCAGAAACGACTTCCTGATATATAAATCTATATTCGATGTTAACAAATTTCTCTTCTTCAGAAACGCTTTCTTTGCCATTGCCAGTCTACATTTTATATCCTCTCTACTTCGACCATCATCAGTTATTTTACTTCCTAAATAGCAAAACTCCTTTACTACTTTAAGTGTCTCATTTCCTAATCTAATTCCCTCAGCATCACCCGACTTAATTCGACTACATTCCATTGGTTTCATAGCTCATAAAACTATAAAAACTGAGCAAGAAGTAAAAGAATACAGTCTAAGCACAGGAAGCAGTATTATAATGTACAGAAGTAAGAAGTAAGGAGTTCGAACGAAAAGGCAGCGAAAGCAGATTGGAAGTATCTTGCTCCTTGGAATATCAGACTAAACAGTAGTTTAAAATCTGCAAAGAAACTTAATGGACGAACTATCAAATGCAGATACAGTTTGCGTAAGAAAGCTCAAGAAATAACTCAGTGGGAAACAGTGTGTGAAAGAAAAAACAAGTATGTACAGGGTGTTTTAAAATGAATATACGTGTTTCAAGGCTATGTAGTACTTATTACGTTCAACTTACAATTACAAATAATACATCAAGTCAAAGAGCAACTGAAACGGTTTTTCGTACAAGATTCAATGTGAGCAGCATTCGTCACACATCGAGTAGATAGGCTAATTCTTCCCAAATCCTGCTCAATGTGTCCGGAGTAATTGTTGCAATAATGCTGTTTCTAAAGTCGAGTAACTCATCTGGTAGTGGAGGCACATATACATGATCCTTTATCAACCCACAAAGGTACAACACGCATAGTTTCAGATCTTGTGCGAACGCGGAGGCCATACAAAACAAGCTCTCTTCTCCGGACAACCCAGCGGTCGGGTACAACGTCGTTTAACCAATCGTGTACTGAGTTATATCAATGAGGCGGCGCACCATCTAGCTGGAAAATAAAGTTCGGTGGTTCAGCTTCTTCCAGCTGAGGAAAGAGCCATAGTTCTAGCGGATCAAGATAAGAAACACCAGTTAGAGTTGTTTCACCGAAGAATAAAGGTCCATAAACTTTCCGCCGGTATTTGGCACAAGAAAACATTCCAGATAGCGGAGTCTTGTTACATCTGCACCATCTCGTGAGGATTTTCTGACCGCCAGATTTGCGCTTTACGTGTGTCAACATTTCCACTTAGGTGAAATAGGTACATCACTGAAGACGACACGTCTAGAAAATCATCGTCACGCAGCAACATTTCGTTTGCAAAGTTGTCATGTAAACCTAGTCTGTAGGCGAATGATAAGCACTGGTTGTACGCGTGTCCTTAACTGTCTTCACACAGACGTCACTGGAATTGCTAATACACTACTAGCCTTACGAACTGATATCTTGGGGCTCGCGTGAAAAACTCTCACTCATTCAACACGTTCTTTAGTCACGTTCCATTCTCTTCCCTTTCAGCGCAGGTTTACAAACCGAGTCGTTTGAGTTGCCCCTTCATTTTACGTATTATTTATAATTGTAAATTAAAGGCAATAAATGCTACAAAGCCTTAAAACTCGTATATTCATTTTGAAACATCATGTATAGTTGGGATTCTAAGTCAAACCACCCACGCACTAACGGGAGAATTACACAAAAACTAACGTAGGAGCAGACACCAGATTATGAGGCTGGTGTTGCAGGGCTACAGGGTGACGAAAAGTTAAGGAAAGAAGACGGCGCATCAAAGCGGTTTAGTCTCACGTGAAAGGATTATAGGATAAAAACGTAATTGGGAAAGGACATGAGGGAGGGGGTTAGGCGGTGGAATGACTGCTAATAACTAAATAATCAGTGGCAATAAAGCAAAACATAATGGGATTAGAAAAATAATGATTTCACACGACATGTTTCTGCATCTTCGGACAGTAGCCTACTAACTACATAAAGACAGGATATTGTTTAATGCTGTTACCAAAATAAAAGCTCTTGTCCGATATACTTAAAATTTTTGCACAATGCTCCAATAAACATTTGGGAGGACTTAGCCTACATTTTTTAAATAACAATGTACAAGTTTTCTGTTAAAGCTGACTGCGAAAAATAAAATTCTGTGTTGCACTGTGAATATGTGCGGCTTAGCTACTTTCTCACAGTCAGTTTTGAATATGACAGCAGAGCTTTTAATCCACAGGACAGACTGATTGTCCCATATACTGTTTATTTGTTCTGCTGACATACAGTTTTTAAGAAAGTGGATACACAGCAATGCGTTGTTTTGTTTTCTTCCTCGCTGTCCGTTTTAATTGCAAACAGAAAAGTTGTATTTATGGATTATCAGTTTACACTTTGAATAGTACTACGGAATCTGAACCGTATGAAGCTTTGTAATGTTATCCTTTTCGCAGACTGAAACTATGTGAAGTACTTTCATTGGAGCTACTATCCTCACAGATCCAGCTGCTGAAGTCTCTTTCATATCCCGTATAGCAATGATCGCAACCAATTTACGCGCTCATTTTAAGCGATTTCGATTGTCAATCAAGGTTTTGTTTGCAAAAACAGTAAACAAGGCTCAAGGTCAGAGAGACTGGGGAAGAGGAGGTGGACAGAGAGGGGGGCGGGAGGAGATATGGGCATGGAGAGGGGTAAGGAGGACATGGAGAGAGAGAGAGAGAGAGAGAGAGAGAGAGAGAGAGAGAGAGGAGGTGGTAGGCGGCGGCGGGGGTAGGAGAGGAGAAGATGATAGAGGGAGGGGGAAGAAGAAGGTTACAACATATTCCAAATCTGATACATATTTCGCGGTTTTGAACATGGCTGTTACTCAGCAACCGTACACTAGCTTCAACATAGGATTATACAGCCAACCGGTTCCAAAAAGTGAAATCTGACTTCAGCATAGCTACTCTAAATTCTGACCATTGCTTTTTAGCATTGTAATTTTACTATTTATCAAAATTTTAGCCTGGTGAAGACACCCTCAGTAGGTGTCGAAACCTAAGTCAATGTACGTAACAGTTATTTGCAACCAATTGGCTGTATAATCCTATGTTGAAACATTTATAGCAGTTGCGAATCTCTGCCGCGTTCACTAGTTATGAATAAAAGCAACGTAAGAATGAGAAGTTTTATATAGACATTATTAGCTCCTAAAAGGAAAACTTTACCAAGATGGCAAAGACCAAAACATGAAAACATGCAACGTGGGATAATATGATTAAAAATTTCGTAACCATGGAATTATTTACAGATATTATGATCGTGGTCAGAATTTTATTTCGTTTTATTACCGTTATTAATAACCAGTTAATGTAAATTATGTTGCTACATCGCTTCGCTACGATCATAAACATTCAGTGTAGTTTATCACTACAGCAGATCTCGGAATTTCAATCATAAATGGCAAAAGTCAAGACTGAATAATAACCTTTCTTTTCTCGTACTACAACACTGTTTCTCCTGTATCTTTTACAGAAGTGTCAATGTTGATATCTCCCTCCAGAGCTCATTTGGCTCCACCAGTGTGCTACGTCGCACAGATAAGAATTCTCAACTCTTAGCGACAAAATTCGCTTCAGTGGTTGCTTGGTAGCCCCTGGAGAATGATAATATAGACGCTGTCACTCTTAGCAGCTGATAACTACTCCGGATAATGGTGACGTAAATATTCTTATCACCAATCTTTGCTCCATGACATATTTCTGAAGTGATTGTGTTTCATTACAAGGAACTGCATGCCACATTGGCATTGTTATCGCTACTTTGCAAAGCAATGCACAATCGCCTTAAATGTGTCCAAGGTGAAGTTTACCACCGTTAATAATTCATGACTGGTTATCTGTTCAAGTATGAACAGTCAAACGTTTTAATTGTAACGGTTTTTAATCGTGACACAAACATGTTGTTATATCAATTTAAATAAGTGAGACAAAGATAAAATAAGTAAAAATGGCCCACTCACATGCGAAACGTTTATCAAGAAAGCAACAGAGGGAGACTACAGTCTTAATCTAGGCGCTGGACAGAGATTTGAATCCAACAAAGAGCAAATACAATTTTCTTTCACTGTTAAGAGTAGTATTCATTAAATAAAACCAGTAAAAATGCTACTTGTTCTTAATAAACAGAATTGTTAAGAGTGACTGGTTCATGTTTTTACTTTTTTCCTTAGAACTACCAGTACTGTAACACATTCACTCCCTAACCTTGTCAATTTTGGAAAAGACAGCTCGCATATAAAAATAATTGCAGCGAAATAAGCCACACACTTCAAGATTTGCTTTGGAGGCTGCAGGGATAAGAAGTTACAGGGGGGAAAGGATGGGCAGGAAAGTTGCGCTGGCGGTTGCCTGGCTCACCATTTGGTGCAGGGTTCGCCGCTTCTGTGGTACTGGTCCGGTGTCCCTCTGCCCGCTGCTCTTACCGGCTGACCTCCCACGCGCGAACTCCGGCGACCCCCGCTGCACACGACACTGTGTATTGCTTCCAGCCTCGTTGGGGGAGGGATACGCGCATGCGCCAGCCGCGCGACGACCAATCCGGCGCCAGGTTCCGCGCGGTTGTAGGCGGGGCCACGGCTGGTCCCGCCCACTCTATTTCCTGTTGCATACAACTGCTTCCTCCGATACCGAGTGTAGTGTCGAGCAGCGCACGAATTTGCGATCAATAGCGCTGCAGCACCCAACCCCCGAAAAACTGCAACCGAGCTGTAAACATGGGTCGCGTCCTGCCTAGAGCGACGAAACATTCGAGACGAACTTACTGGATTTTCGGTGAAGGACACAAAATCTGAGCGTGGAGTATCACTTTGCAACTGACATTTGGATTCTTCAACGCACAACTAGTATACAGCTAGCACAATCCCACAAAAGATTTTTTAAAGAATCTAACTCCCGTGCACTAAACGTCATAGGTACCGAATTACATGTCGTACAATTATATAACATCGCAGGTGCATTCAGTAGTATATGTGGACAGCGTCTGCAAAATGTGAAAAGAGTTAGTGGTAAAGAAGTAAGAAGTGGAGTTTTACTGCATGCACGACGAAAATAAGTGAGCGATGAACTTTTTTCCTTTCTTCGTTTTGTGGGATTTTCAACGAGACAAAGTTTAGTAAAGTTTTGAAATTAGACACAGACTTTGCTGGAAGGTTTGATACCTTCTCAAAGTCTTGATGAATATAGCTTGGTAATTTATTCCTCGAGACATAAACACAGGTCGTAGTTGTAATACTAGACTTACTGCGTTAAAGCTTTAGAATAAGATTATAGCTCTTAATGGGCAGTTTATTCGCATGACAGAATTCTAATATTTTAAATTCAGTCAATAGCCATATGAAGTACTGAGAATTAATATGTTGCCCCTGGTAGCAGTTACATAGGCAACCAGCAACTGAAATTGTGCCCCATGTCAGTCGTTTATTACAATACTCGTCGATCCCGTAGGTAGTGTTTTAAAGCTCTGCAACATTCGTTTACTAGCAGTGTCAAATACCATGGGCTGTTGTCCAATAATCGGTAGTAAGAATGTAACTCTGCAATATTTACTAGGTCTTTTGAGTTTCGAAAGTTCACTTTGTGTGCTTTACTTAATAGTCACACATCCACTCCCTTTCCAGACATACTATATTTTTAAATTGACACATTTGCGCCTTCTTCAGTGAGCATCTCGCTTCTGATAATAGCACGTACACATGTAACGCCCAGACTTAAGATCATCGCGGAAAAAGAAACAATTTTCTTATCAAGTACACCATGTTCCGAGCCTGTTGGCTATTTTACAAAAACATCGTACCCTGTCTTCCAAGATTTTGCCTTCAGTTCAGGTGCAAAGCGTTGTTTCCTTTATTTAAAATTGCAAGTCAACGAAAGGAAGTATGGGTTCGATATTTCACTAAACCTAAAAAAAAACTGTAAATAAAATATTAATTACAGCAAATTAAATTCATCTACTACCTTGTACCACTAGTGGACCTGCTGCCTATTCGGCCACATACTAAAATTA
Source organism: Schistocerca gregaria (assembly GCF_023897955.1). Classification (NCBI taxonomy): domain Eukaryota; kingdom Metazoa; phylum Arthropoda; class Insecta; order Orthoptera; family Acrididae; genus Schistocerca; species Schistocerca gregaria. The sequence goes on from NC_064924.1 coordinate 475,250,989, forward strand.
TTCGATCAGGTAACCTCAAAGGTTGATTAACTGGGAAGTCTTCCATTCCGCGGAATGAGATACTGTCGCAGGCGCACGCCTGTTTCATGGGAGTAAAGTTGCGAGGTGCCGGGGCTAGCAGTGTATTTAACACTAAATTCTTCTAGAATCTACATATGTAAATGATACTCTAAGCCCCCCTATTCTAACTCCGACTTTTGCTGTTGCACATGGATTAAAAAGATAAGCGAACTGACTGTAATCGACCCTGCAAGTGGAATAGAAAAGAGTTTGGCACCTGCAATAATTTAATTTGATAAATAAGTTAAATAAAGGAAGGTTTCATTAACGTAGTGAGAAATGATAGGGTTGATCTACCGATTAACAGAATGAAAATTCTGTCCAAAATAACAATATGATTTATTAAGACTAAACACAAAATAATAAACAAAAACACATGAAACATTTACAATACATCAAATTGGATCAAATTGGATACTCAAATAAATGCTGTGAAGGTGAAGTTGTCCATAAACTAGATTGTGACATTTATGACGAAGTGGTATGTGGAGCCAATCCCTTGCAACTCAAATCTTAAGAGAAAAACACACAACCAACCCAACATTAATTGCTGCTTCAGTAGTGAGAACTCAGACAATGAACACCCAAGACAGAACAAAGTTAGAAAAAGACGAACAGGCACGCTCTGATGAGTTCTGATTATCACAGTGCAAATTCCCTAATCTTCCGGTGCTGCGGACATACATTACCAAGCTGTCTTCTTAACTGCAAGGACACGATCTGGCGTACCGGAAGCGATGGCTGGTTACTTCGACGTCCCGTCGTGGTGATGATAATGTCGCGAGTATAGCCCGAAACAAATTGTCCTAGTCTGGTTATTCCAGACTGAAGACTTCCTAGCAGCACAAATGCGCCTCTGAGGGAGACGAAGAAGGCTTGCCACACAATCACTGACGGTACAGTGATTGATTTTCACAAGCGAAGTCACACAGTAACTCCAATACAGTCAACTTCAGCCAAAACTGCTCAAGACAGACAACATAGGTCGCTTGTACGCAGATCGCTCATTACGTTGAAGTCGAAACTTCAGCAACTTCGTTAAACAGTTACAATCAAATAAAAGTATATTAGACAGCCAACGGAAGGCAGGCTGTCCAGAGCAGCGAGAGCTCAGTCTTGTAACCTACTCCGACCGAAAGGCGAGAGCCGAGTACCACAAGAGCACCCGTACAAGCCGAACACAGAACATTCCCGCTCCCACGACAGTGGCCGTGGTTAAACGTTCCAATCAGCAACTCGAAAACCGGCAAAAAAATCCACTCTATTGCCGAAGCACTACCACTCCACCAATGGAGATTCTTGGCGCCAATTTCTGCGCTGATTTTGCTACGTCACGGAGCTATGCCCTGAGCAAGCCAATCATAGTTACGATTTGGCAGAAAACGCGGGAATTTGCCCGCCAAGGCTGCTTGGGAACACAAGTCATTCCCACGCCTCGCTGGTAGCCTGCCAGAAAGTGTTTTCGCTAAGTTTCTGCGAATCTCTAGCCCAGCCGCTCCTTCAGGCCGCTGCGAGCGTGTCTCCGTCGCTATTATATGTCGGCGTCTGGAAAGCATCCACTCGACTCCCTCACACCCGTCGGCTTACCCTTTCAAGATCAGCAAAGCCCGCCTGTCACCGAACCACCCGGGCGACGAGAGACGCTGCGTGGGAAGTACGCGTGTGAAGGAATAGCAACTTTTTCCCGCATGCAATTAGAGAGGAAGATAGAATTACTCAGACTAAGATAGATATATGAGAGGGGGCTCATGTCACCTCTCAAAGTAAGCGTTCTGTTAGAGCAATCAAACGGAAATGTTTCTAGCAGTAGTGAATGGACTGACTCAAAACGCCTTTATTGCTTATGTTGCAAGTACTGAATAATTTTTTTTGTTTGTGTTACGTGGCATGACAATAACTATCGCATATTATATATGTTTAATCATTCTCCTGCTAAGTATTCTTCGTTGGTGACTCTTTCTGTAGTTACATTAACATTCAGCAACTAAGTGTAAACTATGTGACAAATGGTTCAAATGGCTCTGAGCACTATGGGACTTAACATCTGTGGTCATCAGTCCCCTAGAACTCAGAACTACTTAAACCTAACTAACCTAAGGACATCACACACACCCATGCCCGAGGCAGGATTCGAACCTGCGACTGTAGCGGTCACGCGGTTCCATACTGAAGTGCCTAGAACCGCAACTGGGTGACGCCTGCAACTGCGTGTCGGCGGCCGCGGTGGCCGTGCGGTTCTGGCGCTGCAGTCCGGAACCGCGGGACTGCTACGGTCGCAGGTTCGAAATCTGCTCGTTCATGGGTGTGTGTGATGTCCTTAGGTTAGTTAGGTTTAAGTAGTTCTAAGTTCTAGGGGACTTATGACCTAAGATGTTGAGTCCCATTGTGCTCAGAGCCATTTGAACGAACTGCGTGACAAAATGTACTTCCATGCATTTATGGAGAATGATTTACTTTTACTTTACTCAAAGGTATATTTTTTAATGTCTCGTACACTTCTCATTTTGACGGTTGTACTATTATCAATTCATCATCATATAACTGATCTTAGGGCAAAGCATTGCCGATTTCTTGTAGCAGCAAGCGTTTTGGGAATATCGTTACGATGAGTCTTGTACTGGTAGCCCTGGCCTAAAGTAGCATTAACAAGCAACGATATCACATAGCGAATAGTTTTACAGTCATTAAAGGAAATTTTTGTACATGATATGTGCTGCATTCGTATATAAAAATCTCTTATCTTTCCGCTGTATGATAAATGACAATGTACATTTACTTAAAACGAGCCTCCCATCGTCTTAACAGCAGTGGATAATATAAAAAGCTCGTCATAAGACGTAGAAATGGTAACATTTTCATTCGGATTAACTGCCGCAATTTTCTTCGTACCGTCCAGCTAGTGCGAAACTCAGCTTGCCCTTTTCTCACATGATATGCTGCGAACTGTGGATGAAGGGCAACAAGCATATTCCATATTTCTAGATTTCCTGAAAGCATTTGACATGGTGTCCCATTGCGGGCTGTTATCGGAGGTACTGGCATATGGAATAAATTCAAAACTGGTTCAAATGGCTCTGATCACTGTGGGACTTAACATCTTAGGTCATCAGTCCCCTAGAACTTAGAACTACTTAAACCTAACCTAAGGACATCACACACATCCATGCCCGAGGCAGGATTCGAACCTGCGACCGTAGCAGTCCCGCGGTTCCGGACTGCAGCGCCTAGAATCGCACGGCTTCCGCGGCTGGGGAATAAATTCATACATATGTGAATGGCTCTAAGATTTCTTAAGTAACAGAACCCAGTACGTTGTCCTCGATGGCGAATGTTCATCAAAGACAAGAATATCGTCAGGTATGCCTCAAGGAAGTGTGACAGGGCCGGTGTTATTCTCTGTATACGTAAAAGACCTGGCGGACAGGGTGGGCAGCAATCTATATTCATTTCCTGATGATGTTGTGGTGTACGGTAAGGTGTCGAAGGTAAATGACTGTGGGAAGATACAAGACGATTCGGACAAAATTTCTAGTGGTGCGATGAATGGCATCTAGCTCTAAATGTGGAAAAAGTGCACTTAATGTGGATGAGTAGGAAGGACAAACCAGTAATGTTCGATTGCAGTATTAGTAGTGTCCTGTTTGACACAATCAAGTCGTTTAAATATCGGAGCGTAACGTTGCAAAGCGATATGAAATGGAGGGAGCATGTGAGAGCTGTGGCAGACCTTCGGTTTATTGGGAGTATTTTAAGAAAGAGTGGTTCACCTGTAAAGGAGACCGCATATTGGACGCTGGTGCGACCTATTCTTCAGTACCGCTCGACTGTTTGAGACCCTTACCAGGTCGGGTTGAAGGAAGACATCGAAAACAATTCTGAGTGGGCTGCTATATTTGAAACCGGTAAGTTCGAAAAAGTTAGAGTTAGCGAGACACTCCGATGAACTCGAATGGGAAGCCCCGGTGGGAAGGTGACGCTCTTTCCGAGAAACACAACTGAGGAAATTTAGAGAACTGGCATTTGAAGCTGAATGCCGAAGATTTGACTGTCGCCAACATACATTCCTCGTAAGGCCAACGAAGAGAAGAGTCGAGAAATTAGGGCTGATATAGAGGCATAGAGTCAGTCTTCCCTCGCTCTAATTGCGAGTAAAACAGGAAAGGGAAAGACTGGTGATAATACAGGATGCCGTACGCCACGCACCGTACTGAGGCTTGCGGAGTATCTATGAAGATGTCAATACTGAGTACCTATGTAGACGCAGATGCACATTCAGATGCAGATGTAGAATGTACCCAGCTGTTTATTCCCTTCAGTGAATGCTACCACTAGTCTAATTTTATGTTCCTGCGGGGACAGTACATGAAAGACAAAATATATTTTTATGCCACTCTGACACTCGACTGATGTGAATTCTGATCAGCTGAAGATGTAAAGACTTTGAACGAGTCCGCGATCATGTTTAGTATTTTATCGATAAATTCCCGTCTTGATTGCACATTGCTAGACATATCGCAATGACCGGTTTTGGCCGGTTCTAGGCGCTACAGTCTGGAGCCGAGCGACCGCTACGGTCGCAGGTTCGAATCCTGCCTCGGGCATGGATATGTGTGATGTCTTTAGGTTAGTTAGGTTTAATTAGTTCTAAGTTCTAGGCGACTGATGACCTCAGAAGTTAAGTCGCATAGTGCTCAGAGCCATTTGAACCGGTTTTGCCTTATTGCATGACATAGCGTTAAGAGTATTCTGATACCAATATAAAAGTCAAATAACTTGTACACGCAGGTACATTAGCAAGTTAATAATTTCTTAACTCCCATTTTAATTCATGAATATTAGAATCCTGTTTTAAGATATTGAATCTGTATTGGTGGACACGTAAGTCAACAAATTATTAGCACCCTCTGCTGGCCATTGGTCGTGTTCTGTAAGTACAGAACGACTTCGGGCAATCACTAGCACTTATTACATACCTGCGCGCTTTTGACGTTGATATTGGTATCAGAATACTCTTAATGGTGTACTGCGGCTGTCAGCCATGTTCTCGTATTTATGTAGTGTTAGAATTTTTCTTGCAATTGGATTTGTGCTAACTGAACCTAAAATTGTTACAGAGCTTTTTTCTCCGTTTTGTAACAGATCTGATGATGGTAACAAGCCGAAACTGGTCACTGTGAATTTTTAAAGTAATGTTTGATCAGTACAGAGATTTATGAGAAAAGTTTTATAAAAGACATTTCGTTGTGTGATTTGTTACTACAAAATGGATTCTCGATCCTGTTGGCGCATTCTCGAGGTAGCTAATAATATTATTCTGCTGTACATTGTGGGATACTTTCACTTTGTTTAGAAGTGGTACGGAGATACATTGAAGTTTACTGTAGTCTCTTCCATTCCTACGAACTGTGTCAAAAATTCCTTATTTCCTGTCTGTTAAGTTTGTTGAAGTCATCGTGATTATATTCAGGAAGTAGCCTACATCTGCAATTTTTCTTTCTTGCCTAGTGCAACTGATTGCTAGTTATTTATCAGATTTGTTCGGTCATGGCTCTTTCGATGTGCGTCGACCTCTTTCCTGGCAATGTGTTGTTGCCCAGTACTCCAGTAACTTTGTAGCTTACGAAGTTTGCATTAATTTTTGGGCTCAGTAAGCTATTTTATCCATACTGGCTTCCTCCTCGTATTTATTACGCTGGTTAGAGCCCTCCCAGTCGTACTGTAATCCGTTACGAATGTTAAGTCTGCCCCAGTTGGCTGTCGTCGGCTGGATTAAAATGCCCTTTTAGTCTCTAATCATCACTACGCTACAGTTCTGGCGATGTAGTTTTCAAGTGAGTGTTATGTAACACGTTAAGCGGACGTATCTGGATTATAGTCTGGATGTTCGTCTACTCGTACATTGTTAAAGGGTAGTGGGTTGCCATGACTTTAAAATTCATTTAATCGTTCAAAGAAATTGTTTTGGCTCTGGACACCATTGCGAATAGAAAACTGGAGACATAAGTCTGTTATGGTGTACACCTTTTTATGTAAAACATGGCTAATTTAGTAAAATCGGTTTAGATGCCCACTTATAGCGTACTAAGAGGAAAGGCAAATCAAGTAACTTTTAATATCTATATTCGGCGCTCTCATTTCTTTCCTTACCTACCCACTTATAGCTCTTGCAGAGACGTGACAAGGCTTTTGAAACACGGTCACGATTGGTGGTGAAGTAAGTACACTGCGAAGTTGCTTGATCTCGACAATACCAAATAAACTCCGTCCGAAACAAGCCATGAAGGCCCAGTGGTACCGACTGACCGCCGCATTATCCTCAGCCCACAGGAGGCGTCGCTGGATGCGGATACGGAAGGGCATGTGGTCAGCATTCCGCTCTCCCGGCCGTATGTCGGTTTACGAGATCGACAATACCATACACGACTAATATAATTTTTAAATTGCACTGTAATTGATTTATGGCAGGGGAAGCAACATTTCACCTTAGAGAGACGTCGACGGTAATAAATCCGTGTGGTTCAATGGCCTCATGCAAGTCTTTCAATTAGCGTCACTTCGGCGACTTGAATGTCTCTAACCTATTCCATTATGGCTACCGAGGAAAGAGGACCTGCAGTTTAATGTGGAATCACGTGGCGTACCTGGTCAATCTTCACATATTTGAGAGGTAAAGGCTATATTAAAGGCAGGTTGAAAATTCCGCAGTTCGACAGTGACTTGCGTCCTTTCGGTTTCCGAGCCATCACTTAAGTAGACCACCTGGACGACAAGAAACGCTCTTACGTAGTTTGAAATAAAAACCAGTGACTTATTAATCCAAAAATGGATATTAATTGCCACATACTACGTGAAACCATTTCTGCGAAAAAAAAGTTTTGTAGATAGATAACAAGTTGAAAATGACTCGGCAGATGGCTGTAAACTTCTTTGTAATTTTGGTTATTTCTGATTACACTGATCTGCAGATAAAAGTTTTGACCTATTTTGTATACTTCCTGTTGTACCTTGGAGTAATTTTCTGTGTTACTCTACGCGGTTGGTAAAGTGGTGCTCGGTACGCCGTTATTAGTGTAAGAGGCTGCCAGGTCTGTTACTATTCCCAGCAAGTCATCTCTAAACCTGTAACGAAACAATAACGGGTCCTCCGTCAATTTACGTGCAATGTATCAAATTTATTTATGTTAAAGCTGAAGTGTCAGTAGCTCGGATAGTAGAGAGAGAGAGAGAGAGGGAAAGAGAGAAAGAGAGAGAGAGAGAGAGAGAGAGAGAGACAGATTGTTGAACACGAGGTGTAATGCTTGCTTATACGAAGGTACAAGCATATGGAATAGGTTCCCAGACATGAGTGACTCAAACACTTATTTAGTAATAGAACTCAGCATGTTGTCCGTTGTCCTCGGTGGTTCGTCAGAGACAAGGATATAGCCAGGAGCGCTCAGGGAAGCGTAATAGGATAGGGCATCTGTTATTTTCTGTTTACGTTAAGTGATCTGGTGGACACGTAAAGCAGCAAACTGCGTCTGTAACTGATGGTGGTGTGGTGTACGGGAAAGTGGTATCGTTGAGAAGTTTCTAGTTGGTGTGATGAATGGCGGCTAGCTCTAAATGAAGAAAAATGTAAATTAATGCAGATAAGTAGAAAATCAGCTCAGTTAAATTAGAATACAGCATTACTAGTGTCCTGCTTGACACAGTCATGTCAATTAACGTTACGCTGCAAAGCGATATGAAACGTAACGAGCACCTTCAGTTTATTGCTAGTATTTTAGGAAAGTGTGGTTGTCCTGCAAAGGAGACCGCGTATGGGATACAAGTGCGACCAATTCTTGATTACTGTTCCAATGTTTGGGACCCCTACGAGAATAGATTAAAGAAAGATATCGAAGCAATTCAGACGCTGGCTGGTTGGTTTGAACAACACACAAGTATTACGGAGAAGCTTCGTGAACTGTCATGGGAACCCCTGGAGGGAATGCAACGTTCTTTTCAAGGAAAACTGTTAAGAAAATTTAGAGAACTGGCATCTGAAGCTAACTGCAGAATGATTCTACAGCGCCAACGTCCATTTCGTGTATTGACCACGAAGATACGATGAGAGAAATCAGGACTCGTACAAAGACATACAGATAATTGATTTTCCCGCGCTCTATTTGCGAGTGGAATAGAAAAGAAAATGGCGGTAAAGGTATCCTCTGCCACGTAACAATCGGCGATTTGCTTAGTATGTACGTAGATGTAGAACGCTCACCATGCATTAGGACATGTTAAACCAGGGGCCGTACGAAAGACACACTAAAAGAGAGCAGAATATATCTCCAAGGAGTTATAGCTATATTTTAAATTACATTTAAATTTAAACAGTAATATTGCTTTCCGATATTAATTTAATGACATCGGTAAAACAGTTACACATTGTTCTCCTCAAAAACTTAAATAATTTTGTTGTTGAAACTGGGACGTTTAATGAACTCAACTGCTGCATAAATGTTCTCTTTGCAACTTCATAGTCTGCCGCTGTGACCGAGCGGTTCTAGGCGCTTCAGTCCGGTACCACGCGTCTGCTACGGTCGCAGGTTCGAATCCTGCCTCGGACATGGATGTGTGTGATGTCCTTAGGTTAGATAGGTTTACGTAGTTCTAAGTCTAAGGAACTGATAACCACAGATGTTAAGTCCCATAGCGCTTAGAGCCATTTAAAATATCTGTGCAACTTTATACTTGCTTGAAGAGATCAATAGATGCTTTACATTTTCGACCAGTTCTTTCTGACGGTCACGAAATTCTGCACAAAATTCTGCTGCATTGATGCTGATTCCAAACACATGAGGCTGAAGATGTCCGTGTTTAAATCTTGCCCTACAAATAGTTGTGATGGTTAGTTTTCACAAACTGCAATGTTTAAACCAAGTTTCGGTCGGGATAGTAGGCTGTACCTTAGCGTAGTGTCTTTGCCAAATGAGATTTGACGTCAAACTTCCTGGCAGATTAAAACTGTGTGCCCGACCGAGACTCGAACTCGGGAACTTTGCCTTTCGCGGGCAAGTGCTCTACCATCTGTGCTACCGAAGCACAACTCACGCCCGGTCCTCACAGCTTTTCTTCTGCCAGTATCTCGTCTCCGTTCCCGAGTTCGAGTCTCGGTCGGGCACACAGTTTTAATCTGCCAAGAAGTTTCATATCAGCGCACACTCCGCTGCAGAGTGAAAATCTCATTCTGAGATTTGACGTCATTTGCGCTCTGGTGTTTCACGTGACAATATTTACGATGTGATTACAGCCGCAAGAGAGGAATTAACAGACTTTGAACGCGGAATGACAGCTGAAGCTAGACACATGTAACATTCAGTTTCGGAAATAGTTAGTGAATTTAATATTCCGAGTCTACAGCGTCAAGAGTGTACTGAGAATAACACATTTCAGGCATCACCTCTTACCAAGAACAACGCAGTGGCCGACGACCTTCACCTAGCGACCCAAAGCAGCAGAGTTTGTGTAGAGTTGTCGGGGCTAACAGACAAGCAACACTGCTGGAAATAGCTACAGATATCAATGTGGGACGTGCGATGAACGGATCCACGAGGACAGTGCAGAAATGGTTCCTCGTAGTATCTGGCAATTAATATCAATTTCTGGACCAATAAGTCAATCTCGCCGGTGGTCTACTTAAGAGACTCCTTGGAAACCAGAAGGACGCAAGTCCTTGTCGGACTACGGAATTTTCAACCTGCTTTTAATCTAGCCTTTACCTCTCAAAGAAGTGAAGATTCGCCAGGTACACCACGTGATTCTGATTCCACATTAAACTGCAGGTCCTCTTTTCTCGGTAGTAATACTGGTATGGGTTAGAGACATTCAAGTCACCGAAGTGATGCCAGCTGAAAGACTTGCATCAGGCCGCCGTCCTTTGTGGCCGAGCGGTTCTAGGCGCTTCAGTCCGAAACCGCGATGCTACTACGGTCCCAGGTTAGAATCCTGCTTCGGGCATGGATGTGTGTGCTGTCCTTAGGTTATTTAGGTTTAAGTATTTCTAAGGATAGGGGACTGATGACCTCAGATGTTAAGTCCCATAGTGCTCAGAGCCATTTCAATCATTTGAACTTGCATCAGGCCATTGACGTTAATGGGCTATGGCAGCGCCTGCAGCGTGTCTCCTAGGCTCTTGACCACAGTTAGACCCTAGACGACTGGAAAACCGTGACCTGGTCAGATGAATCCCGGTTTCAGTTGGTAACAGCTGACAGTAGGTTTCGAGGGTGATCCAGACTCCACGAATCCATGGACCGAAGTTGTCAACAAGGCACAGTGAAAGCTAATGGTGACTACGTAATGGTGTGAGCTGTGTTTACATGGAATGTACAGGGTACTGTGGTCCATATGAACCGAACATTGACCGGAAATGGTTGGCTACCATCTGCAGCAAACAACGATGGTATTTTAATAAATTATGAGTCGCTATGTCACCGTGCCACAACTGATCACGATTGGTTTGAAGAACGTTTTGGACAATGAGGTGGCCATCCAGATGGTCCAACATGAGTCCTAACGGACATTTATGGGACATAATCGAGATGTCAGTTAGCACAGCAAACTGTGCATCGGCAACACTTTTACTATTATGAATGGCTGTAGGGGCAGCAGGGCTCAGTATTTGTGCAGGGGACTTCCAAAGACTTGCTGCATCTATGCCACATCGAGTTGCTGCACTACACCAGGTCCGACACTATACTAAGAGGTACCTCATGACTTTCGTCATCTCAGTGTATTACGATATTGCAGTGCATCTACTGTTAAGAAGAACGATGCAGTGATCGTTCTTCTTAAAAACACAGGCACAGAAATATCGTAATATAAGACTGGGGTAAATAAGGAACCGGAAAACGCAGAATGCTCACGCAGTAAAACATAAACAGAGTAAAGAATTCCAGTGAACGTTGACTTGGCTGCAGTATCTGAGTGGGCAGTTTTTATCAACCTTCCCGTCGTCCCGGACTGCAGCGTCTGGGGTGGCGGCCACGGCGTCCCTTGGGAATCGCGGCAGACTTCTCTGGGGACCGCCAGGCTTCCATGCCTGACAGGCAACAGCCGTCGAGGGACTCTGGCTATCATACTGACAGACTGACGTTTTGACAGTAGCTGACAACGCGGAGAAAACAACGCCGGATGTGTTTCAGCTCTCGGCTTTTGCTATCCTCAGTGGCCTTCAGAATGTTCAAATGTGTGTGAAATCTTATGGGACTTAACTGCTAAGGTTATCAGTCCCTAAGCTTACACACTCTTAGACCGCTCGGCTATCAGTGGCCTTCCAAAATTCTATCTTGACCGTAATGTGAAATTCTACTTTGTCGATATCTGTCATTCAACGCCTATAAAAATGATAGGATTCAGTTGTCCTTACATGACTGTCACGTCCGAGACTTTTGCGTAATGAGTAGGAATATCAGTTAAGATTCTAAACGGATTAATTTTATCGTACTGAAACAACCGACAGTTTTTTGCCAATAGTGTCAAAATGTTGTTTCGCGTTGGAAGTCAATTTTCTAGTCTTATTCGATCATAGTGTCAAACGCACTATTTCGACAACAGAACTCAATAAGATATTGAGTGTTATTGTAGAGTTCGCGTTATTAGCATTGTGTAGCGGGGGATAGCATTTCATCTGGGGCCTAACCCATCCAGAAACCATCGAGACTAGATTAATGAAAAAAAGATAAAAATTATGATTATGGTTTTAGAGTTTCAAAGGTCCTCCTCCACTTGAGTTAATGCAACCATGTGAAGGGCCAGTGAGGTCCTCCTTTGGGAAGTTGTTCCCGCGCCTCATTTGCACCTTTTTCGGCCTTGACGAACAGTCAAAGACCCATTTTCTGTACTTAACTGTTTCGTGGTAGATTCGAATTGATAACACGAAGTCTCGTGACCCGTGATGAGTTTTTCCAAGAAAGAACTGTCCGCGTATTTCAATTGAGTTGTGACAGGCGCCCAATCGTCATTGTTTTCTGATCGGGAGTTTTGGTATGTGGGATAAACTTTGCAGGCAGTTATCTCTCCTTCTAAACGTACGGAATAATGTCTTTAACACTTGGTTTAGAGATTTTGTTCCATTGCGATTTGTAACACCTTGACACACTACTGCCGCATGTTCACTACTTTAAGTCTGCCTGTTCACATGTGCATCCGTTGTTTACTGTTGTCAGTTCAAGCTGCCACCGTAGTTACTGTGCTGACGCAGAAGTAAAATCAGTATCGGAACTTTTTGGGAGGGCGGCGTATACATCCACATGTACACTGTAATTTAAAATCTACTTTTGCCTGATGATGATCAGTAAAAATCGAAACTAACAGCAATAATGAAGAGTTACATAGCGGCTTACGGTCCGCAACATGTTTTTCGAGTAATAAGTGTGAGAAAAAGTGTTTTCTTGTGTATTTATTCACAATGTTCTACCATGAAAAACTGTCAAGTCAGTTAAAATGACTTATCGTACTCCGTAACAAAGAGCTCAAAACATTAACTTGCATTTTCGCGCCAAAGTGGCATTGCTATTTCGCATTTAAACTGTCATATCTCCGCTGCACCCACCTGCTCTGCCATTGTTCACCAAGTTTCTGCTTTGCAAAGCGCAGATCATTTTTGTTTGCACTTTATCATCTCTGTATATTACATCTCGTAGTCAAAATCACATTTTATCGATGGCTATATTATACCTTTTGCGCAGAATTAATTTATTCTTAATATGTATGTTAGTCGCACTGCAGCCAATAAAATACCCTTCACTCTTACAAACTGAAATTAGCATCGTTATTATCATAGGAAACCGTACTGAATAATGTCTCTGACCTCTAATCAATGCATTCCATCTTAGCAGTTGCTTGTAGTAATAGTAGTGGTAGTAGTAGTAGTTGTTGTTGTTGTGTTGTTTTCTTCGGTCTAACGACTGATTTCATTCATCTCTCCAAGCTAGCCTATTCTGTGCATGTCTGTTCAAGTCTGCATGACTACTGCAGATCACATCCATTTGAACCTGGTTACTGTAATGAGACCTTGGTACCTCTCTACCATTTTATCCCCCCACTCCCCCCCCCCCCTCCCCCATATTTCTTGATCTCTCAGGATGGGGCCAATCAAAATATCCCTTCTTTTATTCAAGTTGTACCATAAATTTCTTTTCCCCCCTTATCCCATTCAGTACCTGTTCTTTAATTATCCGACCCAATAATTTAATCTAGTTCTCTAAGCCAACACTTCAGGAGCTCTTTTCTGAATCATTTATCGTCCACATTTCACATTCGTACAGCGCTACACTCCAGGAAAATACTTTTAGAAAACACATGAAATATATTCGCATTTGTGAATACGGACAACCATCAGCTGTATAACGCAATTACGAAAATGGAAATGTGTGCCGGACCGGAAGTTGAGCGATCGGTCGCCATAACGTTAGGCTACCCGAGCACGACTCACGGCCAGACCCAAACTTCCACACGCCTCAGCCACGTGTCTGCAACCTGTATAGTCCCGTACATTCATTATGTATATTCAGATACAGAGGAGACAATTTAATTGAATTCGTTTGCTCGGTGTTGGTGGATAAATTCGATATTGCAGTGACTATGTTGTATAAACGACGAGGCGAAGTTCCTTCGTCCTTCCATTGTACAACTGATGGTTGCCATTATTCATAACTGTGAGTATCTTTCATGTATTTCATAACGGATGTAGTAGCCACGTTGCCTGCTGCTTTGGACTTACGAGTACATCCGAAGGAACTTTGCAACGTTCTTCTGAACAACACAGGCACTGCAACATCGTACATTCAGAAAAGACGTCCTAACACTTAAATATATATTCAGTGTTAGTAAAAAGGCTCGATCCCAATAGAAGCGCTTCTCAGCTACTGTTTCCCTTCAATGTCCTTCGTCTCTTCCTGTAGAAGTTTTAGATAATCTTTCGCTCAAAAATGGTTCAAATGGCTCTGAGCACTATGGGACTCAACTTCTGTGGTCATTAGTCCCCTAGAACTTAGAACTACTTAAACCTAACTAACCTAAGGACATCACACACATCCATGCCCGAGGCAGGATTCGAACCTGCGACCGTAGCAGTCGCACGGTTCCGGACTACGCTCCTAGAACCGCGAGACCACCGCGGCCGGCAATCTTTCGCTCCTTGTATTATATCCCTGCTACTTGCAGAACTCGCATGCTTTGGAATGTATTCCAGTAGAAACTGTCAAGCGCTTCTTCTGAATCTACAAATGCAGTATACATAGGTTTCCATTTCCTCAGTCTGTCTTCTGAGAGAAGTCGTAGGATCAGGATTGCCTTCCGTGTTACTGCCTTTCTCCGTAATCCAAACTGATCTAAGGTTTCTTATGCCAGTCTTGTATTCTTCTGTTTATAATTATATTTAATATTTTACGACTGTTACTTTCTATATTGGCTGTCTACATTCTGAATAAAATTCATCCTCAAAACTCCCGGAATAAGGTGATATCTACACTCCACCAATGGTGTCGTCAAAGAGGGCGTACGAGTACATATTTTCATAGCACCTTCTTGTCCTTGGGATGAGAAATTGTCTAGTAAGTTATAAGAATCAGCACTGATCAATGACATGAACATGCGGAAGGTAATGGAAACGATTGTATTAACGACAGATAAAGTTTTTTTCACAGGAAACGCGGCCTGTAACTTAAAAAAAGTGTGGTGATGACCTGTCTATTGGCAAAAGATTATGTATTGGTTCCCATTCGGATCTCTTGGAGGGGCGTACCAAGGATAACGTGATCATGAGAAAGAGATTGAAAAGCCAACAAACGGGTCATATTCTAGGTGATGGAGATTATAATGTTCGACGATTAAACATGGTGGGGAAGCTAGAAAGTCTTAAAAGGCAAATACAAAGGCTTAATCTAGATATAGTGGTTTTTTCGAAGTAAAATATAAAGAAGACAAGGATACAAAATCAGATGAATACAGGGTAAAATCAATAGAAGCAAAAGAGGTATAGTGAGAATAGGATTCGTTACGATTTGGAACATATGACAGAGACTGAGGAATTTGAAGAAACAGGGGAATTAGGTGATGCAGGAGGGAAAGGGAGGCGATCCACTTCCACTGCAGTTGTTTAGGACGTGTACAGTGCGGGATACGCCTCAAAACCTGCAGCTAGTGCTTGAAACGGGTTTTGTCTCTCCCCTGGTTAAGTCTAAAAGATTTTGCGGTACATTTTACGTTGGTATCCCTACAAGATCCATAATCTCTACCAAATGTAGGCCGAAGATAGGTTACAATACTGTGACTTTGCCCTTAATTCTTTGGAGCGCATGGAAATGTATGACATGTGGCCGGGGAATATTCTTTTGACGGACGAGGCACATTTTACTCTGCACGGCGGCGTGAATGCATAGAACTGTCGCATATTGTGTTATAGTCACCCCACGTTGTGCAGGAACTTCCACTGCACTCAGCTAATGGTGTGGTTACATAAGCTCCTTCATTCTCGGTCTATTTTTCTTCGAGGAGATGGCACCACGAGGTCCTGTTATGTGTAGAGTGATATCTGCACGTTATAAAGACCTCATTGTACAACACGTGATTCCATCTTTGCAAGAAGGCAACTTTGTTCACGCTACCTTTTTCATGCAAGCTGGGTCGCATTCCAGGTGAAAAATTTGCTTCGATAAACCTTCGGTAATGACCGCATCATCAACTAGGCAATTTCATGATGTGCGGCCTTGCACATCCCCCAGACTAAATCCATGTGACTCCTGGTTGTGTTTATCTTGGATGTATTCGGGCAATTTGTGATCTGAAAGACAGCATGCGACGACACATCGCTGTGATTATATGCTACGAGCAACTGTCGACCATGCCGTGATACGGATGCAGCGTGTTGCTGAGACCATTCTCAACACACGTTGTAACTTGTGAACATATCCTAATAAATGTGCCACAACCACCGTATCATGTGTTTGATCGTTCTCCCCTTTCTTGCACCCACATCACATTCTGACTGCTTACAGCGCCACATTTTCACCTCGTGTCAGCTTACTCTGCGAGCTCACTTAAGATGTTTCAGGATTCTGCGACGTATACAGCTCACATTGCAACACTCGGAACACCGTCAGTTTAATTCTAACCAGCCGACACCTATCTCTCGCACTCACAAGCAGCAGTGCCTCAAATCCATAATAACGGAAGCATTATAGGACAGTTCTGTTGTTCGTCTGTTGTCTGCCCGACTGTTAAGGATACTTTTGCTATGGGAAGGGTTGACGAATCAAGTTCAAAGTTATGTCACATAATAATCTCTATAGTGCTTTGGTGGCGTAAAAATTGTAAGCTTTGAAGTCAATGCAAACATTTATTTCTCGTCTTTTGATACTTGAAAACTCACTCATCAAAACCTAGTGCGTATTTCTAGTTGACCTAGAATCAAGAAATTCGGAAAGAAGTAAGATTTCACAGTACAAGTAAAGTAAAAAATCAAGAATTTATTAAATTACATCACATAAAAATATCTTTTGGCATGTGAACATACATTGCATTCATCATCCGTTAAACACATAATTGACGTACATTAACACATGAACATAAAACACAAGTTTTAGCCATGTTTTAAGAAATAAATAAAAAGTTTTTACTATATATTCTCTCTCTACAAATAGAAACTGAAGTTACCTGCTCGTTTCTTTTTGTATGTCCGGGCTAGTCTGAGGAATTATTGTAGATATTTTGATACGGGGTTGGAATTACCAGAACCAACATCTTGCCAGTATCGATATCGATAACAGGCGCCGGCCGGTGTGGCCCAGTGGTTCTAGGCGCTTCAGTTTGTAACCACGCGACCGCTACGGTCGCATGTTCGAATCCTGTATCGGGCATGGATGTTTGTGATGTCCTTAGGTTATTTAGGTTTAAGTGGCTCTACGTTCTAGGGGACTGATGACCTCAGATGTTAAGTCCCACAGTGCACAGAGCCATTTGAACCATTTGATAACTGGCAAAAACTGTAGAGATTCTCGATTTCAGGGTGGATGAACTAAATATATATACAAAAAGTTTTTACGGAGCCCACAGTGCGCACGTGACCAATTATTAAAATTAAATTTCCTTTTTTTAAGATAATGATTGTTCCTATGAAGTTAGTATATCAGGTTGAAATCCTTAATGATTTCAGTTATTTCAGTTTTTGTAGTCTCATGGATTCGTAGAATCGTAAAGTGTATAGCAAATTTTTATTCAGTTAAATAATAAAATTTAAATGCTGCATTACAGGATTTTAATTCGAAAAATGCTATTTTTGTGCGATAAAAAAATGGTTTAAATGGCTCTGAGCACTATGGGACTCAACTGCTGTGGTCATCAGTCCCCTAGAACTTAGAACTACTTAAACCTAACTAACCTAAGGACATCACACAACACCCAGTCATCACGAGGCAGAGAAAATCCCTGCCCCACCGGGAATCGAACCCGGGAACCCGGGCGTGATGTTGTGGGATATTTTCCACAGAATTACTCCTGGAGCGGCCCGCAACACAGATTTAGCCTAGGAGTTCGTAGATTCTGCATACGGCCATGATGAACAAACGAATAAAATCGTCAATTGATCACTCTAAGCTGACTGTGTAGACATGTACAATTCCCTTCGTGATATTTTGGCGAAAAGAAAATGAAGTTTACGGATCTGAGAAGTTTTATTGATCTTTAGTGATCAAATACTGTTCGATTATTCACCCTCATTAAAGCAGCAGCAGGCAGTTAATATTGTTTTCGCCATAAGATATATGCTTTTTCTTATTAACATAGTTATTTACAACCCATTTAGGATCGACTCTTCTTCCCCTCTGCCGCCCTCTCCCTTTTTTTGCCCGTACGTCACATACGTAACATACAACATAGTAGTCCGTACCAGTGCTAGAGTACCGCTTTTGGCCTGACACTTTAATCTTTGAGTATGAAGTAGTGTAAGATTTATTTGTGTATAGCGTCTTCGTAAACTTCATTACGCTTGCGTATTGATGTAGATGTATAGTTGTAAAGTGTCAAAGATCTTTATAAAATCAATCTTTGTACGGCTATAAACTGTCGTTGACTCTGTATGGACTGTGTTTTTTAGCCTTAAGTTATCTGAGTATGGCCTAGAAAGGGGAAAGCTGGTCCATAATGAACTATAAAGTAAATATTATTGGGGAAAATCATACGGTGTATTTAAGTTTTTAATAACGTTCCTGCTATTTGTTGCATGCACCTGGAAGTCTTAAATTGCTTCTTCACATCTATTTGCTTTCTTTTTTAAGCATACCCTGCTGTATTGTATTTTATGATAACCAGGGACCTAGAAACGACGGAGAGGCTCCGTCCCCGCTGCGGCCTCTGTGGCCCACAACACCACGACGACTACCGCAGTCCACTTCACCCCTCCGCCGCCCCACACCGAACCCAGGGTTATTGTACGGTTCGGCCCCCGGTGGACGCCCCAGGGAACGTCTCACACCAGACGAGTGTAACCCCTATGTTTGCGTGGTAGAGTAATGGTGGTGTATGCGTACGTGGAGAACTTGTTTGCGCAGCAATCGCCGACATAGTCTAACTGAGGCGGAATAAGGGGAACCAGCCCGCATTCGCCGAAGCAGTTGGAAAACCGCCTAAAAACCATTCACAGATTGGCCGGTTCACCGGACCTCGACACAAATCTGCCGGGCGGATTCGTGCCGGGGACCTCCTACTGTATTAGTTTCAAATGTAACAATGTTCTGCCAGCAGTGACGAAAGGGTCCACTTTTAAGATTCACGTTAGTGCCGTCAAACAGAAATAATTTGTATTATTTGTATTTCTGAAACTGTGTACCAGTTTTGATCCATTAGCTTGAACCAACATGTAATCTCGTTGAATAAATGCCGAAATATCATATGAATAACCTGGAGATATTTCTGAAAATGTGTACCAGTTTTGATCCATAAACTTGGACCAACATCAAATCTCGTCGAATAAATGCCGAAATATCATATGAATAACCTGGAGATATTTCTGAAAATGTGTACCAGTTTGATCCGTAAGCCTGGACCAACATGTAATCTCGTTGACTAAATGCCGAAATATGATATGAATAATGTGGAGATTCACTTCTCCAGAGGCGCCATTCTGTCTAAGACGAAACTGGCTTACGAAACTCCGCTTTAGAACTGCTTAATCCCATCATAGTGAGTGTAATTTGAGAGCGAGTCGGGCCGCTCGAATACAGCTGAGATTAGCGCTAATGATACAATAACAGTCCTATAAGACATTCACTAGTAAGGATCTTTCTTAGCGAACAAAGTGCCCCTGAGAAGACAGCTTTCCGGCAAAGCTGACGCCTTTAGTACTTAACGACACCTGTGTGCGTTAATCTCGAGTCTGTCGACTTCCTCGCTACGATGCAAACTACTGAATGCTACATTTCCTAGTGTTTTCCGTAACACATCCAAATAACATTTCCCTCCGAGCTGCGTGCATAGGGAACTGCGTGGCTGTTTCGAAAGCGGCTACTATCTTCAACCTCATTTCTTTACGTTGGACTCGGAGCGGAGTTAAGACTCTTAATCGTCAAGATTATAAAGTTGCAGAAGGGTTCCTCCGCTTCGGCGTTTAATTCTCAAGTCCAGAGGGATTAAATGCATCTCGCTGAGCCAGCGAAAGATCGAACAATATTTGAGAACCAGGGGCAACACAGACATTACGTAAGAGGAGTAACTTCATCAAGAAGTTCCAGAATCACTGCCCTTTCCTCAGGGATTTAATGCAGTAAGTAGCGGAAAAGATTTTCCCGGTTAATCGCAGCACTCGCTCGTCTAAAGAGGAAATTAAAGCAGCTTAACTGCCCTGTAAAACGGCAAGAGATCACTCGGTTGAAAAAAAAAACGTTAAAGTAACAAAGGAAACACCTTCTGCAGAGAAGTGGTGACGCAGTAACGATCCAGGATGTTCAGCAGGGTACCATGGGCCCTAAAGGATACGGTATGCCTTTGTCTGGTTTCGACGCAGGAAAATATTTGCATGGGGAATACTTATTTTAAGCAGAATAGCAGATATCGAGAACATTGAGAAGAGAAAACGAAAAACCACACAGAAAATCCTGGAGCTAATGTACAGGTGAACAGTCCTGATCAAGATGCAAGAGTGATATAAAGTTTAACATGAATACAAGCACAGTTGTTTCACAGACAGATAGAGGTGGATGTAGTAACCTCGTTTATGAGCGACAATAAATTCTGATAGGCACAGGGGTGTTGAATCACGATTGTTGGAAATTATGGCTCACATTTATGGGGTGGACAGTCGAGCAGTGGGTAGCACACTGGACTCTCATTCGGGAGGACCACGGTTCAAACCCGCATCCGGCCATCCTGAGTTAGGTTTTCCGTAAGTCAGTTAAGGCAAATGCCGGGATTGTTCCTTTGAAAGGGAAAGGCCGACTTCCTTTCCCATTGTTGCCTAATTCGATGGGACAGATAACCTCGCTGTTTGGCCCCCTCCCTGAATTAACCAACCAACCTTTATTTTGCCACTACGCGCTTCAATAGTTCACACCATCATCTTCAGCCGGAGAATAGTTTAGTTACGTGGCTGGTGTTGGTGAAGAGTCGCAGACCAAGGACAGTGTAGGTTATTTTGCGTCTTGTGTTAATGATAGAAATTGTTTGTCTAGAAAAGGCACTTTAGAAGTTAAGAAACATGAATTTCGGGCAGTGAACTGTACTTACAGGGACGGTAGAGCTGTAAAAGGTTTGCGTACAGTGTCTGATGTATGTCCTCGCCACTGCACATTACATTTACACTGTCTTTTCAAAGATGATGTACGTGTTACAAATATGTTTGTTTACATTGGATACAGAGATATAAGATCAAATAACTTTTATAAAAGTGTACTGACATGTGCACAACTCAGTTATTATATTAGGTAGCTATACAAACATTTATTAATATATATTTTTATTTAATGTGGGTGTGCTGCAGCACTGGATACAAAATAATGATTAAACTGTTATGCAAATAAATATGTTTTCCTTTAAAGAATGTTAATGGGCTGCTCTTCAGTATAGATAAATGTACATTTCAATTATTATGTTACTTTCTTACATATAAGAAGATTACAACAGATCATGCATATTCGTTATAAGTTGAACTTATTGAGGGATGAATGGGAGTGACTACATTAATTTCTGTGCATTGAAACTGTAATTATGGGAATGTTTTAAGTACTTTGTCAAAGCTTTTGAAAAAGTTGGTTGAGTCTATTTCACTATTGTCATTGAGTAGATGTTCCCCAAGTTTCTTTCTATGTATGTAGATTTCTAGTCCTTCATACAGAGACATTCCGTGTCCTTTGTTCAGTGTACGTGGTATTTTGAGGAAGGTTGTTTTTTGCATTGTCAGATGGATCTCCTGTATCTTTTATATGGGAGGCTATTGCAGATTTGTGTGGGGCGTTGTATCGGAAGGCGATGATGTGTTATTTGAAACTGGTGTGGAATTTACGGCCTGTTTGAACTACGTATTGAGCCCGGCATTTACAACATATGATTTCATTCACTGAGGCGTCAAAGAAATTGGTATAGGCAGGCATATTTAAACACAGAGATATGTAAATAGGGGGAATACGGCACTGCGGTCGGCAACGCCTATATAAGACAATAATTGTCTGGCGCAGTTGTTAGATCTGTTCCTGCTGCTGCAATGGCACGTTATCAAGACTCAAGGGAGATTAAACGTGGTGTTATAGTCGGCGCACGGGCGATGGGACACTGAAACTCCGAGGTAGTGATGAAGTGGGGATTTTCCCTTACGCACATTTCACGACTGTCTCCTGAATATCAGGAAACCGGTGAAACATCAGATCTCCAACATCGCTTCAACCGAAAATAGATCCTGTAAGGACGGGACCAACGACTACTGAAGTGAATTGTTCAACGCGACAAAAGTGCAACCCTTCCGCAAATTGCTGCAGATTTCAATGCTGGGCCATTAACAAGTGCCGGCCGCGGTGGTCTCGCGGTTCTAGGCGCGCAGTCCGGAACCGTGCGACTGCTACGGTCGCAGGTTCGAATCCTGCCTCGGGCATAGATGTGTGTGATGTCCTTAGGTTGGTTAGGTTTAAGTAGTTGTAAGTTCTAGGGGACTGATGGCCACAGCAGTTGAGTCCCATAGTGCTCAGAGCCACTTGAACCATTAACAAGTGGCAGTGCGTGAATCTCTCAACTAAACATCGACATGGGCTTTCGCAGCCGAAGGCCCACTCGTGTGCCCTTGATGACTGCACGGCACGAAGCCTGACGTCTCACCTGCGCCCTTCAACATCAACAATGGACTGTTAATGACTGGAAACATGTTGCCCGGTCGGACGAGTATCGCTTCGAGTGGATGGACGTGCACGGGTATGGTGACAATCTCATGAATCCATGGACCCTGTATGTTAGCAGGGAGCTGTTCGAGAAGGTGGAGGCTCTGTAATGGCGTGGGGCGTGTGCAGTTGGAGTGATATGAGACCCTTGATATGCCTAAATACGACTCTAACAGGTGAGACGTACGTAAACATCCTTTCTGGTCAGCTGCGTCCATTCATGTATGACGGACTTTGGCAATTCCAGAACAACAGTGCGACATCCCACACGTCCAGAATTGCTACAGAGTGGCTCCAGGAACACTCTTCTAAGTTTAAACATTTCCGTCGGCTACCAAACTCCGCAGACATGAACATTATTGACCATATCTTTGATGGCTTGCAACGTGCTGTTCAGAAGACATCTCCGCCCCCTCATACTCTTACAAATATATGGCCGGCAGGATTTATGGTGTTAATTTCCTCCAGCACTACTTGAGACATTAGTCTAGTCCTTTTGCGTGTTCGCGGGGACCTTACACGGTATTAGGCAGATGTACCAGTTTCTTTGGCTCCTCAGTGTATATGCCAGAAGATGAAAATTTATTTCGACTGCTTTTTAAGTTTTGATGAAATCTGTGGCATACTACACTGCTCTTGGTCTGCCACTGTGAAACAACGTCTGTACTCTTCACCAACACCAACCACGTAAATAAACAATTCTTCATCTGAAGATGATGGTGTGAACCATCGAAACGCGTTGTGGCAAAATAAACAAGTGACTGGCCCAGAAACTGTTTTATCTGTTGTAGAAATAATTCAAAAGGCAAGATCGCTTAAATACTGTTTACTGGATAACCGGTTTCAACACACTAAAGGTGCCTCATCGGGTCTGAATGTAGATTAACATTTATAAACCCTTTGGATATAACGATACATGACGCAGACCAGCTGATATAAAATCATAGTCACAAATCCAAATGGTTTATAAATGTTAATCTACATTTAAATCCGATGATGGTACCTTTAATGTGTTGAAACCGGTTATCCAGTAAACAGTATTAAAGCTATCTCGGCTTTTGAATTATTTCTGCAACAAATTGATCGCCCCGCTACGCACTGTGTGTCCACTGCAAGTGTTTCATCTGTATTGATCAACAGTCGCAATCCTCATAAACTTGTGGACGAAATATTCAAACGGGGAAGTGAAGATAGCTTCTAATGTATTTCTCTAAACTAAATAACGTTTCCGAAACTATCTACCGATGTGGATAATTTTCTACAAAGAGACTCTGACATCTAAAGGGAAGAACATTAAAAGCCCAGAAGTTGTTCAACTAGCGATGTGCGGTGGGAATTGCTCGGAGAGAAAAGGAAACGAGCAAATGGATCAGAGCACAGACTGGAAAGGAGGACGTAATTACGACTATAATTAATATGAAATGGAGGTGGACTGGACATTTAGGCGTACGAAGGGTGGCAGATAGCTAAAGCAAGTCCCATGCTCGATTCAGGGGGCGGAACTCAGGGGGGAGGGAGGCAATGGGAGCCATGACACACCCCAAAAAAGTAATTAGTACGAGGATTTGTATATTAAAATATATCAGTCTCCTAATATCACTGCTGATTTTATGAAAATAAAATAGTTTGACAGTCCCGAAGAAGACAAGGAACTGTAGAAGTTACAAGCATCAGGAGAATGGAATATATGGTAGAAGCGACAACGCGGAACCTCAGATTGGATCCCGGAGAAATATAGGAAAACTTTAGACTAGTTGTCCTTACAAGATAGGCCGAAGAAGAGCAAACCTACGTTTAAGACATTAGTAAATTTGGAAAAGGCTTTTGGTAATGTTGACTGGAGTATACTCTCAGAAATTTTGAAGGTATCACGGATAAAGTACAGGGATCCGACGGCTATTTACTACTCGTACAGAAAACGGACAGTAGTGACACTGATCAGCCAGAACATTATGACCACCGACCTGCTATCGATATTAAGCTGTCACCTGATGGGGAATGACTGCTAGTCGGACACACGCACTTTGCATGTTGTATCAGGGAGTGTGCTGTCCGTGTATAGAATGGGGAGCCTGTCCAAGGACAGACTGTGATGGCCTGAAGGCTCGCACAAGCTTTTCCGAAGCTGCCGGACTAGTCGGGTGTTCGAAGAGCGCTGTGATGAGTGTCTTCAACAAGTGGTGGACCAAGGTGAAACCAAATCCAGAGTCGTGGGGTTGGGCCGCCATCCCTCATTACAGACGTCGGACGTCTATGCTGGGCAGACTCGTAAAACACGACTGGCGGCAAACTGTGGCGGAACTAACATCAGACTTTAATGCTGGGCAGGGCACAAGTGTTTGTGAACACACAGCGCACCGAACACTCCTGGTAATGGGCCTCCACAGTCAAAGACACATACATGTGCCAATGTTAACACCACGACAATGGCAACTACCGCTGAAATGATCACTCGACTATCGGGACTGGACGTTCGCACAGTGGAGTAGCGTTGCATGGTCCGACGAATCCCAATACCTTCTTGATGACGCCAATGGGAGGGAGCTAATCCGTCGTCTTCCAAGGGAACAGGTTCTTGACACCTGTACTGCGGGGCAGACACAAGCTGGCGGCGACTCCATTACGCTCTGGGTAGCATTCACGCGGGCACCCATGGGTCGAGTGTAGCTTCTCCAAGCACCATGACAACCAGGGAGTATAGTACATGAGCCGGCCGTGAACTCCGAGCGGTTCTAGGCGCTTCAGTCCGGAACCGCGCTGCTTCTACGGTCGCAGGTTCGAATCCTGCCTCGAGCATGGATGTGTGTGATGTCCTTAGGTTAGTTAGGTTTAAGTAGTTCTAAGTCTAGGGGACTGATGACCTTCGATGTCAAGTCCCATAGTGCTTAGAGCCATTTGAACCTTTTTGAAGTATAGTATGTGCTTGTAGACCACGACACCCCTTCATGAAGGTCGTGTTACAGTGGCATTTTCAGCAAGATAATGCGTGATGGAGTGGTTCGAAGAGCACAGTGGCGAGTTCCAATTGACGTGCTGACCCCCGAACATGCCTGAACACGTCTGAGATGTGATGGAAGTTCATTGCCCCTGTCCTCAGAATTTATGGGAATTAGGTGACTTGCGTGTGCAGATGATGTGCCAACTCCCCCCCCCAAGCGATCTAACAAGGCCCCTTTGCTTCCATGCTACGACGCATCGCCGTTGTTATCTGTGCCAAAAATGGACCTACCGGCTATTAGGTAAGTGATAATAATGTTTTGGCTCATCAGCGTGTAAGAGTCGAAGTGAAGCCGTGGCTGAAAAGGGCTGAGACAGGGTTGTAATTATCGAATCTGTACACTGAGCGAGGAATAAAGGAGACTGTTGTGTCCTCGCCAGTGGATGAAACCGGTGCTGGCTTGTTGAGACAGTTTCCGTCTGGCACCACAGGTGACGCTTTGAAGTTCACCCCCAGCCACAAGCGTGCCCCAATCAGCAAACTCCGCGCTGCCACCAATTACATGGATTTTCGCGTTATGATAAGCAGCGGCCACAGGCATTATTTTCGGCATTGGTTTATGACAGTTCTAGTACGGTGTTCCAGCGTTGTTGTTCGTAATTACTGTTCGTAGCGGAGGTCAGCCTACGAGGCTTAGTCTACAAATGGACTCCCCTATAGACTTCGCATCGGAGCAAGTGTTTACCAATTGACAGAAAGTGTGGCGTGCAGGACGGACATAGTCTTATTGACACTGGATTCAGTAACACACGCCCTGACAGGCTAAAATGGTTCAAATGGCTCTGAGCACTATGCGACTTAGCTTCTGAGGTCATCAGTCGCCTAGAACTTAGAACTACTTAAACCTAACTAACCTAAGGACATCACAAACATCAATGCCCGTTGCAGGATTCGAACCTGCGACGGTAGCGGTCGCTCGGTTCCAGACTGGAGCGCCTAGAACAGCACGGCCACTCCGGCCGGCCCTTGACAGGCCAATGCTCTGTTGAATCTGTCTGCAAACACATCGGACGAGTTGTCGTACAACTTTAGTTAAGTATCGCAGTGCAATAAAGTGTAAATTTCTGTGTCACTAATTAATTATACTGTCACAGCTCTTCCGCCCACATCGACGCACCCAAACCTAATACGATGTGCGCGGGCCATTGTACTCAGACGACCTGTACCTTTCAGCTCGCGACATCATTCCGAATACACTGCGATGCATCACTGTGTCAGTTTGCTGTCCTTGCTTACTAGTTCGTTAACTTTTAGTGCTTGTGGAAATTTTCTGTTCCACTTTTGTGTTCCTCGTTTTTACTATTTACTTGGTGCGCTGGCATAGTCCAAAAGCTAGCTTTAGGATTTATTGTGTGTATGTATTGGCATTTGTTTGCCGTGTCAGACCCATCGTTCCAAACAGCTCATTTGTCTGCCTCACAATTAGCGGCGCGACGGCTCGGTCTAAATCAGTTTCTTCAGTTACAGAAGTAGTGAATGAACCGGCTTACGGAAGAGATGAAGGGGTTCATCCAGTCGTAGATGGCAGCAACTGAGATACAGAATCAGACTCCGTTACCCACCGCAACCTTCGCTGCTGCCTGTATTTAGAAAATTGGAAGAAGAAAAGGAAGACTAGTAAGAATATTTGCCGCTATCTGAAGCGCTCCTGGTTGCTCGTCAAATCCATTGTACTGTGAAGCAGTCTGTTTTCTGTCCACCGTTGGTGTCGCCGTTCACCGCATTTGTGCGAAGTTATTTTCTACTACAACGCCAGAACTAGTTAGTGATGAGAGGAGTTTATTCAAGCATTGAACAAATATTACGACGATAAAGTCAATGTGGTGGCTGCCAGATTTAAATTCTTTAGACTCAACAAACAACCAGTTCAAAGGTACAGGCAATGGTGACACAACTGCAGCGGCTCACAAGACAGTGGAAATCTAAGTTGAATGTGGGAAATATTTTAGTGGTTTGATGATTCATAACGCTGTTATTCAAATCGTGGCAGACAGTAGGACCGTGAACAAATCTTAAAATACTCTGACCCTACGCTACAACAGGTTTTGCAGATTATTGACTTTAAAGATTAGTGTGACAGTGCAGATGATAATTTTCAAGCAGGTAACATTTGTGCCGTAGCCCCAAGAGATAACATTGCACAGCAACGTAAGCAGCCCACTTAGACGTAAATACACAGCGACCCAATTGGGTACGCCACAGTTCCTCACGTAAACAACCTGACCGGAAATCTACCGGCGTGAAGTCTTACCCGCGCAGTTTCAAATCTCACAAACATGAACGGCGCCCTTCGTGTTACGCGACTTGTTTTGCATGTGATATGAACGAGCATGTTCAAGCTGTTGTCTGTAGGTGCCAAAGATGCACACATAACTTGAACTTTCAAGTTCATGTTGTTCATTCTGAGTAGAGCTGTGAGACTAGTGTAGAGCGTAACAGTGAAATTGTGTAATACAAATAATCTGTAGTTTCCTCAGTGCAAAGACACTCCAACAAACTTTTTGTGGGCCTTGGTATAGCTGACCAAAGTGTTGAGTTTCATTCAGACGCGGGTGCTTCAGTGTCATAGCTTAGGCGCAATACTTACTATCTGCTTGACAAACATAAGTTACAGAAGTCAACAGCTACGCTGACACCTTGTAATGGGCAGGATATTTGAGTATTTGGTTCTTGTAGCCTTCCTGCCGCCTATCAAAATTTGCAAAAGACTGTGTCATTCCAGGTTTTGTGTTCACGAAACAGTGCTAATATGTTTTACCTTGATTTGTTTGGCTTGGTTGGATTGCGTATTGTAGACAATGAGCTAGCAGTTATTTCGTTTGACTCTAGAGACAGTGTTTCTCAGCTGTGTGACAAATTTAAAGATTTGTTGCTGAGAGCTTGGGTAAAACTACAAATTCTGTTGCTCATGTAACGATGAAAGACAATGCGCAGCTTCGCTTTTGCAGAGTTCCCGCTGTACCGCACGCGCTCGTTGAATACGCTGCAAAAGAACTTGCACAGTGGCACGAAATAGGCATTATTGCTCCCATCATAGCTAGTTTGTAGAAATCCCTGTCAGTTTTCGTGAATAAACCATCAGGGAAACTGAGAATCTGCGCAGACTTTAAGGCGACAATGAATGCTCAGACAGTAGTTGATAATTCTCACCACCGCGATCTGATGAGCTTATGGACTGCGTAGGAGCCGGTCGCTACTTCTTGAAGATTGATTTGCGCGATGCCTACTTACAGATTCCAGTAGATGAACAGTTACAGGAAGTGTTTGTGATTAATACACCCATGGGACTCAACAAAATTCTTCGCTTCTCTTTCGGCAACGCATCCGCATCAGCGATCTTTCAACGATATCTGGAACAATTAACTGCATCTATACTTTCATGTAAAAATGACTTGGATGGCATTGTGGTATCAGGCTGCATAGCAGAAGAGCACCACAGTAATTTGGACGCCCTATTCGAAGTGTTGTCAGAGGCAGGCCTCAAATGTAACAATGACAAGTGTGTGTTCTTCCGGACTGAAATTGAGTACTTAAGTCATGTGATCAATTCCTAAGGTGTTCATCCGAAGAAGTTGCACTTTCAGTCTAATCGTGACCTCAAACTTCCAAGAAATCTCTCTGAGTTGCTATCAGTACTAGCGAATCTCACCTCTTGCATCTGCTTCATTTCTCAGGCAGCTCAAATCACGGCATACTTACATCATTTTCGGCGTGGTCCCACGAATGTGACATGGCATTGCAGAAATTAGAGACGCTTTGCTGAGCTATCTTTGTCTGATCCATTTCGATCCTGGAAAACCAGGCCACAGATGCGTCATCATACCGCACTGGCGCAGTACTTTCACACAGAATTGGTTCTACAGATAGAACTGTAGCTTTCGCCCCCGAACTTCTCTACAGGGCGCAGACCAATTATTCACAGAAAGAGAACGAGGCTTTTGCAGTCATTTATGGAGTGACTAAATTTCACCGGTCCTTGTATGACAGGAAATTATACTTAGCCACTGATCACAAATCACTTCAGTCACTTTTCAACCTAGCCAACTCTTTTCCAAGCCACACTGCACAAAAATAGCGACAAAGGGCTCTTATTCTCTTGTATAATCAGTACGAGATAATTTTCAGGCCCACATCCAAGAGTGCTAGTGCAGACACGCTCTCGACCTTCCCGTATGACCGGATGCAGACTTTGATACATCAGAAGCATCATGTTGCCACATCGTCGCACAGGAGTTAGTAGACCAATTCCCTTAGATCATCACCGAGCGAGGTGGCGCAGTGGTTAGCACACTGGACTCGCATTCGGGAGGACGACGGTTCAATCCCGTCTCCAGCCATCCTGATTTAGGTTTTCCGTGATTTCCCTAAATCGTTTCAGGCAAATGCCGGGATGGTTCCTTTGAAAGGGCACGGCCGATTTCCCTCCCAATCCTTCCCTAACCCGAGCTTGCGCTCCGTCTCTCATGACCTCGTTGTTGACGGGACGTTAAACACTAACCACCACCACCACCACCCTTAGATCATCGGAAGGTTGTCCAGGCAATGGGAGCGGACCTGTACTTCAAGAATTTGATGCACTTCGCCCACTTGGGTAGGCCTCGCTCAGTGAAACAAATCATTAACCTGGTGATGCGCCAATACTTTGCATGTTGGCATGACTTCTCACTGCTTCAAGGAGCTATTTTGCTACGAACTGAATCAGAACACTCGTATGTGGTGCTCCCAAAGGCTTTCCAGAGACATGTACTCATCTTTCTCCACCAGGTCCACTCGGACATGGATCGCACGAAACAATTAGCTCGCAGACACTGCACTTGGTTCTGCATGGATGCTGAAATAGAACCGATGATGACATAGCGTCATACTTGTGCGGAATACCAGGCAGCCTTTCCTCAACATTTCTTTGACTGGCCATAACCAGAAGCACCTTGGCAGTGCATTCTTTTGGACTTTGCTGGACCCTACTGGAACATTCGCTGGGTAATATTCAAAGTTCCCTTCTGTCGTCCCCATGAATTCAACATTCACATTTTGCACACTCCAGTCTTTTTGCAGTCCATATTTTGCATTGAAGGCCTGTCAGAGTTGTTAGTGAGTGACAATGAACCTCAATTTGTGTCAGCAGAACTTGAGGATTTTTGTGCAACCAACGGCATTCGCCACATCACCAGTGATCCTCTTCACCAACAATCAGACGAGGAAGGGGAGTGCTTCGCGCGCACTTTCAAACAGCAGATGCACAAACTACCAGGCCCGCAACGGCCATTCACTGGCTGAGTTGCCCCATGGCAGGCGCCACCACACTGTTTAAGCTGCTGCGGCCGTCACGGTGGCTTGCGACTGCTGCACTCACCCAGGTTAATGTATGAAGCTAATCAACAATTTTTTTTCAGATCGTACAGCAGACCTGAGAGCGCGGCAGTATTGTAAAATCATCAGGAAGATCCATGTTTCTTGTACAGGGTTCAGGAGGTCTGCAGGGGCAGCCCGGGAACCAATGTAATTTGCGTGATAGTGCTGCCGAGTCTTTGCTTACAGGTGGGTTGCCTGCCCAGATGATGAAGCCTACACTGCATCTGGCGGCCTGGAGTCCCGCATCGCCACTACCAGGCCCCGAAACCATGCACATTCCCACAACGCCTCAGCCAGCAATGAGTGAACAGTAGACGTATTCCGTTGATGGTCCACCCGCGGTCTACCAAGGGACTGCCATCCCACATCACAACGTCACTGTGGGTCAGAACCATGAATATTGCGCTCCATTGTCGGATGCAGGAGTGTGCCCTCCGCCTCGTTTTTCGGCTGTCGTTCTGGGGTGGCCGCAAGGAAAATGCCGGGGCACAAGCAGGGGTCGGCACCAGTTACACACTCGGCTTCCGTTCCGTAATTGGTTGCTGCCTCCACACCTTCCCATGCCGTTGTAGTAGCAGCAACCAACACTACGCGTCAACGTTGTAAAAGTGGAGTTAAAATGTTTAAAGCCTCGAAAAAGTACCTGCTAAATGACTCTGAGTGAACATCACATTTCTTATTTGCTGCTTGATTTTGTACAACCAGTGCTTTATGAGTGACGAGTTATCTCAGAAAATTTTTCCATTTGACACCGAGGAGTGGAAATGTGTAAAATATATTAGGAGGCTGATACCTATCGTTCCAAAACTAGCAATCATACGAAGAGCAAAAGCAGCTGAAAGTAACTGTATCACTAGCTCAGTAATCTTTCTTACAGTTTTCATCACTATGCATATTCAAACATTTTCAACTTCATACCCTGTTTACTGGTTCCAGTTCACGTTCTGCATCAGTTTGTGCTACGACTGTTTTACAGAACTCAATAGAGAGACCAGAGTGACTTTTCACTCTGCAACAAAGTGCGCGCTCATTTGAAACCTTCTGGCAGATAGAACTATATGCTCAACTGGGACTCGAACCTCAGACCTTTGACTTGCGTGCGGAAGTTCTCTACGGACTGAGCTATCCATATATGACTCACGACTGACTTACAAAGCTTCGTATATACTGTGCTTTCTCAGAATTTAGGGACAGTCGCTTTTCAGAAACAGTTTAACAATCCTTTGAAAAAAATCACTAAAAATATCTTCTGTTGCCTCTTCCCCAATGGTATTTGTTATAACGCTAATATCGTCTACAAAAGGCATCAATTCAGCTTGGTGAATGTTAAGTGTTATTGACACATACAAGGAAAAGGAGTGGACCCAATATTGAACCCTGTGGGACTTAATTTGTGATTTCTTCCGAGTCATCTTCCTGATGTTCTAATAAGTGTTGTTATTATATATAGCAGCAGCAATAGCTCCGAGAAGAGAAGGACAAATAGAGAGGATCGTTGAGAAAGAACCGACTTGACTACACCCCATGCTCTGTTGACAGTGAGTCGGCTAAAGCGTCCCTCATTACACACGCCCTCGCGGCTTTAAAGTCAACACAACACAATGTGAAGCTGCGCCGCCCGCTGAGAGGTCGTGTGGAGGGGATTATGCAAAGTGTCCTGGGGTCGGGCGCCCCCTGGCTCTTGCAGTGGGATCAGCAGACCAGGGACTAGAGTCGTGTGCCGCAAGCGTTGCATTCGAAATCCCATCCGACCGTCTTGATTTAGGTTTTCTGTTGTTTCCATGAAACACCTCACTTGCACATCTATACGAGGAATGGGCGACATTTAGTGACCCGCAGGGCCTGGTCCACATGCTTAAGCTCGCGAGTTGCCTTGTCACGTGACGCGACAGGAACTCTGGTGGTGCACAAAGTCAAAACTTTTGCGTCTGTGACAGTAGTGTATATAAGCTAACGTACCTAAAGGAATGGTACACCTTTCCCAGAAAGCAACACATACAAATCATGTCTCAAAACATACATTTTTGAGAGTATATTCAATTTATGTTCTCACTACCTTCATATGTTTACATGTACTTATGCATGGTGAACATTGTTTCTTTACATAGAAAGTTTTGCAGTAGCTGTCTTAAAAAGTTACGTTGCTTTTGCAGTGGGATCAGCAGACCAGGGACTAGAGTCGTGTGCCGCAAGCGTTGCATTCGAAATCCCATCCGACCGTCTTGATTTAGGTTTTCTGTTGTTTCCATGAAACACCTCACTTGCAACGCTGTTAGCAAGAAAACGATGTTTACAAAACGTAAATAAATGTAAGCATCTGAAGATGCGAAGTCAAGCACCTTCAAATGTAATCATGGGAAAATAAACGGAATTACTAATAAAAGTAACTGGTTGCAGCCAATCTTTATACATAAAACGGAATGTCCTGACTGATTGAGACATTCGATGACTCATTATTGCCCAACCCAAACAGCTAAGGATAGAAACTTCAAATCTGGAGAGGATGTCGTTCTTACACTGTAGATATCGTTTTAGGAGTGTTCGAAATCCTATTCTTAAAGGGGGTAAAATAGGGGATGAAAGCCATCGAAAATTAGTATTTGCTTTCTCAGACAGAAATTAAAAAACTTGTGTTTCAGGATTTTTTTGATGAATCAACGATTAGGGATGTACAATAGTATGTTAAATTTTTTGGAAATAATTCATTATTACAGAACCACTAAAGCATTTTTAAAACTACATGTATGAAAAATTGCTATTTGACTTCTTGGTTAGAAATAAAAAAATATACGTGTGTCAGTGCTTTTGGGAATTCAGCCCCATAAGGCACTGAAATATGGGATGAAATGTTTTATGAAATTATTTCATTATGAAGAAACATTTTCTATTTAAGTCTATGGAAATTTATGATTGGCTTCTCTCTTAGAAATTAAAAAAAATGTGTTTCACTGCTTTTGGAAAATCAGTCACTTAGGGGGAGAAACAGGGGGTAGAAATTACGAAGGAAATATTTCGTTATGTTAAAAAAATTTGTAAGTTAAGACTACGCTAGTTAGTATTTCACTTCTCGGTTAGATATAAAGAAATATGTGTCAGGGGCTGAAAAAGTTCCTATGAAAATATCACCACAAGAACGAAAAAGACATGATTGACAAAAACCTTGGACTCAGCTACCAGACCCATTTTTTGCTCAGAAGTACATTCGGAAAAGACCATGGCCTTAAGTAGCTTGAAAAGTTTAGAAAATGTTGTAATTTGTGAACAACATAAGAAATTGAATTAAGGAAAAGAACCCTAGTTCATTACAAAGCACCTTCAATTTCCACAGTTGCAGTGCTGCAATACGTCCACAACAGTCAAAAATTAGTTACAGACAGTATCAGCCGGTGAAAGGGTTCCTTGATGCGTGTCTGATGCTTCTCTTAACTGTTTGGGTGGCATCTAATGGTGGCCGACAGTGGTCATTATCTCCACAACTAACGCCAAACAACAGATACAAAGCTTTCGTAAGTTAGATGAAGATGGTTGTCAGTGTCAGTGGTTCCACCACAAAATTTCATTTTGTCTCGGATTAACAGTAATCCCAATCTTTGTTCTCCTGATGCGATCTGCAGAGTGGCGCACGTAAAACCGGCCCCTGCGCCGAAAGGAATATAAATGAAGAAAACCTACGTACGTCATCGCTTTCTTACATTTTTATTGTACAGTTTCATTATTAACTATGTAATTAACAGTTTAAGTAACAGATTTACTTTTATTAGTTTAATAAGTATATTTTAGAAAGGAAATTAAAGTCTGTATTCAAAATGTTCTCCGCCAACATCCAAGGAAAGTTGTGCACGTCGAAGCGTGTTAAGGAATACACTTTACAGTAATCTTTGAGGAATGCTCGAAATTTCTTCACATGCGTTGTTTTTTAAGGTGTCAATTGTCCTGGGATTGTTGCGGTAGACTCTAGCCTTTAGAAATCCCCTCGTCTCTTCTGTAAAATCAGTATGTATACAAGCTAGGAAAAAATCCGACGTAGGAGAAATTGCCCCATATTGCTGGAAATATGAACAACATTTTTAGTTTGGACTTAACACAGCCGACAATTCATTGTAGAGTTGCAAGCAAACATGTGTGTTGACAGTTTCGTGGAAGAACAATGGCCTGATAATTGTGTTACCAGATACAGCACACCATACTCCAATTTTTAAATCGTGTAACGGCTTTTGCAATATGCCATGGGGAGTCTCTATAGTCCAGTGTCTTGTGTTTTGTGAATTGACGTAACCCGACAGATAAAACCAAGCTTCATCCGTCCAAGACAGGAGGAACGGATCAAAATGTCCTCCTGCGACATTTTGCAGCAACCAATTACAGTAATGTGTATGCTTACCCTTGTCCGCTTCTTTTATTTGCTGAACACCACTCACACGGTAAGGTTTCATTTTCAAGCCATGAAGGATGCGTTGACAAGACCTGCTAGATATTCCACATTGTTGTGATAATCGTCGTGTTGACTTGTAGGGACTTCTTTCATTGTGTGCCGTCACGTTTGCCACTACTTCAGTTGTACGTACAATCGGTATCTTATTTCTCTCTGAATTAACAACACTGCCTGTCGAATGCCACTTTCTCACTAGATCCTGAATAGCTGATTTTGCAGTAACACTACTTTTGGAAACTTTTAATGAAAAGTGTCACGAACAACTCTAATGGATTCAGACCGCACATATTCTTCAACAATGAACACACGTTCTTCAATGGAGAAAGGCACGACAGTGTGAAGTACACGGTTTATAACGACTACTTTGCGTATGAACTATTCACACGCCACTGCTGTTGGAAGGTGGCAAGGAAACCGTCAAGCTAGTAATGGTACTCATGCGCGTTCGCATTCCGGTTCGGGCCGGTATTATGTGCGCCATTTTGTACAACGAAATACTATTTGTATAAAAAAAATCACAGACCTCCAACTAGATCTTCATCAGATTTAAAATTGGTGCAAATACTAGGAGTTGCTTTACAGTTCAGAAACGCAAAAGAGTGCGTTTTGCAAAACCCAAAATCGAGGTATGATTACGATATCAATGAGTCACAAATGGAAACAGTCAACTCATATAAATAGAGGGTGTTTCAAAAATGACCGGTATATTTGAAACGGCAATACAAACTAAACGAGCAGCGATAGAAATACACCGTTTGTTGCAATATGCTTGGGACAACAGTACGTTTCCAGGCGGACAAACTTTCGAAATTACAGTAGTAACAATTGTCAACAACAGATGGCGCTGCGGTCTGGGAAACTCTATAGTACTATATTTTCCACATATCCACCATGCGTAGCAATAATATGGCGTAGTCTCTGAATGAAAATACCCGAAACCTGTGACAACGTGTCTGGCGGAATGGCTTCACATGCAGATGAGATGTACTGCTTCAGCTGTTCAATTGTTTCTGGATTCTGGCGGTACACCTGGTCTTTCAAGTGTCCCCACAGAAAGAAGTCACAGGGGTTCATGTCTGGCGAGTAGGGAGGCCAATCCACGCCGCCTCCTGTATGTTTCGGATAGCCCAAA
The DNA here is from genome assembly GCF_023897955.1 of Schistocerca gregaria. NCBI lineage: Eukaryota > Metazoa > Arthropoda > Insecta > Orthoptera > Acrididae > Schistocerca > Schistocerca gregaria. The sequence continues at coordinate 475,287,345 of NC_064924.1, forward strand.
GCAATCATACGATCATCGAAATATTCATTCAGGAAATTAAAGACGTCGGCCGTGCGATGTGGCCGGGCACCATCTTGCATAAACCACGAGGTGTTCGCAGTGTCGTCTAAGGCAGTTTGTACCACCACAAATTCACGAAGAATGTCCAGATAGCGTGATGCAGTAATCGTTTCGGATCTGAAAAATGGGCCAATGATTCCTTTGGAAGAAATGGCGGCCCAGACCAGTACTTTTTGAGGATGCAGGGACGATGGGACTGCAACGTGGGGCTTTTCGGTTCCCCATATGCGCCAGTTCTGTTTATTGACGAAGCCGTCCAGGTAAAAATAAGCTTCATCAGTAAACCAAATGCTGCCCACATGCATATCGCCGTCATCAATCCTGTGCACTATATCGTATCGAATGTCTTTCATGCAGCCAGTTCTGTTTATTGACGAAGCCGTCCAGATAAAAATAGGCTTCGTCAGTAAACCATATGCTGCCCACATGCATATCGCCGTCATCAATCCTGTGCACTATATCGTTAGCGAAAGTCTCTCCTGCAGCAATGGTAGCGGCGCTGAGGGGTTGCCACGTTTGAATTTCGTATGTATAGAGGTGTAAACTCTGGCGCATGTGACGATACGTGGACGTTGGCGTCATTTGGACCGCAGCTGCAACACGGCGAACGGAAACCCGAGGCCGCTGTTGGATCACCTGCTGCACTAGCTGCGCGTTGCCCTCTGTGGTTGCCGTACGCGGTCGCCCTACCTTTCCAGCACGTTCGTCCGTCATGTTCCCAGTCCGTTGAAATTTTTCAAACAGATCCTTTATTGCATCGCTTTTCGGTCCTTTGGTTACATTAAGCCTCCGTTGAAAACTTCGTCTTGTTGCAACAACACTGTGTTCTAGGCGGTGGAATTCCAACACCAGAAAAATCCTCTGTTCTAAGGAATAAACCATGTTGTTCACAGCACACTTGCACGTTGTGAACAGCACACGCTTACAGCAGAAAGACGACGTACAGAATGGCGCACCCACAGACTGTGTTGTCTTCTATATCTTTCACATCACTTGCAGCGCCATCTGTTGTTGAAAATTGTAACTACTGTAATTTCGAAAGTTTGTCCGCCTGAAAATGTACTGTTGTCCCAAGCATATTACAACAAACGGTGTATTTCTATCGCTGCTCGTTTAGTTTTTATTACCGTTTCAAATATACCGGTCATTTTTGAAACACCCTGTATCAGGGTGTGACGTTTCTGGGGATACGAAACAGAGTTATCGCGTAAGTTCAGTCGTAGATAAAGCATGTCTCAGACTTCGCTTCGTTGCCAACATACAAGGAGGTAGCTTACAAAACACTCGGGCAACCCATCGAGGAATATTGCTCAAGTTCCTGGGACCTATGGTAAATAGGTTTGCAAAAAAAAAGGCATCACAAATGGTCAGAGGTTTGTTCAGTCGTGGAAGAGCATCATCGAAATGCTGAACAGCGTGAATAAAGACGTTAACCACCCTCAGGTACGAATTACAAATCACGGAAACACCAAAAGTTGTGCTGATGAATATTTATTCGCACACAACCACTTTCGGTCAAGCGATCACCTTCAAGTCATGGATTAACACGACGTAAGATGACTTAACGATCCAGTGCGTTGAATACGTAACTAATTTTAGACACAGGACCTGTGCACATGTACGAGGGTTGTGGGACCTATTTATAGTGGCACCTATTTATTTACAACTTACACAAAATAGACACATCTTTCAAAGTTCAAAATGGCTCTAAGCAATATGGGACTTAACATCTGAGGTCATCAGTCCCCTGGACTTAGAACTAATTAAACCTAACTACCCTAAGGACATCACACACATCCATGCCTGAGGAAGGATTCGAACCTGCGACCGTAGCAGCCGCGTGGTTCCGGACTAAAGCGCCTAGAACCGCTCTAACACAGCGGCCGGTAGCTTTCAAAGATTTACACTCCTTTAAAGTAATCACCAGGAATGTGTATAACGCACAGACAGCGATGTAGAAGTCGTAGTATATCCTCAGCAACGCCAGCTGTTTTGGTAGTTCTAGTGGAGCATTTTATTGCCAACAAATTTCTGTAACAGTTCTGAAGCGATTGCCATGAAGTGCTTCCTTCAATTTAGGTATCAATTTGAAGTCACAAGGGCGTATGTGCGGATACTGGTTGATTTGCGTGTGGATTTTCCGTTGCCTATATTCGACAATTCTGTATATTGACATATCCTGTCAGATGGAAGTGGGCTTCGTCTGTCCACAAAATCTTCCATGGCCAATCATTGTCCACTTCCATGTGAGAAAGAACTTCTAAAGCAAAGGTCTCTCTTGCTGGCAGGTCAACAGCAAACAATCCGTGCACATTGGTAATTTTGAATGGATAGCAAAGTATGTCTAATGTTCCATCAGCTCTCCGTGCACTAAACGTTTGCGCACCGCCGCTCGTCTGCTCCTCCATTTTTTGTGGCCAATGTTTCCACTGACGTCGAATCAACTCGTTTCCTCCCTCTACCAGGTTGTACACCAAAAGAAACCGCCTTTTCGAATTTCCGAAACATTTTCTCCAGACTCACGGCAGTCATCGGACAAACTTTTTTTTCAAACCCTTCAATATCCGGAACTTCTGTAGAGCAACGTATGCACAGTCATCATTTTTGTAATTCGGCTTCACAAGCAGAGCGCGATCTTGCATTTTGACAGTCATGGCAGACGTGAAAGGAGGAAAAGCCACGTACTCGGCTTGTTTATGATATCTTCAGTGGGTCGTGCGCATGACAAGTGTTTTCATTTACGTAGTCTGACGTATACAGGGCCATCTATTGACCAATTTTCGCACTATTTTTTTCTGCTGCCATACGTTTCCCCCTTCTCCGATAATATTCTGTTGGAATTTGACATCATTCTGACCAGTGGTATTATTTCTAAAGCATTTTGAAAGTTTAACTTTAATTATAATCACCCTGTATATCCGATGTTGTGACACAGGACTCGTATTCACAATAATGGCGGTTCAAGTCTCCGCCCCGTCGTCAACCTCAACCTTTTTGTTAAAAAGCCCGTCGTTGTCATCGTCGACGGCATGACTTTAAAGCCTAATCTTCCTTTTTCTCCATCTCTAAGAAGCTCAATTTTAAGACAGTTCAGTTAATAGGCGAAGCTCTACATTCGATGTAAAGATTTACACCCATAGCTACGTCGGTACTCCTCGAGCCATAGTACGGTTTGTGGGAGAGAGTACATTATCGAGGTCTCGTCTCATTTCCCACCTTACTACGAGGGCCACTCCAAAAAAAATACACTATTTTTGTAAAAATACAGTTTTCATTCTGCATGTGTGAAAGTTTTACACTGTGTAGATACATCATTCCCGCATGTTTTCAAACTTAGTTCGACCTGTTCCCGTGAGTGGCGCTGTCACAGCATATCTTCAAGATTGCTGCTACACGTGCTGTCATAGAATTCCTATGGTGTGAAAACGAGGCACTGGGTAACATTCACAAGAGGTTGAAAAAGGTGAATGGAGAAGCTGCTGTCGATCGCAGTACAGTTAGTCGGTCGGCAAGCAGGTTACGTGATGAACGCGGGCGCGGCAATATTGAGGATTCTCCTCGCAGCGGCAGGCCTCGTACTGCACACACTCCAGGCAATGTGCAGAGTGTTAACGAACTGGTGACTGATGACAGACGCATCACAGTGAGCGAATAGTCACGCTACATTGGGATAGGGGAAAGAAGTGTTTGCAGAATACTGAAAGTGTTGGCGTTAAACAGGGTTTGTGCCAGGTGGGTTCCCAGGATGTTGACAGTTGCGCACAAAGAAACCAGAAAAACGGTATGCAGCGAACTTTTGGAACAGTACGAGAATGGTGGAGATGAATTTCTTGGAAGAATTTTGACAGGTGATGAACATGGCTCCATCATTTTTCACCAGAGACGAAGAGGTAAACAATGTAGTGGCATCATGCAAATGGCTACAGTGTTTTTCGATTCCGAAGGACTTTTGCTTGTGGACATCATGCCAAGTGGAACCACCATAAATCCTGATGCATATGTGACGACAATGAAGAAATTTCAAGCTTGACTGAGTCGTGTTCGACCACATCGGCAAAAGCAGGATGTTTTGCTGTTGCACGACAATGAATGGCCACATGTCGGTCAGAAAACCATGGAAGCGAACACAAAACTCGGATGGACAACACTGTAACACCCGCCTTGCAATCTTGACCTGGCTCCATGTGACTATCATCTCTTTGGGAAACTGAAAGACTCTCTTCGTGGAACAAGGTTTGAAGATGATGACTCCTTTGTGCGGGCTGTTAAAGAGTGGCTCCAACAGGTTGGCCCAGAATTTTACCGTGGGGGTATACAGGCGCTGGTTCCTAGATGGCGTAAGGCAAATAGAGGGATGGAAATTATGTGTAAAAATGAAACTATTGTTCCTAAGGGATGTATCTACACACTGTAAAGCTTTCAAACATTAGAATAAAAGTTAGATTAAAAAAAAAAAGTGTGCATTTCTTTTGGAGTGACGCTGGTATTCTAGCTGCGAATGGTGTATGCTAATGGTGTGTGCTAAATTAGTCGTTTTCGTTTCTCAGATGCCTGGACTCACTATGGGTGTGCTGAAATTTAAAACTTTTACTCAAAATTAAAAAAAAGGAATCATCGACCTAATCGAGTATTGATTGTTGCTCCGTAAGTGGCTTTAACCTCAGCCACTCTTCCTCCTACTGAAATATGATCTCTTATGCCTCAGCAGCGAGGTAATCATTTTAGTGAGTGACAGTTAACTGCTTCCTATGTGAACCCAGTGTGAAGTGTTATAGCACCCGGGAGAATGACATATCCCCGCTCTGCTTCTGTAGGCGGATAAGTAAGTCCTAGAAAGTCGGCTTGTTACAAGCGCTGTATAAACTGAAAGACACTTAGGAAGATACAACAGATCTGGAATTGCGTAGTGTGAATACGTCATGTGTTCAAGAACGTGAATACACTCATACTCAGAAAAAAAAAGAAACAGAGCACCTCGAATGACGAGAGATAGGTCGTTCATATTCAAGGACATGTACATTATTATGTTCTGCAGGAATGATTAGCGTTTGAACCTCGTCGATACTCTTGTTCAAGGTCAACAACACCATCTACTGGTAAAATGGCCTGCCGTTCTCGTTATCGCTGTAAATCGCAGGTAAGTGACCAGTGTGACTAGAGGAGACGTCCAGGATATCTCGCAGAGGTATGTGCGAACCGTACCGTCAAATGATCGAGTTTGAAAGAGGGTGCATTTTTGGCATGAGAGAATGTGATGCATCCATCCAGAAAATTGCTTGTCGAATGGGACGAAGCGTTTCGACAGTGCAACGGGTGTGTGCCGAATGGTTCACCGAAGGCAGCTGAATACGACGAGACGGCTGTCATACGAACCAAACCATCCTGCAAGAAGATCGACACCACATCCGAATGGCATTGCAGGACAGATCTTCGTCCTTCTCCGCTCTGGCACAGCAATGGAACAGTGTAACACATAGTACACTATCTGGGCTGACAGTCCTTCGCCGTTTATTACGGCATGGGTTACGTGCGCGTCGTACTCTTCTCCGCCTACCTTTGACAAATGTGCAGAAACATGCTGGACGGCAATGGTGTATGGAACGACGTCATTGTGGATACGAATGGCATCAGTGTTTTCGGACGAGTCCAGGTTCTGTTTATTTGGAAATGATGGTTTCATTTTGATTCGCTGCGGACAAGGGGAGCGGCATAACGGTGACTGCTTTCGCACAATACATACAGCGCGAACTCAGAGCCTTATGGTGGGGGATGCTATCCGATACAACCACAAATAAGAGGTGGTGCGTCTCCAGCGTATTCTGAACAGTGTGACCTACGTGAATGACATTCTGCCACCCGTAATCCTACCCTTTCTGCACCCCAGACGCCATTTTCCAGCAAGACAATGCATGAATACGTGTTTCGGCATGAACACGTGCCTTCTTGGTGTGACAGGATGCCAGACTTTTGCCCAGGCCCTCCAGATCACCAGGCTTGTCACCAGTCGAAAATGTGTGGTGAATGTTGAAATGACGGATGCAGCACTGTGACTCAGTGCCAACCAATACAGATGAACCTTGGAACCAGGTGAATGCAGCATGAATGGCTACACCACAGGACGCCATTCACGCCTTATATGGTTCAAATGGCTCTGAACACTATGGGACTTGACGGCTGAGATCATCAGTCCCCTAGAACTTAGAACGACTTAAAACTAACTAATCTAAGGGCATCACACACATCCATGCCCGAGGCAGGATTCGAACCTGCTACCGTAGTGGGCGCGGGGTTCCAGACTGTAGCGCCTAGAACCGCTCTGCCACAACGTCCGGCTCACGCCTTATATGCGTCGATGACATACGCATAGAGCAAATTATCAGGGCCCAAAGCGGACCCTGTGATTACTAGGCAACAGGACACATGCTGAACCGTGGTGACTGAAACGATAATCATTTCTGAAGAACATACTAATGTACATGTGCTGTGAATATGAGCATCCTATCTCTAGTCGTTCAAGATGTTCTGTTTTACTCTGAACGTGAGTGTACAAAGATGAGCCACTGTCTAGCACAAGAATTAGTGCCTCCTGGTGTCGTCTTGTGACACTGAATGGAAAGTATACAAGCGGGGAGAGACAAATGGCAGGTCATCCTATCTACGGACCGCAAATGGGAAAATCAAATGACATAAGCGACTTTGACAAATGTCAGATTGATAAGGTCCTGCACATGGGCTCAAATGGCTCTGAGTTCTATGGGACTTAACATCTGAGGTCATCAGTCCCCTAGAACTTAGAACTACTTAAACCTAACTAACCTAAGGACGTCACACACATTCATGCCCGAGGCAGGATTCGAACCTGCGACCGTAGCAGTCGCGCGGTTCCGAACTGAAGCGCCTAGAACCGCTTGGCCACAGCGGCCGGCCCAGCACATGGGGACGAGCATCTCAGAAATAGCGAAGTTGTTCGGCTACTTGTGTGCTACTGTCGTGAGCATCCATGGAAAGTGGTTGACGGGCACTGAAACCACGAGTAAGCGACAATGTGTTGGGCGTTCACGCCTCATCACAGAACGTGGAAGTCGCAGGCTTCCCAGCTCTGTAATGAAGTATATGCCGCAGAGTGTGGCAGATCTGATTAGAAAGTACAATACTGGTGAGGGCAGAAGTGTACTGGAGCAGACTATTCAGTGCCCACTGTTGAGCATGGGGTTCCACAACTGATGACCTTACGTGTTCCCATGTTGGCCCAACGACATAGTTAATTACGGTTGCAGTGGGCACGGAATTACCGAGTTTGGACCGTGTATCAATCGAAAAGCATCGTCTGGTCCAATGAAGCACGTTTCTTGATACACCAAGCCAATGATCGCATCCGAATACGCCGTCTACCAAGCGAGTAGCTGCTCGAAATATGACTGCACCACGGTGTGAGTCCTAGGACAGACATTCACGTGGGCATTCATCTGACCTATGGTAGTGATAGAAGACCCCATGATAGCTGTTGGCAGTGCGAACATTAATGCGGGCTACAGGCATGCCTTCATATTTGACGTCTACCCAGACGGCGATGGCATTTCACTGCAGGATAACTTTCCACGCCGCAAGGCCTGAGTAGTGCTGTAGCGGTCGGAGGAGCTTAATAGTGAACTCAGGTTCATGTCTTTGTCACCTAATTTGCTTGATCTAAACCGATAACGTACACTATGTGGTCAAAAGTATGCGGACACCCCCAAAACAAAAACACTATTTTTTTATTTTATATGTTTGAAAGTTTTACAGTGTGTACATACATCCATTAGGAACAGTAGTTTCATTTTTACACATAATTTCCATCCCTCTATTTGCCTTACGCCATATTGGAACCAGCGCCTGTGTATCCGCATGGTAAAATTCTGGACCAACCTGTTGGAGCCACTCTTTAACAGCGCGCACAAGGAAGTCATCATCTTCAAACCTTGTTCCACGAAGAGAGTCTTTCAGTTGCCCAAAGAGGTGATAGTCACATGGAGCAGGTCAGGACTGTAAGGCGGGTGTTACAGTGTTGTCCATCCGAGTTTTGTGTTCGCTTCCATGGTTTTCTGACTGACATGTGGCCATGCATTGTCGTGCAACAGCAAAACATCCTGCTTTTGCAGATGTGGTCGAACACGACTCAGTCAAGCTTGAAATTTCTTCATTGTCGTCACATATGCATCAGGATTTATGGTGGTTCCACTTGGCATGATGTCCACAAGCAAGAGTCCTTCGGAATCGAAAAACACCGTATCCATAACGTTTCCAGCAGAAGGTGTGGTTTTGATTTGTTTTTCTTGGGTGAATTTGCATGATGCCACTCCATCGATTGCCTCTTCGTCTCTGGTGAAAAATGATAGTGCCATGTTTCATCACCTATCACAATTCTTCCAAGAAATTCATCTCCACCATTCTCGTACTGATCCAAAGTTCGCTACATACCATTTTTCTTGTTTCTTTGTGCGCCACTGTCAACATCATGGAAACCCACCTGGCACAAACACTGTGTAACGCCAACACTTACAGTATTCTGCAAACACTTCTTTCCCCTATCCCAATGTAGCGTGACAATTCGTTCACCATGATGCATCTGTTAGCAGTCATCCATTCGTTAACTCTCTGCACATTGTCTGGAGTGTGTGCAGTACGAGGCCTGCCACTGCGAGGACAATCCGCAATATTGGCGTGCCCGCTTTCATCAAGTAAACTGCTTGCCCACCGGCTAACTGTACTGCGATCGACAGGAGCATCTCTATACACATTTTACAACCTCTTGTCGATGTTTCCCACTGTCTCTATTTCACAGCACAGGAATTCTATGACAGCAAGTTTTTCTGACGAACGTCAAGTGTAGCTGTGACGACGCCACTCACGGGAACAGCTTGAACTAAGTTGGAAAACAAGCGGGAAGGATGTATCTACACAGTGTAAAACTTTCGCACATTTAGAACGAAAACTGAAATTTTACAAAAATAGTGAGGATTTCTTTTGGAGTGACCTTCGTAGGTTCTAGCTAGTCCATATCAGCGATATCAGTAGTCATTAGACATCGTGAGAGAGCAGAATGGGGCGCTCCGTGGAACTCACGGACTTAGAGGTGGTCAGGTGATTGGGTGTCACTTTTGTCATACGTCTGTACGCGAGATTACCCCACTCTTAAACATCCCTTGGTGCACTGTTTCCTTTATGTTAGTCAAGTGGAAACGTGAAGGGACACGAACAGCACAAAAGCGTGCAGGCTGACCTCGTCTCTTGAGTGACAGAGACCGCCGACAGTTGAAGATGGTCGTTATGTGTAATTTGCAGACACCTATCCAGACCGTCACACAGGAGTGCCCAGCTGCATCAGTATCCCCTGCAAGCACTATGACAGTTAGGCGAGAGGTGAAAAAACTAGGATTTCATGGTCGAGCGACTGCTCATAAGCCACACATCACGCCGGTCAATGCCAAACGACGCCTCGCTTGGTGTAAGGAGCGTAAACATTGGACGATTGAACACTGGAAAAACGCTGTGTGGAGTGACGAATCACGGGACGCAATGTGACGACCCTATGGCAGGGTGTGGGCATAGGGAATGCCCGGTGAAGGACTTTTGCCAGGGTGTGTAGTGGCAACAATAAAATTCGGAGGCAGTGGTGTTATGGTGTGGTCGTGTTTTTCATGGAGGGGGCTTACACCTCTCGTTGTTTTGCGAGGTACTATCACAGAACATGCCTACATTGATGTTTTAAGCACCTTCTTGATTCCCGCTGTTGAAGAGCAATTCGAAGGTGGCGATTGCATCTTTCAACACAATCGTGCACCTGTTCATAATGCACAGCCTGTGGCGGAGTCGTTACACGAGAATGATAACCCAGTAATGGACTGACCTGCACAGAGTCCTGAGCTAAATCGTATAGCACACTTCTGGGATGTTTACGAACGCCGACTTCGTGTCAGGCCTCACCGACCGATATCGATACCTCTCCTCAGTGCAGCACTGCATGAAGAATGGGCTGCCATTCCCCAAGAAACCTTCCAAAACTTATTGAACGTATGCCTGAAAGAGTGGAAGCTGTCATCTAGGCTATGGATGGGCCAGCACTATATTGAATTCCAGCATTACAGACGGAGGATGCCACGAAGCTGGTAAGTCATTTTCAGCCAAGTGTCCGAATACTTTTTATCACATAGTGTACTTCGGCTTCATTCCATAAAGTAACGATGATATGGCTTGACTTCATACGTGTACAAATACAAAGAGAACAGAATACGAAGTACATTTATTACTATTCTATATTAGTTTTTTGAATTTCTGTTGTGGTGGCAGAGTGATCTGAAGCACATCCCGAATTCTAGCTTTGTTTGGAAGTTGACAGTTCGGGCGTGTGTTGAGGAAGCAGCATAGGGCGCTTTTATTAATTCGAACTGTGTGTAAATAACTGGTGTTACATACCTTCGGAAATTTACAAACAACTCCTCTAAACCATTTTATGAAGAATCGCTGCTATACAGCTTTCCAAACGTGGAACAATCTCTATCAGTAGGCTACATAGTATTTTGGCTCATTGGTGTATCTCCACATAATAAAAATACGTGATAAGACATTCTTTAGAACACATTTGGGGCCGGCCGGAGTGGCCGTGCGGTTCTAGGCGCTGCAATCTGGAGCTGCAGGTTCGAATCCTTCCTCGGGCATGGATGTGTGTAATGTCCTTAGGTTAGTTAGGTTTAATTAGTTTTAAGTTCTAGGCGACTGATGACCTCAGAAGTTAAGTCGCATAGTGCTCAGAGCCATTTGAACCATTTGAACACATTTGAGAAATACCACGAAGTCCCAGATAAGATATTCTGTTTATACCGTATAACCATCCGATAGGCGCGCGTATGTGCCAGATACGCAGCAACAATGTCCGTTACCTTCTCTTGGAAAGTGGGAGGGTTGGAAATCCCCCTTTCTTCTAGCCTCCTCTCTTGACCGCACCCTACTTCCGTCCTGGCTGCTGCCCGCTGCGATAAAGAACAAGCTAGTAACACATGTTTCCTATCTGAGGAATATGCACGATACTCCGTGTAAGTTATTAACTTTTCATTTTCCATTATTTATTGTTAAATGTTGAATGCTTAGTAGTATTTTAATTAGTGTACATGGTGAATTTACATCTGTCTCTAATCGACAGTGAAATTAAACTAAATTGTGTGTGTCAGATACGCTCGAACTCCAGTGTTGGCATCTTGTTATTTATTCAGTTTCGTTGCATCTTTATTTTTAGATGCTAAGGGAGACACAGAGGTGTACAATTCAAACCATCCTTTGGATGTTGAAGCTGTGATAAATGCAGTTCAGCGTGATAGTGATCATGTGGGTGATCAGGACAACAGTTTTATAGAGGACAGTGACACTGATGAAGAAGAACACGTATTGGAAAGAGTTGGAGATTCTGATGTGGAACTGAGTGTTCAGTCCAGTTCAGAAACCGACGAGGGTGAAAACACCAAACCGACATATCTACATCTACATCCATACTCCGCATGCCACCTGTGTGTGGCGGAGTGTACTTTGAGTACCTCTATCGGTTCTCCCTTCTATTCCAGTCTCGTATTCTTCGTGGAAAGAAAGATTTTCGGTATGCCTCTGTGTGGGCTTTAACCTCTCTGATTTTATCCTCATGGTCTCTTCATGAGATATACGTAGGAGGGAGCAATATACTGCTTGACTTCTCGGTGAAGGTACGTTCTCGAAACTTCAGCCGGCCGCGGTGGTCTCGCGGTTCTAGGCGCGCAGTCCGGAACCGTCCGACTGCTACGGTCGCAGGTTCGAATCCTGCCTCGGGCATGGATGTGTGTGATGTCCTTAGGTTAGTTAAGTTTAAGTAGTTCTAAGTTCTAGGGGACTAATGACCACAGCAGTTGAGTCCCATAGTGCTCAGAGCCATTTGAACCATTTTTTTCGAAACTTCAACAAAAGTCCGTACCGAGCTACTGAGCGTCTCTCTGCACAGTTTTCTACTGGAGTTTATCCATCATCTCCGTAACGCTTTCGTGATTACTAAATGATCCTGTAACGAAGCGCGCTGCTCTCCGTTGGATCTTCTCTGTCTCTTCTACCAAACCTATCAACCACACTGGTGTGCAATATTCAAGCAGTGGGCGAACAAGTGTACTGTAGCCTACTTCCTTTGTTTTCGGATTGCATTTCCTTAGGATTCTCCCAATGAATCTCAGTCTGGCATCTGCTTTACCGACGATCAACTTTATATGATCATTCCATTTTATATCACTCCTAATACCTACTCCCAGGTAATTTATGGAATTAACTGCTTCCAGTTGCTGACCTGCTATATTGCAGGTAAATGATAAAGGATCTTTCTTTCTGTGTATTCGCAGACTTGTCTACATTGAGATTCAATTGGCATTCCCTGCACCATGCGTCAATTCGTTGCAGATCCTCCTGCATTTCAGTAGAATTTTCCATTGTTACTACGTCTCGATACACCACAGCATCATCCGAAAAAAGCCGCAGTGAACTTCCGATGTTATCCACAAGTTCATTTACGTATATTGTGAATAGCAACGGTCCTACGACACTCACCTGCGGAACACCTGAAATCACTCTTGCTTCGGAAGACTTCTCTCCATTGAGAATGACAAACTGCGTCCTGTTATCTAGAAAATCTTCAATCCAATCACACAATTGGTCTGATAGTTCATGTGCTCTTACTTTGTTCATTAAACGACTGTGCGGAACTGTATAAAACGCCTTGCGGAAGTCAAGAAACACGGCATCTACCTGGGGACCCGTGTCTATGGCCCTCTGAGTCTCGTGGACGAGTAGCGAGCGCGAGCTGGGTTTCACACGATCGTCTTTTTCGAAACCCATGCTGATTCCTACAGAGTAGATTTCTAGTCTCCAGAAAAATCATTTCAAGCTGTTCAAAAGAAAAGTTAAAAAATAATCGAGGCTTGGTTATGGCAAAAAAGCCAAGGAACAGGCAAAGACGAGGTAAACAAAATATTTTACATCATGTGCCCGGAGTAATCGGACCTGAGGAAAACGTGACTAATATTCTAGATTCATGGAAATGCCTCATTCCTGAGACAATGATTCAGCCTATTGTAGAAAATACAAATAAATTTATTCCTAAATTACAAGATAGTTATTCTCGTTCAAGGGACGCTCAACAGACAGAGACAGTGGAAATGAAAGCCTTATTCGGGATGCTTTTTCTCACTGGGGTGTACCGCTCGAATCGTCTGAATCTCGACGACTTATGGCGGTTGGATGACTTCCTAACTGTCGCGAGTGTAAAAAGATTTCAGTTTTTAATGCGATATAATCGTTTTGATTATGTGGAAACAAGATAACGAAGAAAACCTGACCACCTAGCTCCTATAAGAATTATTTTTGAAAAATTCCTTGTGATCTGCCAAAACTGCTATTCAGTTGGTGAAAAGTCACAACCGATGAAAAGGTTGAGGTTTTTCGAGGTATATGCGATTTCATACAATTTATGCCAAGAAAAATCAAGCAAATCTGCCATAAAAATTTATGCTTTGGTCGACTGTCGGCTATATTATGCATATAAAGTGGAAATAAACGCTGGAACCCAACTAGAAGGTCCATTCAGTGTAAGCAATAAATTATCCGACGTTGTGGAAAGGTTAGCAGCACTCATTTTCTAGTGGGGGAAATGTCACGGCCGACAACTAGTTTAGGGATTACGATTTCGTAAAGGAATTGTCATTAAAAAATTTCATACGTTGGTACGTTACTAAAAATAAGCCTTAGATTCCTGCAGAATTCACATCGACCAGAAAGCGAGAGCCCCCCTCAAGTCTGGTTTTTGCAAAGAGGCAACACTTGTTCAATACGTGCCTAAGAAGTACAAGAATGTTTTGTTGATATGTGGTACAGCCTTCACAACGATGTAAAAATCGAAGAGGGAGCAGGTGATCTCATGAAACCAGAAATTATAACTTTTTACAGTGACACCGAATGTGGCGTTGACACTGTCGGCAAACTTTTTGGGTCTTTCAATGATGTGAGAAGCACAAAGCGATGGCCTCTGGTGGTGTTTTTTGGATGACAAACGTTGTTGCCATAAATTAATTTAAATTCCGGAAAGGAAACACCAGCAATAATTTCAAGAGAAGGAAGTTTCTCAGATATCTTTCGAACGACCTTGTACAAGGGCATGTAAAAAGGAGAAGTACTAAAGTGACTGGAGACCTCTGTGCAAAAGTTTTAGGTGTGTCGCACACAGAAGACGAAGGTGTGTCGCACACAGAAGACGAAGGTGTGTCGCACACAGAAGACGAACACCAATAGCAACGAGGAAGAGGAGAAGATCAACCTCAGGAGCCTCTGAAGAAAAGATGTAGGTCATGTTTAGTTAGTAAGAAAATGAGAATGATCCGTTTCAAACGTAAAATATTTGGACTGTTTATTTTTTTACAGCATTCAAAAAATGTTTGCAATGATTGTATTTCAGCTTCTAAATAATCATCCATTTCAGATGTCAGGTATATAGACGGTATGTTTTGTTTACATCATTCAAGAAATGTTTACTTTGATTGTATTTCAGCTTCTAAATAACTTTTGTGTATTGAGAAACCAGAATTTCACGCATAATCCTGTACAAATTTGACAATCGTACACGAAAAGTATAAGTACCTCGAGAAGCTGTGGGAAAGAAATGTGTGTTTTGGAACACAACTTATTTTTAAATAAATTGAACTTGCTTTTGTTTGTATAACCCATGAATAATACCTGATATTACTTTTATTATAAAAATTTAATGCTTAAAGAGACATAAAGTTTATTAACAACGAGTGGTATCTGCGAGATAATCGCGACCGCCCTTGTCCGACTAGAAGGCGCGCCTATCGGAAAGCGGCATGGAACGCTTTTATTAATTCGAACTGTGTGTAGATAACTGGTGTTACATACCTTCGGAAACGTACCAACAACTCCTCTAAACCATTCTATGTATATGCTATACTGCGTTCCAAACGTGGAACAAACGATATCAGCAGGCGGCTTAGTATGTTGGCTCATTGGTGCATCGTCACATAATAAAAGTATCTGATAAGATAGACTTTAGAACACGTATGTGGAAAACCACAAAGTCAGGGTGTAGGATACTTCGTATTAAAACTGTCCATGTCGTGTTCCATTCACATAAGAAATAAAGGGATATAATGGTTTCTTGTATGTTTCCATTCGCAGTCTGGTCTCAGTTATATTATATGGGACTGTAGAGTCGAGACAACGGAAATGTTATACAGACTTCCTTGAATGTTAGTTTACCCAATGCTAATTTTACCAGGAAGGTTACTGGAGAAGCATGTCGCCATTCTTCCCCCCATTCCCTCTTATGTTCCCCGAACATCTGTGCTACTCATTTGTTCGGGCTATGCAGACCTTTTAGATTACAGCAGCATGTGTCTCAACACGTTCCATGTCTGTTATCGTGAATGGCTGACAAGAACTCTAATCACTGAAGCAGTACTGTGGAACAGATCGCACTAGATTCTTTTATGAGCAATTTTAATGGTATTACAAGCTGCAAAATTTGTTCGCTTGCGGTAAACTTCGTTATATTTTTTCTGTTTGTACGAATCATCTTGTCTGTTGTCCACATTTGAGTGGACTTGCTGGAAACGGTATCTAAGTCAGGATTTTGAACCATCTCTTGATGCGAAGTGTACATTGACTACGAATAAACTTATGGATACTGAGAATCATCCAGTGATAATACTTCGTGGGGTTAATTTGAACCTCCATACATTAGGCGACTCCTTTGACCTGTGGAGTAATGACGTTGTGAAGTAAGACAGCATACGCGCGCCAACACAGATGGAACAGAACACTAAATAACAATTATTTTACCTTTCACAACATAAATTGTGCTGAGAGATTGATCTGTAGCGTAGCCAGAGGTATAGTTCAGGTTCGCATGTGCTACTTTGGTTCACTTAGTGAATACAACAAATGCCAGGTCATGAGAATAACTATGATTATCGTCACGGCTTCTATTTTAGGTACAATATATTGTATTTTGATGAGTGTTTTATCTTCGCTATATTGATGACGTTATGAGTATCAGTAGATTCTATAAAGTAGAGAGTCGTGTAATCAGAAATCCAAGAATGCTGGTGAACTTGTGTGACAAATTATATAAAGGGTATCCCAGGAGAAATGGTCAGTATTTAGAGGTATGACAGGGATGGCCATTTGAAGCAAAATATTCTAGTAAATTCGATCTCTAATATACATACTTCAAGAGCTACGAACACTTCTTTGTCTTCGATACTGTGAAACAAATCTCTTCTATGCAAGCTCTTTAGTTACCATGTTTTCAGAGGTGGCGGCATAGACCTTTTTAAAAAATAAAAAATAAATCTAGTAACATTGTAAGGTGTCAGGCAAATCCAACACCTTCCATGAAAACCCTGACATAATAAGCAAATCTAGTAGTATGTCACATAGCTCCGAATAAATCGTGACATTAAATTAACCAAAGTAATACAAGTAACGAGTGAGCAAATGGAATACCACAGACTAACACAAGAATACCTAAATGCATGTCGTACCTTCCCACCGAGAGACCGACGCAGTTTCGAGGGGAGAAACGAGAACAGAAGCCGAGAGCAGAACCGTGTTAAGCTAGAAGGCCCTACGATAAGGGACGAACTGGACACCCACGCCGCCAGCTAACCACTAGGGCTCACCACCGGCACGTTTTAGCGTGAGACTTTTTAGCGTCTCAGGTACGTCAAGGACCCCCCCCCCCCCCCCCCCAGCCCATGTTACAAGATAGAGCCATCCAGAAGAACAGTATAGATCTTACGATAACGCTAAAAGGACCACACCAGCTGCAGGTTTTAGCATGAGACTTTTTAGCGTCTCTGTTACGTTGCAAACTTTAAAAACATTGCCCCACCACGAAAAGTATAACGTTTCTCATTGGATAGACAGAATTTCTGTAGGCGGAGCTTAAGGTTAATATTGAGACCCTGATTGGTCAGATGAAAACACAGCCAGATAGTTTTTTTAAACCAACTTCCGTAAATTGTAGTAAGGAGAAATTAGGAGAGTTGCTTCCGAGATGGCGAGGTGAGCGGAGCTGTGCTGCCCGCCGCTGCCCTGGCGCTGCCTAAACACCGACAAGGTAATGAACGCACGCGATGCCGCATTTTTGAGTGCGTAAGGCTTCACTCAGAACTGCAGAAGTCTCATCTGTTACACCCCCTTTTTGCGTAATACTAGTGTCGATTGTTAATTAAAACTCATGGTGTTCACAGTTGCCACTTGAAGTAAAAATCTGAAACGCGATGATTTTTCTTTTATATAGTTATTGAGAAGCCACATCAGCCACTGTAATTTACGACAAGTTAGATAAGTAATTATAAATAATTGAGGGTCACTGTAGACCATTTTGATAGTTTTCTCTTTTGTGAAACTTAATTTAAACCTAGATTATAGATGTGATATGGCATAGGCCTAGATTATAGATGTGATATGGCATAGGTCATCCTTCGATCCATTGTAGAACTTTGAAACCCATTCAGGGAACATTCGTTCACATTTTTGTTGAACGCAGTTTGTTTTTACCATCCTGTATTAAAACATTTCCTTTTATCAATAGTGCAATTTATAAACGATGTTTTGTGAGCAGAATAAAATTTCGAATGGTAAACTTAACTGCTTTTTCGACGTTATTTTACCAGCTAACTAATAATAGGAAAGCCTTGAACCCCTTCCACTAAATTTAGTTAGTATTAAGATTCTTTTACAGGGAGTGCAGTGGAGCTGACGCTGAGATCAATACATATTTGATTATATCATCGCTAGTCTCACTGAACTCTTCTGAATTCTACATGTCATGTGTGGTCTGGCGTCTCCTTACCAGTAACAGGTCCCAGTTTCAAACTAGTTAATTCCCTAAAAAACACGCTCAGAGCGTCGTTGCGCGAAAGTGGTAGGGAGACACGATATAGAACAAACAGACACCACCATGGATGTTTAGAACATGAGCCCTAAATTCCGCACCATAAGAGTTACGAACCCTTTTTTATCTTCGCTACTGTGAACATCTTTCCAACCGAAAAACTGCCCATGGCTCTTAAAGTATGCAGTTTAGAGCTTATGTCTAATAGACATGTTTTTGCTTGGTCCATACTGCCACCTCTTCTAACATGAAAACCAAAGAAATAACAGAAGAAGAGGTTTGTGTCACAGTATTGAAGTATTGAAGATAAAGAAGTGCTCATAGCTCGTAAGTTACGCATTTTAGAGCCCATGTTTACTAGATTTTTTTGCTTTGAATGATCTTTCCTGTCGTATCCCTGAATATTGACCATTCCTCGTGGTACGACCTGTCCATGTATTAAAATGTTAGGAGTCGTACTGCTCATCTTTAGAACTCTTTTCGTTTCTACTGACATTTCGCTTTTTTTCCTTTATTGAATTTCGATTTCCCCCTCTTAAGGGGACGGGCTGGCAGCAGCTTAGTACGCTGCTCTTCAGTCTCACATTTCACCGTTTTGAGGCTGCTTCAAGCATTTGCTGGATAAAGGCGTTTTGAGATTTGACCACGTAGAGAGATACCACTTGTCATTACACTTATGCGATGTTATGAAATATTTAACAGTTTGAGAGATTCGTCCTGTAAACGTACGAGGTGCAGCAGGATACTGTCTACTGGGAAAACATTACAGTTTTCGTATTAACTGCGCTGTTTCCGAGGGAGTGAGAAAGCGCCTATTACCGCCGGAGAGCCGTGGCTGGTTCCGTCTGCCCCGTTGGGGTGTCGCTGGCCAGCGCATGCGCAGTGGCCACCTGGCTGGCGGCGTGCGATAAGCGGGCCGCCCACCCCCCGCAAATTGATTCCACAGCGCGCCGCCCTCCCCCTCCCCCACACCCCGCCCACTTGCACTGTATAATCCCCTTCCGTCGCGCTACTCACCGCTCCTCGCAGCTATTCGCGATTTGAGACCCCTGCTTGTGCCGACGGACGTCCACATCAAATAATGCGCTGTTAATCGTGATGCGCAATGAGACTCCACGCTACCAGGCGAAGGCAAGACAGTTATAATGTCAAAGGAAGGACCATGTAGACACAGTGTTTCAGAAATAACATTACAGAGGACAGGTTCATTACATCAAAACAAGAAAAAAGTCAGTATAAAGATACATCCGAAAATCATTAGTATTCGAGTTATTAATGAAGCTGACATTCAACGGCTTTCCCTGTACAGCCCAAAAACTTCACTTATCTGAGCACCCGTTTTAACTCTTTGTATCGTTGATAGCATTGTGTTGCAAGGTGTAATGATTCTTTATTTACGTGACCATTACGGCACTCCAACCCCACTTCTCCATACCAGTAATATCGTACTACTTTTCTGCGAAGTAACAGACATATTTTTGTGACAATATTCACATTTAATTTTATTAATGTATATGTACTCCGGTGTATCGATAAATTACAATGAGATGGTTCTTGTGCGTATTCATTTCTGTGAGACTGTCATAATCTTTGACTTACTTGTAACCGTTTTGGCGCGAATGCGCACAGAGCAGTCTTTGTTTCACTTTGCAGAAGTTAAGTTGTTATTTCGCTTTGTAAAAGAACAGTCAAGTATTTGGTTAAAGTGGAAATTTAATATATGATGATTGGTGCAAAACTGTTTTCTTGATGGTGTGACAATTAAGAAGAAGTATATGTGAATTAACAAGAAGTTTATTAAAAATGTGGACCGTGAACACCAAGTCAAAAATTATTTCTACCATACCATTGTTCTGATCTGGGATTGTTTGATCATTAAGAATTTCCTGAAAAACGCATTTGTTAGGTCTTCAGTTATTGTTAAAATACAGATCTGGACCTTCTATCAGTCAAAGTGGAATCACCCTACAATCAACAAGATGAGGCATAACAACTTCGACGAAATCTACGTCGGAATCCATTCAAGACAAGTGCCAAAATTAATGACTTTTTTACAGTGACTTCATTATTTCCATTCTGACGATACCATGCACAGTCAATAACTTTGTTGTTGCCGGATAAAGCGAACATACGCTGCGTGAGCAACATTATTAATCTGATTTCTAACCTACTTTGCAAGAGGTGCTATTGTTAGAAAGGGAAGCTTGTTTACATTTCTTATTCATCTGTCTTCAATGTGTCCATTATGTACATGTTATACAGCTAGTGCGATAGCTGAAAGTGCTCCGTTCAAACGTGGCAGGATATTCATTTCGTGATCAGTCAGACATGATTTTTCTGTATACGACTGCGAGAACAGTAATGGCCAGGGCGCTGTAGGTCTGTATCAGACAGCACTTTCAGATGGAAGAGAGCAGACTGTTGGCGCAGGAAAACCACGTGTTGCTTGTAAGCCACGTTCTACGTGCTGCTGAAAAGAACCAGGTATAAGAGCAAGACAAATGGCCCTGACATGAGATGCATTGCCAAGTTCAGCACGAAGGATACGAGGTGTATGAGAAAAGTAATGAGACTGACATGACAGGTGATCTCGCACCGATGTGTTGTTCTACTTGTGTAAAACGGTGTTTTCATTCCTTCCAGATGGTCAGTCCGCGTTTCAGATCCGTACGGTCGTCACGTGATTTTTCAGAATGCCCTCAATGAAGGTGTGTTTTTGTTGTGTGCTACGAAAATGGAAAGTGGTATTTAGAACAACCTTTTCCCACCAAGTTTTGCGTTGAACCTCGGGAATCCGAGAGTGTGACCTTTGAAAAGTTCAAACTGGCCTATGGGGAACATTTCTCTTCAAGAGCACAAGTTCTGCGCTGGAAAAAATCATTTTTGGGAGACCGAGAACATGTTGAAGATGAGCCTTGCTCAGGCAGACCTTCAACTTCAAAAACCGACGAAAAGGTCGAACTTGTGCGTGCTCTTGTGAGATCTGGTCGACGTTTAGCAATATGGATGATGGGTGATCTGTTAAACTTAAGCACTTTCACGGTACATGAAAGTTTGACTGAAGATTTGCACATTGCAGACAAGTGGATGCTGCATCACGACAACGCCCCTTGTCACACGGCCGCTTCCATCACGGAACTTTTGACACGAAGAGGCAGTCCTCTTGTTCCATTGACTTCATACTGAGTTCAACTGAGTCCTTGTGACTTTATTTTCCTAATTTGATACATTAAAAGGACGAAATTTTGGCTCTATGGACAGGTTTAAGAGATGGTGATCATTATATTAAAGGCCTCACTAGATGAAGCCTTTCAGCGCTGATACCAAGTCTGAGAACAACGACTACGCTGCTGTTTAGCTACTGAATGGAACTATTTTGAAGGGGACAATATTGTTGTTTGAAAAAATAAAAACTTTGCTACATAAAAAATCAGTGTTATTATTTTTCTCGCACACTCCGTACGTCATGAGCAACTCATTCACCCATATTATCTTCAATACGTGCAGTCCTTCCCACCACAGGAGAACTTTTGGCAATGGTTTGTTGCACAGATTGCCCGTCCGATGTTTGTCCCTTACCAATAGAAAGGGTCAGTGAGTATTTGAAAGGGTGCGACAGTCCATGATTCTATGAGCTCATGCACGTTTAGAAGCAAAAGTAGTGCATTTCGAGCGTTTATGAAGAGTGTGGATGAGCTCCATCATCTACATTGTAAACTGTCATGAACAAGTCAAAAACGAAGGATTTTAGGACGTATGTTTATGTACACATCAAAAACAAATTTGCATCACCCCTGTTACCAGAACTCCTGAAGACAGACGTTGACTGTGGATATTGTATCACAGACACAGTCCCTCTGTACAGAGATGTCACTAAACCCGCCTATAGATGTAAACAACCATGCACGAGGAGAACCTGTCAGACGGAGGGTGGCCAATCAGTTCCAGTCATTCCACCAGGAAGGAAGTACATGGCTCGTGATGTCTGTAGATAAACCATGCCTAGACCAATCGAAAGGGTCAGTGAGTATTTGAAAGGGTGCGACAGTCCATGATTCTAAGAGCTCATGCACGTTTAGAAGCAAAAGTAGTGCATTTCGAGCGTTTATGAAGAGTGTGGATGAGCTTCATCATCTACATTGTAAACTGTCATGAACAAGTCAAAAACGAAGGATTGTAGGACGTATGTTTATACACACATCAAAAACAAATTTGCATCACCCCCGTTACCAGAACTCCTGAAGACAGACGTTGACTGTGGATATTGTATCACAGACACAGTCCCTCTGCCATTGTAGTGTCGGGCAGCGGCAGCTGGATGCTAACAGCGCGTAGCGTTGCGCAGTTGGAGGTGAGCCGCCAGCAGTGGTGGACGTGGGGAGAGAGATGGCGGAGTTTTGAAATTTGTAAGAATTGGTGTCATGAACTGCTATATATATTATGACTAGTGAGGTAAATACATTGTTTGTTCTCTATTAAAATCTTTCATTTGCTAACTATGCCTATCAGTAGTTAGTGCCTTCAGTAGTTTGAATCTTTTATTTAGCTGGCAGTAGTGGCGCTCGCTGTATTGCAGTAGCTTGAGTAACGAAGATTTTTGTGAGGTAAGTGATTTGTGAAACGTATAGGTTAATGTCAGTCAGGGCCATTCTTTCGTAGGGATTTTTGGAAGTCAGATTGCGTTGCGCTAAAAACTATTGTGTGTCAGTTTAAGCACAGTCGTGTATATAATTTTCTAAGGGGACGTTTCACTATGCACGAGGAGAACCTGTCAGACAGAGGGTGGCCAATCAGTTCCAGTCATTCCAGCAGGAAGGAGGTACACGGCTCGTGATGTCTGTAGTTAAACCATGTCTAGACGGTCAGTACTGCTGTTCGAACGCGTTCGCATTGTTGCTTTGTGCCAGGAAGGTCTCTCAACGAGGGAAGTGTCCAGGCGTCTCGGAGTGAACCAAAGTGACCTTGTTCGGACTACGGATTATGGCTCGGAGGAACCCTGACAGCAACGCCACCATGTTGAATAATGCTTTTCGTACAGCCACAGGACGTCATGTTAAGACTCAAAATGTGCGCAGTAGGCTGCATGATGCGTAACTTCACTCCCGACGTCCATGGCGAGGTCCAACACGACACCATGCAGCGCGGTACAGATGGGTCCAACAACACACCGAATGGACCGCTCAGGATTGGCATCACGTTCTCTTCACGGTCACCTATGCCTTCAACCAGACAATCGTCGGAGACGTGTTTGGAGGCAACATTGTCAGGTTGAACGTCTTAGACACACTGTCCAGCGAGTGCAGCAAGGTGGAGGTTCCCTGCTGTTTTGGTGTGGCGTTATGTGGGACCGACGTACGCTGCACCTGTCAGCTTCTAGTTCTGCCTATCCATTAATGGATGTTGGCGACAACACGATGCCTATTTATTCTATGTACCACAGTATGTAGTAGTTGATGTGCACTTGTAAATCATGTTCAGTGCTTCATGTTATCTAATCAAGATACTCTTCTTAGACCTTTCCTACGTTTATCCTCGATCTCCACTTTCATTGTAAACTGTAGAACTATGTACAGAAGACGGACAAAAATATAGGAACTCCACAAACACAGCACATTACCATGCCCATTACAGTGTAGGAAAACGCCATTCAAAACAGCTTCCACTCATCTTGAAATGGATGAATACAAGTCGTGCATGGTTTTCAAGGGATTTTAATGCCATTCTACAAAATAGTAGCAAGTTCAGGTAACAGTTATGGAGGGGGATAGCAATCACTCACCTTTCTCTTTAAAGTAGACCACAAAGACTCAATAGTAGCATTGAGATATAGTGACTGTGTTACCCAGAGGAGATGTGACCGTCCTCCCGCTCACAAAACCAGTCCCGGGCGATGTGGGATGTGTGAGCAGCGCCCATGTCGTCTTGGAAGGCTGCATCACCACTGGGGAACAAATAATACACCATAGGATGGACCTGATCCGCCAAAATGGTCACATAATCCTTGACAGCAATGCAAACTTCCAGAATAAAGATGGGGCCCGTCTAATACCACGATACGGCTACCCGAATCATCACCGAACTCCTACCATGTTTCACTCTTGACCTGAAACTCGGGGTAACGTACACTGTAGGATGGTCCTGGTAGAGTGTAGCGAGGCAGTTCGTCACCCATCATCCTTGTGATTCTTACATTTCTCGCCATATGTTCAGCATAAATACGGTTATGGCAAGAGAAGAAATCTGCCTATAGAGGTTGGTGAACACTGTAAATTGTACTCAGCTCCACACTGAAGAGCCAAAGAAACTTGTACATCTGCCTAATATCGTGTAGGGCACCCGCCCCGCGAGCACGCAGAAGTCCCGCTACACGACGTGGCATGGACTCGAGTAATACCTGAAGTGGTGCCGGAGGGGATTGACACCATGAATCCTGCAGGGCTGTCCATAACTCCGTAAGAGTACCAGAGGGCTGTGATCTCTTCTGAATAGCACGTTGCAAGGAATTTGGTGGTCAGTCGAAGTGTTTAAGCTCAGAAGAGTGTTCCTGGAGCTACTTTGTAGCATAGTCCAGCTGGAATTCCCAAAGTCCGTCGGAATGCACAATGTGCATGAATGGATACGGTGACGCACGTGTCACCTGTCAGAGTCGTATCTAGACGTATCATAGGTCCCATACCACTCCAACTGCACACACCCCACACCATCACAGAGCCTCAGCCGGCTTGAACAGTCCCATGCTGACTTTCAGGGTCCACAGATTCATGAGGTTGTCTCCATATCCGTACACGTTCATGCGCTCGATACAATTTGGAACGAGACTCTTCCGGCCAGGCAACATGTTTCCAGTCATCTGCAGGCTATTGTCTCCGTTGACGGGCCGAAGCAAGGCGAAAAGCTTTGTGTCGTGCAGTCATCAAGGGTACACGAGTGGGCCTTCGTCTCCGAAAGCCCATATCGATGATGTTTCGTTGAATGGTTCGCACGCTGTCACTTGCTGATGGTCCAGCACTGAAATGTGCAACATTTTGCGGAAGGGTTACACTTATGTCACTCTGAACGATTCTCTTCAGCCGTCGTTGGTCCCGTTCTTGCAGGATATTTTTCCGGCCGCTGCGATGTCGTAGATTTGATGTTTTACCGGATTCCAGATATTCACGGTACACTCGTGAAACTGCCATACGGAAAAATCCCCACTTCATCGCTACCTCAGAGATTCTGTGTCCCATCGCTTCTGCGCCGACTTTAATACCACGTACAGACACACTTAAATCTTGATAACTTGCCGTTGTAGCAGCAGTAACAGATCGAACAACTGCGCCAGACACTTGTTGTCTTATACAGGCGTTGCCGACCCCAGCGCCTTACTCTGTCTGTTTACGTATCTCTGTGTTTGAATACGGATGACTACAGCAGTTTCTTGGACGCATCATTGTGTATAGAAATGTCTTTCCCACAGTCATTCAACATCCATGACACGTTTCAAGAAAATCATCTACAGATCAGTGATCTACAAAACACGCATTTCAAAAATGTACGAAATACAAAGGGAGAATCAAGCATGAAAAGGCAAAGTAAAATAAATACTAACAAAAACAATATCAGTACATATCAGCGTCCATTACAGATTCACCTACCATGCACATCTGTATACAACCCAGTCAGGTCACAATGGAGGGATGTAGATCAGGAGTCCCACAAGGATCAGTACTAAGCCTATTACTATTCTTATTGTATGGTAGTAATGTGTCAACTATTCTCTCTCACCGCAGACACCACCTACACGCTGACGACATTCAGTTATATCTAAGTGCAAGTCTAACAAACTTGAGCACAGCCATCCAGCCTGTATATGCCGATTTACTTTCCATATCAGATGGGAACAGTGCATAGGTTTAAAACTTAACCCATCTAAAACACAAGCAGTTTTAGTCTTTCACAAAAGACTTATTACCCCTCATTTCAGAAAACCACTTCCACCATGAATCCTAAACGTCACAGAAGTAACTTTTTCTTCTTATCGAAAGAACTAGGGGATAGTTCTGGACCATCATTTGAACTGGACTGGACATACAACGGCAGTCACTTCACAATGTGCAGAAATGTAAAAAAAAAAAGGATAAAAAACCTTTCGAGCTTACAAAGAAACTCGTAGAGACGCTGATACTCGCCACGCTTAGCTATGTTGTTGTTGTTGTGGTCTTCAGTCCTGAGACTGGTTTGATGCAGCTCTCCATGCTACTCTATCCTGTGCAAGCTTCTTCATCTCCCAGTAGCTACTGCAGCCTACATCCTTCTAAATCTTCTTAGTGTATTCATGTCTAGGTCTCCCTCTACGATTTTTACGCTCCACGCTGCCCTCCAGTACTAAATTGGTGATCCCTTGATGCCTCAGAACATGTCCTACCAACCGATCCCTTCTTCTCGTCAAGTTGTGCCACAAACTTCTCTTCTCCCCAATCCTATTCAATACCTCCTCGTTAGTTATGTGATCTACCCATCTAATCTTCAGCATTATTCTGTAGCACCAAATTTCGAAAGCTTCTATTCTCTTCTGGTCCAAACTATTTATCGTCCATGTTTCACTTTCATAGATGGCTACACTCCATACAAATACTTTCAGAAACGACTTCCTCAAACTTAAATCAATACTCGATGTCAAAAAAACTTCTCTTCTTTAGAAACGCTTTCCTTGCCATTGCCAGTCTACATTTTATATCCTCTCTACTTCGAGCATCATCAATTATTTTGCTCCCCAAACAGCAAAACTCCTTTACTACTTTAAGTGTCTCATTTCCTAATCTAATTCCCTCAGCATCACCCAACTTAATTCGACTACATTCCGTTATCCTCGTTTTGCTTTTGTTGATGTTCATCTTATACCCTCCTTTCAAGACACTGTCCATTCCGTTCAATTGCTCTTCCAAGTCCTTTGCTGTCTCTGACAGAATTACAATGTCATCGGCAAACCTCAAAGTTTTTATTGCTTCTCCATGGATTTTAATACCTTCTCCGAACTTTTCTTTTGTTTCCTTTACTGCTTGCTGAATATATAGATTGAATAGCATCTCGGAGAGGCTAAAACCCTGTTTCGCTCCCTTCCCAACCACTGTTTCCCTTTCATGTCCCTCGACTTTTATAACTGCCATCTGATTTCTGTTCAAATTGTAAATAGCCTTTGGCTCCCTGTATTTTACCCCTGCCACCTTCAAAATTTGAAAGAGAGTATTCCAGTCAACATTGTCAAAAGCTTTCTCTAAGTCTACAAATGCTAGAAATGTAGGTTTGCCTTTTCTTACTCTTTCTTCTAAGATAAGTCGTAGGGTCAGCATTGCCTCATGTGTTCCAAAATTTCTACGGAATCCAAACTGATCTTCCACGAGGTTGGCCTCTACCAGTATTTTTATTCGTCTGTAAAGAATTCGCGTTAGAATTTTCACATCTGTCAACACCTGCTTTCTTTGGGATTGGAATTATTATATTCCTCTTGAAGTCTGGGGGAATTTCGCCTGTCTCATTCATCTTGCTCACCAGATGGTAGAATTTTGTCAGTACTGGCTCTCTCAAGGCTGTGTGTAGTTCTAATGGAATGTTGTCTACTCCCGGGGCCTTATTTCGACTTAGGTCTTTCAGTGCTCTGTCAAACTCTTCACACAGCAGCATATCTCCCATTTCATCTTCATCTACATCCTCTTCCATTTCCATAATATTGTCCTCAAGAACATCGCCCCTGTATAGACCCTCTATATACTCCTTCCACCTTTCTATTTTCCCTTCTTTGCTTAGAACTGGGTTTCAATCTGAGCAAGTGGTTCTGTTTTCTCCAAAGGTCTCTTTAATTTTCCTGTTGGCAGTATCTATCTTACCACTCGTGAGATAAACCTCTAGAGCCTTACATTTGTCCTCTAGCCATCCCTGCTTGGCTATAGCGATGCCATTCCCCAAGGACTTTCTTACAAAAGCTTATCCAGACAGGAACTGGCGATGAATGCTTGTGCACTACTCGTTTATGATGTACGCATTTTTGACCATACCACAACATGCTACGAATAATTATATTGACTACGTGTCGATAAGTGTAGAGACTATCGTACTCTGTTTGCTCAATTGTCTTCTCAATTAATGCACTCTGTCTTATCTGTCTTCAACGATTACTCTACTTCCTGATTAGCGCAGCAGGAATACTCGTTCTCAACATCGTAAAATTTTCTCTGCATTGTCACATAGCACTGCTGTGTTCTCTAAATATTTTTCAGTATCAGGAACAATCTTTCTCGAAAGATCATAGAAATTAAATTCCTTCCAAACTTCAAAAGACAGCTAGTGATCCAACTTCTGTTACAATAGCGATGTCTCCTGCATCCTGTGCAGTCATTCTATTCAATCCCCATACCCCAGAACTTGTCTCTACCCTTTGTTGGCTGATTTCTGTATTTATATCCTATTTTTTCCTAACGGCCACTGTCACTGCCACTGTCAATCATCTCCTCTTCCTTGTCCATTTCACTTCAGATAATAATAAACATGGTTTAAAATGTCCTAAGCTAATCTATATCATTCTAAATACCCTTTACTATTATAATTATATTTATAATTGGTTTTTGAAGTCAGTTATTACTATTACCACTATTATTGTTATTATTATTATTATTGGGAAGGTTTGTAATATCTTTTGTATGTGTTGCTCCTGCTCAGATGTAAGACAGGACCTTAAGGCCGTAAGCTGGTTAGGCTAAACAAGCAAGAAATAAATAAATAATATGCTACTTTTGTCCTTAATATAAATCCTTGGCAAAATATGCACGTCCTGTTGCTTTACACGACAAGGTCTAATAATTAGTGCTTATCTTTTTTTGTGCCCTCATCGCATTGCATATGGATTTTGAAATCATGTAGTCCCTATTTTTATGGCTACTTCTGTCCGTTGTACACCATAGCCTGTTATAGTATTAAGTACTGTAACAAAAACGTTATTATTTTATTCCCTAGTGTAGTTACATTTCTTGCATTTCTTTACGCACTGCTTCTTATGATGGTTCATTTTATACCTCAGACGCCTTATATGACTATGGCTGTTACTTTGTTTTGTATTTTTGGTAGCTATTTTTGTCCTCATCACAACATTTGAGCTTCATTGGAATATGAAAGGGTATGTGTAATAAAATAAAATATCAGTATATCAGCTACAAGTATGTTAAGGCTGGTTACATGCTTAATGGTGCATAGAAACGGTTTGATGCTGATAGACAACAGAGGAATGAGCTGAGTTATGCACCATCTAACGAAATCAGCATGGCTTCCAATGATCTTCAGTCCCATATCGACATATTCTCTGGTAATATTATGGGAGTCCCGTGACTTCGTAACATCTCCATTCCATAGTTCGGTCAATTACAATGGAATTAACACATTATCTACTGAAAATTCGTGGCTATGAAGGTGTCGAAAACTCGAGATTGCTGACAAATCTGACGTAGCAAGAATTCTGTGAAGCATTTATTCTGGAGTAGTTCATAGTATCCACTAATCTTACCAACAAGGGGAAGGGATGATTATCATATTACAGGATTGCAGAACAGCACTTATTCTCCTGAAGCATTTATGAGGAAGTGATGACCCTACTGAGTGTAGCATGTAGGAAACCTAACCTTATTCCTTCAACTATCAGTAAGTGACAGCCTTTGCTGAATAAAGGAACAGTAAGGCATTAACGGGAACGAAATGGTGGATATTTTAGCTAAAACGCCACTCACTATAGAGTCTCAGCTACATATTCCTACACAGATTTAGAGCTTCAGCCGTAGGATGGTAGGAGTACTCCAGAAGTAGATAAAGAACTTACCCATGAGAATATTCTTCATTACCTGTGCTTCACTTGTTTAATGCTGTCCATGTCCGAAGAGCTTGATAGCCACAGTTGCATGCCTTAATTACAGGCTTGGCTGCTTCAGAAAATAACTGTACTGCGTAGTTCTTACTCCATCTCCGATCTGTGCCTGTGTTCTTCACTCTCTTCTTCACTTGTATTATTCAGCGTGACGCGACCGTTACAATGCCGTTTTTTCGGTATCAATCCCGTAAAGTATGTAAAATCATAATTAAAAGGCCCATTCGATTGACATAATAAACTGACAGTGAGAAATGTGATGTGTAGCAGAACTAGTAATTGTCGGTAGCTGGATAAGATAACTTACTCTTTATTTACTCTTTTACTCGAATTTGCATGCCTTATACGAGGTCTGTTTAAAAAATCCCGGAACATTCGTAACTTCGCGCCACTAGTGTGTTGGAGCGAAAGGCGGTTGACATCTCTGCCCACGCTTGTGTTTAATGTGTAACTGCTGGAAGTATCATTGCTGTATGTCTGTTAGTTATTGTTCAGATCTGTATTCAGTAGAACCTTGTGTCGCACAGTTTGCGAATTTCGAGATGGTAGAGTTAGAGCAGCAAAGCGCCTGCATTAAATTTGCGTGAAACTCTAGAAAACCTTTACAGAGACACACCAAATGGTGTGCTTAAGCTGTACTCGATGTTAGGAATGGTTCACACGGTTTAAAAATGGCTGGACGGAAGTTATTAAAGTTGACTCTCGTTCAGGACGCCCTTCGACATCTACCGACGACGCTCACATCAGGAACATTTACGAAACTATGCATGCCAATTGAAGACTGACTGTCCGAGAGATTGAACAAGAATGTAACATTTTAGTTGGATCATGTCATGAAGTCCTGACACAGCATCTTGGAATGCGTCGTGTTGCCGCGAAGCTCGTCCCACGTCTCATGAGTTAAGACAAGAAACGCCTTCGCTTCGCAATCTCTGAAGAGCTTTTGGATCGCGCAAATGAGAACGAGATGTTCCATAAGCGAATCATAGCTGTTGATGAGACATGGGTCTACGGTTGTAATGTTGAGACCAAGGTTCTGTCTTCACAATGGGCCGGGAAAAGGTTCTCCAAGACCAAAAACAGTTCATCAGACCAGGCCAGATGTCAAAGTCATGCTGACAGTTTTCTTTGACTCTGAAGCATTAGTTCATCATGAATTTGTCCCACAGGGACAAACTCTTAATCGATGGTACTATCGGGACGTGTTGCGACGCCTGCGAGAAAATGTGAGAAGAAAACAGCCTGAAATGTGTCGAGACAATTCATCCCGATGACGCACCCGCACATTCGTCTCTGTTGACGTGTGACTATTGCACTAAAAATGAGACCACTGTGCTGTCCGATCCTCCGCACTCTCCAGAACTGGCCACTGTGGACTTTTTTTATTTCTGAAGTTGAAGATCCCGTTGAAAAGACGAAGACTTGCAATGATAGACGAGAGAAAAGAAAATTCGCAGACGGTGCTTCGCGTGATCCAGCAAGGGGTGTACCATGACTGCTTCCGGGAGAGGAAACGGCGTTCGGAGAGTATTTCGAAGGAGACCATGAACAATCGGTAAAAGGTAAGCCTAGAAAAATTTGGTGGACAATTTTTTGAACAGACCTCATATAATGAAGGGGTCGTTGAAAGCAGATTGGGAATAGCCGACAGTGCCATGGAATTACGCAGGCCAACACTGTCGAAATGGTTCTCGGAAAGGGTTAACGGGAGGGGCTCAGGGTCTGTGGCGTGCAGGCCACTGGACAGCCTCTTGTAGTACCGCTGTTGGGCGCCAAAAGCACTGCAGGCGAACATAGATAAGATCTCCTGTGGTGCAAGATCCCAAGCTGTGGCCAATTTTACAACCTAGAGATGTAATGAGAAGGAATGTCATTTTTACGGAAGTCTAAAATGCAACTATTATGCACAAAACTTAGAAAACTTTTTTGTCTCCAAAAAGCAAGGAATGCTGTAGATGCTGTCTGGAGTGGAGACCTGCAATTGTGGAACTGTTTGAAGGTGTGAGACGCCACTGAACGTTGGCTTCATAAGAACCAAATGTTTACGTAACATTAGAATTCCCAGGATAGCGTAATAAACTAAGAGGTCAGACAGAGAAATTCGATCGTGCCACAAGGGCCCACCTCACTGGCGACAGACAGACATGGAAAGAGAGTGAGATTCCCTTTTCCAGTGTTAAATGGTAGGACCCTTGTTACTGGTTAACCACCTACAGAATAGCCCAGGGAAGGGGAGCAGCGTTCTCTAAGGAACATTTATAACGGTCGGTGCTCGAAAGATTCGTAGCCAAGCCAATCCAAGTAGAGCAAAGGCCAAAAATATGGAAATTCGAGTTTTCCTTTTAGCGAACACTCGGTACAAAATTTCTTCTTTGGAGAGAGCATTCACGCCTTCTTCTTTTCACAGCTTCTTCACAGCTTCATCTTTACCTACGAGAGCCAGGCGGCGATATGTGAGGTAACGAGCTCGTTAGCAACCGCGTGGTGCCAAACGTTAGCCAGACGAGAGGGGTAGCCCCAGCGCTTGGTCCAGCCGCGTGGCTGGGAATTCCGCTGAGACGGGGACAGTGCTTTGTGGCGATGAAGGAGATGTCTATGCCGGGAGTGCCAAAGATGGCGGACTTTGTGAAACCTTAATGGCAGACATTTCACAGTTCGTATAGAAATTAATAGTAGCCACAGAATCATGATACCTCAAAAATAAACATGTACATTACCATTATTTGCACGACGATTATGATGGTGTAAATAGCTTTTCAATATCTTTATTAGTTTACAGTTTAGTATCTGACTGTAAATTATACAAGTAACATCCAGCAACGAATTTCCAAAATCTAAACTGTTCATCCGATTTCTTCGATCTACGTGTCTTTAGAAAGCTAAATTGGTATGAATTACAGGCATGTAACTTAAATAGTACATGAGTTATTGGAGGTCAAAGTGGCCGATTACTATCGATCGCATCAAGCCAAAAGTGCTCCACAGTTACACGAAAAAACGGTAGCAGTGTGCTTATAAATATATTTATTCATCTATGTCGTTTATATATGATAAACACTATTCATGACAAAATTGGTTAAATATTTACTGTGTTTTGGAAGGGATGGAGACATTAGGCTACTGGCCTACCTTTTGTTCTATTCCTTCGATATATGTTTAATTCTAATAATGTGTGTTAGAGCGTGTTTATGGTCCAACCGAAGGAATATTTATTTAATTTCAAGTATTTAAATGTAAATCCAGTATTTCGAACATGTTTCATTATGTTTGTGAGAGTACGTTGGCATGGAGACATGGAGGGAGCTATCTAGCAATCACAGCGCTCGTTACTAAGAGAGACGTATGGAGGTTGACGAGGAGCATCGTTTGGAGATAGGACACGAGGTCAGCTCCAGCAGGGGGCAGTTCTGGACGGTACAGCACAGGGCACGGGAATGAGTGCTGGACGTGGACAGTACGGCGATACGGACGCACAGTCGACGGAAAGACTTGGAGAGTGGAGCAGTTTGCGCCTGGTCGCGGAGGATAGAAATATTTCGTGGTGCCGACCTGTGCTCTTGTGTGATTTCCGTGGCTTCTGCAGTGAAGACGTAGTGTGCATTTACAAGTGAATATCTCGCGAGCTATGTTGTTGTTCATTATTAATTACGTGCAGTAGGAATCTATTGTTTCCCTGTTATTCAACTCATATTTTATGTAATCGCTGGACCATCGACACCAATAAGTGTTTTACAGAAATATACCGCATTCTCAAAACTACTTTTACTGTCGTGTTTATCATTTAAAGTCGTTAAGACAGTACCTTCAGATTTTATTTAATTGCAATCTTTCATTTATAAATTTATATGTTACATTCATAATTCGCAATTGCCGAGTGATAGAAACCTTCTACCATACGAGTCATGTACGTATTCTTATCGTGTACTGTAGACTTGGCAGTATTTGGCCTGTAATGTGCCAACTACGTATCCCAGTCGTTTTGAAAGCCCGCACATACCAACAGTCCAGATGAGTTGAGGGACTTAGAGAGTCTTCCGCCCGAATCGCACTTGGCCGTTGGCGAGTGTGGTTCCGATGACTGATTCTGCAGCCTCTTCAGCCTCCACTTACAATTTAATATAGCGAGATCGAGCCGCAACCACGAGATGATGTGAATAAACATACAATTTTATAGAATCTTATGACCTCAAGCTTCACTTTGAAGACGTGCGTTCAGATTCAATCAACAGCTTTCTTTCAACTCCGCCAATAGGTTCAACACATTGCCTTCTTTAGTAATATCTGTTCCCACAACTGATATCATGACAATCACAGTACAATTTTGCAGTGCAATTATTTCGTTTATGTAATTGTTGGAATTTTACCCCAGACCCATTTATTACATGTGCCAAGGCTTTACTATAATAATATTACCATAGTTGGTCAAATATCTTCTTTAATCGAATAAAGCAAATTAATTGCGATGCTTGTTTCATTTAATAGCCATTTAATCCCTAATTCATTATTTTGGAGGTTTTTAATTAATGTATGTCAGATACAGGGCCAAATTTCCTCACCTGCAACTTTGACTCACACGACTACCTAGTATTCGTTAATCTGTGATCTACTGACGCCGTAGTTAAGACCTATGAAACTTAAATTTTTGTAAAAGGACTTGGGTTGCTTCTTAAAACATTATCAAATTCACTAAACTTAAAATATAATTTTAAGTGTTGGCACATAACCATTTGTGTATTCTTTTCAGTGAGGAAAAGTTGGTATTATCCGTCACTGTTTAGCTGCAAACCATCATTGAACTTTTGGAGGAGATTTTATTTATTCTGCCTATGTCTGATGTTACGATGGGGTCTAATTTCACCATGAAGGCAGAGATAAAAATTTTGCAATAGGATAGTTAGTTTTGTCTTGAATGTCAGGTGCGTTTAAATCTTAACAATTTTGTTAGGGGATGTCAGGGTTTATTGGGGCAAGGGCAAAAAGTTCAGCACGAATGAGCAATGCAGAGAAGGAAATCTCAAGTAGTTTTGAAGCATTAAACCGTGGTTCAATTGTGGAGGTGTCACCAGAAAATGATCGGGAAGAATATACGAGTGAGCAGTGTGAAGTACGATCTATGAATGAAACTAACATAATTAACGATCAAGATGAGAAACAAAGTAGTGGCGAAATGTGAGGTAGAAATTAGGAGAGAAGAGCAGCGTGAAACTTCACGTGCTGCGGCAAACTCAGAAATTACCGGCCACGAAAATGCAGCACAGACTGACACCCAGCACCATTCCCACCTGCAGTATCGAACAGTTTAAGAAGAATGACGAAGAGCTTAAGAAAAACGCGCAACTACTAAACAAAAGTGAAGAAAAAACTGAGGTAAAATTCCAAAAAATTAGGGGAACAACTCGAACAAAGCAAGAGCCTATGAGAGGATAGAGAAGAAACCAGGAACCCATAATTTGAGGCAAATAAGCAACAGTTTAAAAACTTAAACTTGAAGTTATGAACAAATAGGATTCATTAACCGGAAACTAGAAGACCGCAGTAAAAAATGCGAAGAGCTGGAAAAACTTTAAACAAGAAAATTGATGACAAGACGCAAAAGTAAATTGAAAAGTGGATCATTAACGCAGAGCACTAAAAGCAAGACAAACAGATTAACGACGGATGTCGATACCAATACGAATAAGACTAATACAAAGAATACTAAGACATATGCAAAGAATTTTGACAGCAGTACTAAAGATAGTGAAGAAAGTCATGGAAGGAGGAGTGCATAAACTCAAAAAAGACGGAGAAGGCGAGAATCGAAAGACTAACCAGTGCATTGGAGCAACTATCGAATCGTATTGAAACATTTTGACCAGACGGTAACAACAAACATAGGAGAACATACCATAATAATAAAGTTACTGCCATTTAATAATGCACAGGAAACTGTAGTCAGGAGACTAGTAGACTTTTGATGAGCAATAGCGGGAGAGAGTGTGACAATTCAAAGTGTAGAATAACGCAACAGAAAGAAACAATAGTTGCGAGATCTGACCAAAAGATTATGCCGCATCAGGAGAAAGCGGTCACCTTCAGACCCGCCAGTAATTATCACCACAGCCTCCGAAACGGTATCGTGTGACGTGGATGAGGAATAAATTAGGAAGCAGTTCTTTTGAGTACAAAAATTTTCACTGTTTCAGGACATTGCAAACCGCCTACGCCGAAAGCTGTGAATCGAAGAATTTCGTTAAACACTTCCGAAATCTTGGCCATATGTATTAGATGCGTATGTGCTCACTTAAGGGAGTAGCAGCGACAAAAATACGAAAAATCTCCGGGCAGTGCAAGACGTATGACGATTTTACGCGCGCCTTTTTCGAAGAATATTCGTCGAATGGAAAACAAGAACAGATAATCATGATGACTGAAAATTATGTACAGTTGAAGCGGATGCACCCACTGCAGCTTCTCAAAGGTATGGCACGGAGGAACCATTTTTTAGATGTGCCACATTGATTATCGGAACTCAAACAACTCTGCTAAGCGAAGAAACTCCCACGTCGATTTCAGGAGAATATAAGAGTCCCTGGCAGAAACATGCATGACATTAGAGGTTTCCAGCAACTACTGCAAAAATTATGGTACTCAAAGAAAATTTCCACCAACAAACCAGCAAGTAAAGAACCGGAAGTGGGGAATGAAACAAGCACCAAAAAGGAACGGAAATGGATGGGATGGAGGAAACAACCGTCATTGGGGACCTCACTATCGAACGAATGTCAAGAGAACTAACTAGAGATGTGGCGATAGACCAAATAATGATAGACGAGATGACAGCAAGAAGGAAAAGTAAAGACTATTGAAGTTAGAGGACTTGAATACTGGCAACAACCCGGGAATGAGGAGCAGAGGGACGATTCACGAAATTGACGGAAATACACGCTCCATAATGGACAGTTCACTGTGCTAGAACAGCTGCAGGATTCTACATAGATCTTGAAGAACTTAGAAATATATTATTAGGAGAAGAGGATGAGGCTAAAGTTTTTAAGTACCCGTTGCAAACGTAGATTTTAATGTCAAATTAGTCCAGTATGTACTTGATACAGCTAACCAAATTTCTATTTTAGATTAGAGTATGTAAGATGTTATTGATAAGGAAAAGAGATCGCCAGCGTTGAAGATGTCAAAAGTAAAGGTTAGAGGAGTCGTAAATGCCAAGAGCGCAGGAGCGAAGGAGCAAGTGCAATTTGATTTCAAGTGTCGAGCTCATGATTTTTTCATGCAGATTTTCTGGTGATACAGGTCTTGACAGTTTAGGCAATATTGGGAATTGGTTTCTTGAAAAAGCATTACATGGTTCTGCACTTAGCAGAGGATTTCGTTGCTGCAAAAATAGTAGATAAAATTGAGGTTCTGCATTTCAATCACTATGTGGGAAAAGATGAAGAATAAGAAGTCGTGGTATTGAGATTAGCAGAAACCCACGAGGACAAAATGTGTGCAGTTTAAGAAAAATAGAGTGAAAGCTTAGACGCACTGAATCCGAAGACGCAACAGCAGCACAAGAACATCTTTTAAAATCATTAGAGTTCTGGCATGCACCAGAGACAATCCAAACCTTTATATACACTCCTGGAAATTGAAATAAGAACACCGTGAATTCATTGTCCCAGGAAGGGGAAACTATATTGACACATTCCTGGGGTCAGATACATCAAATGATCACACTGACAGAACCACAGGCACATAGACACAGGCAACAGAGCATGCACAATGTCGGCACTAGTACAGTGTATATCCACCTTTCGCAGAAATGCAGGCTGCTATTCTCCCATGGAGACGATCGTAGAGATGCTGGATGTAGTCCTGTGGAACGTCTTGCCATGCCATTTCCACCTGGCACCTCAGATGGACCAGCGTTCGTGCTGGACGTGCAGACCGCGTGAGACGACGCTTCATCCAGTCCCAAACATGCTCAATGGGGGACAGATCCGGAGATCTTGCTGGCCAGGGTAGTTGACTTACACCTTCTAGAGCACGTTGGGTAGCACGGGATACATGCGGACGTGCATTGTCCTGTTGGAACAGCAAGTTCCCTTGCCGGTCTAGGAATGGTAGAACGCTGGGTTCGATGACGGTTTGGATGTACCGTGCACTATTCAGTGTCCCCTCGACGATCACCAGAGGTGTACGGCCAGTGTAGGAGATCGCTCCCCACACCATGATGCCGGGTGTTGGCCCTGTGTGCCTCGGTCGTATGCAGTCCTGATTGTGGCGCTCACCTGCACGGCGCCAAACACGCATACGACCATCATTGGCACCAAGGCAGAAGCGACTCTCATCGCTGAAGACGACACGTCTCCATTCGTCCCTCCATTCACGCCTGTCGCGACACCACTGGAGGCGGGCTGCACGATGTTGGGGCGTGAGCGGAAGACGGCCTAACGGTGTGCGGGACCGTAGCCCAGCTTCATGGAGACGGTTGCGAATGGTCCTCGCCGATACCCCAGGAGCAACAGTGTCCCTAATTTGCTGGGAAGTGGCGGTGCGGTCCCCTAGGGCACTGCGTAGGATCCTACGGTCTTGGCGTGCATCCGTGCGTCGCTGCGATCCGGTCCCAGGTCGACGGGCACGTGCACCTTCCGCCGACCACTGGCGACAACATCGATGTACTGTGGAGACCTCACGCCTCACGTGTTGAGCAATTCGGCGGTACGTCCACCCGGCGTCCCGCATGCCCACTATATGCCCTCGCTCAAAGTCCGTCAACTGCACATACGGTTCACGTCCACGCTGTCGCGGCATGCTACCAGTGTTAAAGACTGCGATGGAGCTCCGTATGCCACGGCAAACTGGCTGACACTGACGGCGGCGGTGCACAAATGCTGCGCAGCTAGCGCCATTCGACGGCCAACACCGCGGTTCCTGGTGTGTCCGCTGTGCCGTGCGTGTGGTCATTGCTTGTACAGCCCTCTCGCAGTGTCCGGAGCAAGTATGGTGGGTCTGACACATCGGTGTCAATGTGTTCTTTTTTCCATTTCCAGGAGTGTATAAAGTCAAAGTTAAGGAGCATCAAAAAAAATTTTTGGTTGATCCTCGCCAAGTGCCAATCATTTATAAGGAAAAGATACAGAACGAAATCAAGACAATGTTGAAGAAAGGAGTCGCAGAATAGGAAGTTAGTTCATACAACACTCTGCGTTGTGTCAGGAAAAAGGATGGATCTATTAGACTTGCACTTGATTCCAGGAAAATACACGCAACAGACCCAGAGGCAGATAGGCGAGAGACGTTAGAAGAATTATTGCAGTGTTCGATTGATGTCCTGATATCGATTGATTTGCAGGTTAGCTACTGGCAAATAAAATATGATCCGCATTGCAGCCAGCACACAGGGTTTTTGTGTTACAGACATTGTTTCCTGTTTAAGATGTTACCGTTTCGGTTGAACGTTTTGTTGTCTGCTTATATTAGAGGACTAGGATCCATAACCCTGGAGACAATGAAGGACAAGATCATTTTGTATGTTGCTGACATACTCATTGCAGGGAAGACGTAGGAAGGACACCATGAAATTTTGCGTCAGTTACTCGAAGCCGTTGAGAAATATGGAGTTACCATCGGCCTGGAAATGTCGGAATTCAGATGCAAGGAAGTAGACCCCTTAGTCCATGTAATTTCCGCTTGTGGAATCCAGTCAGACTCAAAGAAGTTAGAGGCCTTCGAGAATTAGTCAGTGCCTTAGATGAATCGTCAAGTACTTGCTTTTTAAGGTTAACAGATATCTACAACTGATTCATTACATGCACTGTAATACACCGAATTTGTTCCCCTTGGCAGGAATGGCTATCACCTGGAAGTGGACTGAAATAGAGCAATGGGATTTGAAGATTTTAAGGGAGCATTACTGAGATCGCCGGTTTTGTTTCATCCCGGCGTGAGCAAGGTATTCTGTATGAGCCCTGATGTGTTAAGATGAGGTCTGAGCGGGCGTCTATTCCAGGAGACAGAACAGAATGGAGGGACAGTAAAGAGAACCATCACTTTTGGAAGCCACGTTCTCAGCTAAGCAGAGAAGAATTAGTCCGTGACTGAGTTAGAAGCCTAGCTGTTGTTTGGGGTCTTAGTAAATTTAGATATTTTTCTACAATAGAAATGACGAAAGTGCACACCGAACGTAAGGTTCTAGAAATTTTAATGACAGCTAAACTGCTCTCGGGTTGGGCTACTTATTTGGGAGAGTGTCACTTTTATGTAGCGCATATTTCCGGGAAAGACAAGGTCGAAGCGAATGCATTGTCACGAGCACCCACGGGACTGACAGGAGAGAGAGTAATCGAGATTAAGAATGCAAATTTTAAAGTACTTTACCTATGATTGTGACATCCAAAAAAATTGTGAGGACAACGCTTACAACAATGGAAAAGAACGAGGCAGAGATCCAGCCTTACGAACAGCAAACGAGGAATGGCAAGGTCGATTGTCCGCTACCTTGGACAGTTTTACTTGATTAGGAATGGCATTTTGTTTAGGTACACTAACGTAATGGAAGGTACATTGGCTACTGTCTATCTTGGATAAATCCATGAAGAAGCTGATTTGGTATGCACGCCCTAGTCATGCACACACTCTACCCCGCAAATGCTTTACTAAGCTCAGAGAGTCGGTATGCGTCAAGGGCATGGACAGATGCATAAGAAACATACTGAACAAATGCGCATCGTGTTACAAAGCTGAACCAACCACAGTTACGCGTGGAGCGCCCATGTTTCCTGTCGTGACAGACAGAGACATTACAGCTACGGATCTAAGCTTTTAGCAGTTTGAACTTTTTATTTGAGATTTTATTTTTGGGTGGAACCAAGGCAGTGATTAACCAATTCCTTAGTCCAGTCTCATTCACTGAGTGATAATAACATGACTGATCTCTATAGTGCAATGACATTACGAAAACTTTTGCGCTGTCAAGTACTACTGTGTAAATATGGTCTAAGACATATGTCAACTAAAAACGTAACATCACTTTTGGTGCACATCGTTTTGTAACAGTTTTTAATACGATTCATAGTCGTTGCAAACTGTACGGAGAGGAGAAGGGCAGAAGGAAAAGGGGTGGGAATCTCATACTCTGGGAGTTATACCAAAGCATTAGCTTGCTCTTATAATACATATACGCCTTAGAGTGAATGTCAGTTTAGTTCAAAGATCTTTGGCCTCTCAGTTTCCTGAATATGATACTGTGACAGCAGCAGAGCCTACGGCGAGCCTTTTGAATGCTAGAGGGCAGGGCACACGTATTGATCAGTCACCCGGGGGTCTTTTCGCTGTCACAGGCTGTAGCACAATGGTAGCAAGCGAAAGCTAAAAATCGCGCCTTTCAAACATATAAGTCACTATTGTAGTTAAGCATGGCACGCTGATGTGTAAAACTAGCAGATGAAGTGCAATGAAAGGGAAGACGAATGAACCTGGAACCAGAAAATAGCTTTCATAACATATACTGCAGTATTAATTCTGCATATGCGAACATATTAACTCACAAGAAAAAGGTTTGGATAAACTTCTCTCGGTTCTATTGCCACGTTTGATTGAATTGATAACTTAAGTTTTCGATGACATCCTCCGTTGTCAGCGTTATCAAGTACTGCCTTAAATAGTGATGTGGTGCTGTTTTAGACCGCATTACGTGGTCGGAATATAGGCTGGGTTCCGGGGAAACAATGCAGTAAACCTACACTCCGTCCGTTCAAGAAGACGAAGGTTGTATTGCACTTGATAAATTATTTATAACATTTTTTTTAGTGTGCAAACATCTCTTGTGCTAGTGAGTCCATGCACACTGTGTCGGTAGGTATTTATTATCGGCTTGTAGCATACATTCTTACTAGCCGTCACAAGTTAAAATGTTTTATAAACACAGAAAAGTAGCATTTGGCCATCTCAATATGTAAATTACAGAGCACACATTCCTAAATTCGAAGTCTGGACGAAATTTATACAGAAAAACAACTAGAATATAAATTATTTGTATTAACAATATTTAGTGCAGTCATTACATTAAAGGAGAGTATATTTGTAATAATTTCAACCTGAGATCAAATATAAGAATGTCCTCTCCATAATGTGTGTATGAAGATGGTCAACCATTGCGTCCATCTTTCCGTTTAGATTCTTATGTGCTCTCTTACTATAAACGCAATATAGCAGCGATTCTACGTGGTGGGGAGACTAGAAGTAGTTGCTTGGTTTCCGGAGGTTTGTGGGCACCAGATTCCTACGCACAGGTTATGCAGCTTCTGTTACTTACGGTCCATTCGGTGGTTCGTGGGCACAGATAGCGTGCCAGACGTGTTCCGTCGGGTTCATATCAGATGAATTTGGTGGTCAAGACAGCCAAGTGAGTTCAGCACCGTGGTCCTCAAACACCTGTAGCACTATTATGGCGTTGTGACACGGACAGTTACCCTGCTTTGATGCCATCAGCGTCGTCTGAGATATAAAGTATGAAGGACTGCAGGTGGTCGCCAGTAATGTTCACGCTTTCTATAGGTGCCTTGGTGCCTTCGATTACCACCAACGGTCCCGTGGAAGCTCAGGTTTAAGTCCCCCACAGGACAACGCTGCGTCAGCCGGCTCCATCTTTTACATTTTCATATACTGGGTGATTACAAGCGATTCATTGGTTTTTGGATGACTCATATCACAAAACATTACATAAAATGTTGTGAATGTGACATTGTCTGAAAAAGCACTTTTTAAAGTTTCTACCACATCGTTACAAATGTTCCTTGTACTATCCCCGTGTTACCAGACAAACATCTATGCGGGAGCCAACTTCGATCCATACACGTTCGAGTATGTTACTGTCAATATTCACCAGCGCTGCAGAAATGAGATGCTGGAATTCAGTCT
This sequence comes from Schistocerca gregaria, assembly GCF_023897955.1. Taxonomy (NCBI): domain Eukaryota; kingdom Metazoa; phylum Arthropoda; class Insecta; order Orthoptera; family Acrididae; genus Schistocerca; species Schistocerca gregaria. Next base: position 475,330,139 of record NC_064924.1, read on the forward strand.
ATGTTGTCGGTGATGGTAGGAGTAAGTAAACACTGTCTTTCATTTATCCCCAAAGAAAAAAGTCACAAGCTGTAAGGTTAGGAGCCGCTGGGGGCCACAAGAAGTGTAGCACCTAATTCTGAACGCAGCGCTCAGTCCACTGATTTGGAAATTCCTTGTACTGTGCCAGTGTAGGTGACACAGAGTTATCGAGTGACCCATGGTACGTCAACTAACCAAACCACTGTTTAAGTCATGACTGTTACATCAAGCGAGTCATATATGTACAGTAATCGGTGCCAATACCAAAGATTTAAGGATTAAATCTTGAGAATCCAAACCAGATTATGTATCTTGTACAGGAAGACTCGCCCAGATTAACATCAACTGGTATCACTCACCGTTCATCAAGTTTTTGTTCGAGGTTTCACTAGCTGTCAGAGTTGATTAGGTAGCGAGGCGTTATTACTTCCCCTTGTGAGGTAACGGGCGAGTTGTGGCGCTCTGGAAATATTCTAAGTTCAGAGTTGACGCCAACCGCTCGGGCAGCTCGGCAAGCTGCGGCTCGTTAGCAAACGCATGATGCTGCACAATGGCCGGACCACGTGGTCCAGCGACCGCGTGGCAAGGAATTCCATAGTGACGCTGTGTCGATGAAGGGGACATACCAGGAGTGCCAATGATGGCGGACTTTGTGAAACCTTAATGGCAGACATTTCACATTTCATATAGACACTAATGGTAGCCAGAGGAATCGTGATACATTCAAAATAAACATATAAATTACCACTATCTGCACGACGATTCTGATAGTGTAATCATATTTTCAATACCTTTATTAGTTTAAAGTTTAGTATCTGACGATAAAAGATACAAGTAACACCCAGCAACGAATTTTCTAAATCTATATGGTTATCCGATTTTGTCGACCGACATGTCTTTAGGAGGCTATTAGTGTAAACCTGAATTGGTATAAATTACAGGCATGTAACTTGAATAGCACTGGGTGATCAAAAAGTTAGTAGAAATTTGAAAACTTAATAAACCACGGAATAATGTACATAGGGAGGTACAAATTTACACACATGCTTGGAATGACATGGGGTTTTATTAGAATATAAAAAAAAACAAAGTTCACAAACTGTCCGACAGACGGCGCTGGACAGCAAAACATCAGTGACTGCGCATGGCAATCGTGTATCAATGGAGCTGTAATGAGAGAGAGAATCAGGTGCGCCGGCAGTCGCAGCATGCTGACGTTACCTGAAAAGGCGCTTTTAGTGAAGCTGTATTATCAGAATGAGGAACGTGCTAGTTCAGCGTTACGATCCTATCGCTATAGGAAGGGGATTCGAACGGGTAAAGGTCCGTTGACAAATGCAGCTGTGGCGAGAATGATTTAGACGTTCGAAGCCACGGGTTGTGTAGACGATAGACCCCGTAGTGATCGAACGAGCACAAGGCGTAATGCTGCTAAGACAGTTCAGGAAGAAATGGAGACTGTAGCGGGCTCGTCTATGCACGGGGAAGTTGCAGTCTCACGTCGCACTGGCATTCCATACACTACTGTTTGGTTGGCACTTAGACGTACCCTCCGATGCTATCCGTACAAAATCCATCGGCATCATGAACCTGGCGATTTACTGAAGCCGAGTGCATTTGCGGTGTGGGCGTTTCAAAAGATGGCGGAAGATGACGATTGGTTGAGTAACGTGTTATGGACCGACGAAGCTCATTTCACGCTCCGATGGTCTGTCAACGCCCACAACTGCAGAATTTGGGCTACCGAAAATCCTAGAACTGTCGTCGAAACTCCATTGCACGACGAGAAAGTCAGGGTATGGGTTGGATTTACTACATCTACCGTTATCGGGCCTTTTTTCTCCGAGGAAATGCGTGATTCTGGTTTTGTAACTGCTACCGTGACGTGTGAGAGGTACGCCGATATGTTACAGAATCGCTTCATCCCCAGCCTGGCTGATAAACACCTGCTGGAATGTACGATGTTTATGCAGGATGGCGCTCCACTCCATATTCCTAGACGCGTGAAAGATCTCTTGTGCGCGTCGTTTGGTGATGATCGTGTGCTCAGCCGCCACTTTCGTCATGCTTGGCCTCCCAGGCCCCCAGACCTCAGTCCGTGCGATTATTGGCTTTGGGGTTACCTGAAATCGCAAGTGTATCGTGATCGACCGGAATCTCTACGGATGCTGAAAGACAACACCCGACGCAAATGCCTCACCATAACTCCGGACATGCTTTACAGTGTTGTTCACAACATTATTCCTCGACTACAGCTATTGTTGAGGAATGATGGTGGACATATTGAGCATTTCCTGTAAAGAACATCATCTTTGCTTTGTCTTACTTTGTTATGCTAATTATTGCTATTCTGATCAGATGAAGCGCCTTTTGTCGGAATTTTTTTGAACTTTTACATTTTTTTGGGTTCTAATAAAATCCCATGTCATTCCAAGTAAGTGTGTCAATTTGTACCTCTCTATCTACATTATTCCGTGATTTATTCAGTTTTGAAATTTACATTGACTTTTTGATCACCCGGTACACGAATCATTGGAGGTCAAAGTGGACTATTACTATCGATCGCGTCAGGCCATAAGTACTCTACAGTTACACGAATAAACTGTAGCAGCATGCTTATAAATATTTTTATTCATCTATGTCTTTGTTTATATCCGATATAAACTATTCAAGAAGAAATTGGTCAATTATTTACAGTGTTTTAGAAAGCACAGAGACATTAACCTAATGGCTTACTTCTGTTCTATTCCTCTGAGACCTGTTTCTTTAATCTGTTTATGTTTTTAATAGTGTGTGTTAGAGCGTGTTTATGGTCCAGCCGTGGGAATATTTATTTAATTTCAAGTTATTTAAATGTAAAGCCAGTATTTCGAATGTGTTTCATTATGTTTGTGAGTGTGCGTTGGCTTGGAGACAGGGCAGGAGCGCTCTAGGCAATCACAGCGATCCTTCCAAAATAGACACGTGGAGAGACTGTATGGAAGTGGAAGGGGGGGGGGGGGCATCGTTTCGAGAGAGGACAAGGGAGTTCTGGGCAGTACGGGAGAGGACACGAGAGAGTCCTGGACAGTACAGGAGAGAACACGAGGCAGAGCACTGAACAGTACGGCGCCACGGACAGCGAGTGGCGGGAAAGACTTGGAGAGTGGAGCAGTTTGCTCGTGTTCGCGGGAGATAGAAATATTTCGTAGTGCCGACTTGTGCACTTGTGAGACTTTCGTGGCTTCTGTAGCGGAGACGTGGTACGCGTTTAGAAGTGAGTATCTCGCGAGCTATGTTGCTGTTCATAACTAATTACGTAAAGTAGGAATCTATCGTTTCCCTGTTATTCAACTTATATTTTATTTATCTGCTGGACCGTTGACACCAATAAGTGTTTTACAGTAATAAAGGGAATTCTTAAAGGTACTTCTGCTATCGTCCACATCATTTAAAGTCGTTAAAATAGTACCTGCAAAATTTATCTAATTGCAATCTTTCATTTATAAATGTCTATGTTACGTTCAAAATTCGCAATTGCCGAGTTATACTAACCTTCCACCATACGATTCACGTGTATATTGATATTGTATACTGTAGACTCAGCAGTATTTGGCTTGTAATGCTGCAACTACGTATCCCAGCCATTAGAAAACGAAACGAGCCAAAACTTAATATTTCAGCTCAGAGTCAGAGGGTACGTCGTTGAAGGCCACTCATTGCATTTTTTTATTTGAAAGCCCGCACCCTCTAGTATACGACTGGTAGGTTGTTGTTGCTGAGAGCCCACAGGTTACACTGATGCAAGCGTCAGTAATACAGAATGTCAGTCGTCAGTTAAACTAGATACCTAATTGGCAATAAACATCAAATAAATTTTCGTACCCTGTTGTAAAGCGCACCTTGATCGCCCTACACTACATACTACAAACGATATAGAACCTAACTACAGCAGATTCATTAAACGTAACGTGGCCACGATGCGGCAATTCTTTCTAAGAAGACAATGCTCGGATAAAGTACTGAAATTACCCATTATTTACTCGTTAGGGGAAAAACCCTTATTACAGGTGCTTAGAGTTATTGCTTGCGTAATTACTATATACTTATAAGATACCGGAAAGTAATCAACACTAGCAAGACGTACGGTGCAATACGTCACACCAACATTAATTAATAACAGTGGCTTCCCTAAAGCATTTTCTACTAAGTTTGTCACACGTGGTCTATCGAATCTTCAAGATTACAGTATGCCGCTAAAAACGATGACTCACGCCCCAAAAAGAACTACACAGATATATAACCAAATTCAGTTAAAAATTAAAGGAAAGGAAATCACTAAGTCACCACTGCCATTTTGAGCCTTAACCTTAATCCGTGATTCACACAGGTAGACCTCTTCAGGCGTTGGCTTCTAAGTAACATGACTCTTTTCCCAAATTAATTCCAATGGTCACTTGTTGAACAGTTACTTTAATCAGTGGCTAACTCTCTCCACCTGTCGTCACAATCGTTCCAAATAAAATTACCCATCACTATACAGCAAATGATGTTGTAGGGCCATATGCGTTAGCCTACACGCTCTCGCGAGAAGTGCAGTGCTGTGCAGTGTCGCGTGTGCATGCCTGGTTAACGGGGGACGTCGAAGAAAAACACACACTATTTCAAAAATGCACCAAACCCACAGTTTTTGAGATATGGAAATTAATTTTGTACCACGATTTTCATGAAATTAACACATTTACATATAAAATCCTTTGACTATATATATTAAACTTTTTTTGAATGAAATTTGAAGTTTTATATTCTAAAAATAATGTATGTGCCGTTTTCTCAGAAAGTATTCAAGAGATTTCTACAAACATTTGTCTGTTGCATCTCTTTATATGTTGTAAGCTTCTCTCATGAGGTTTTTGGAATAGGTCAAATAGGAGAATTTTCATAATTTTTAAATTGTAATTCCACAAGTACAATTTTAAATTCATGCAAAATTCCCAGCACTTTTTCCCATGTCTCAGCTTGCAATCAGAATCTGAAAATTTGCTCCAAATAACGTTTATTAGGTTTACAGAAATATGTGTACAAAATTTCATAATTCATAGTATCTGAGGAATAGGTGCATAAACTTCAGAAAACAAACTTTTCAGGAAAGGCAATTTAAATTTCAACCTAACTTCTTTCCTTACGTCACTTCTTCAGAAGGCACCACATTTGTACTCTGGATCGTCTTTCCCTTCTCTTCTGGTTTCTTGTCTGTCTTCTTGCCTTTACCAGGTCTTGAACTGACTTTTCAGCTGCAGAGACGCACTGTAAATCTATTTTTCCCAAGATGTATTGAGTAAAATTTCCTATCTTGAAGCCCATTCTTTCTAATACCTTCATCCTTCCGACGCTCCCATCGTTAAATACAATAACTGCATCATAAGTTGCAATTCTGAGAACTGTAGCAGATGCAAATGTGTTTTTAGGGCATCGTTTCCATATGAGTGGATTTAGAGACTCATTTGGATTTGGGTTTTGCCAAGAAATCACTTTTTCAGAAGTGTAGGGTCGGCCATAAAACTGTAAGTGGGCTTGAGAAGATCCAGGATACAACTTGGAAGCCTCTCCTTGTGAATGTAAGGCTTGTTATCCCTCTGAGCTTGGCGTGGCAGAGAGGCAGCGTCACACTTTTAATTAGTTTTCAGGCACTTCGGATGCGATTTCAACATTGAAACTTTGGGAACTACTTATTGTCCATGAGTTGTAGTAACAAATAAAAAATAAATCGAAAATTCACATTTTTGGTCAATTTCATCAACGTCCCTCCCTTAATAGTTATCGACTAGTCCGGCGCGTAGCCACCATAGGCACTGCGTCACACGTGTGATTCGTTTCTCCAAGTGCACGTTTATTCTTTGATTTAAATTTATTTTCTGTTGTTGTTCTATTCGACTACTCTCTGAAATCCTGCGGCAAAGTTTCCCATCGTTCCTTCTGATTAAAAAAAATTGTAATTCTGCAATGAGACTAACACTTCAGTAGAGTTATCTCGGAATTACAAGTGGAGAATAGCCTTACGTGTTGGAACTGATGAAAATCACCGTTTTTATAAAACACAGATCTGAAGATGGTCATTATAGACAGAAACCGGTAATCGGTGAACAAAAAGTTTGTGACCATATACGTAAATTAAAGGAAATTTATTGATAAAAATCCGTTCTTCCGTTCCTCAGTGTATTTCCTCTACTTATAGCACACCTCAAACACCATTTGCCCAGCAAGAACCGACAAGTGGTGACCCCGACGTGATCGGGATGAAGAGTACTGAGGCAGAGTCTCAGTGAATCTCGCAATGGTCGAAGAGCGCGCCGTTTCTAGTTTAGCAGTTCGTTTGCCCCCGTTCTGGCCAGACAACCCTGTCCTTTGGTTTGCGCTAGCAGAAGCAAGTTTCTGCTGCGCGGGAGTAACAGGCGACGAGACTAAATCCGCCCTTATCGTAAGTCAGTTGGACCACAGATTTGCAGCCGAGGTACGAGACATCATTAACGCGCCATCCGAGGCGGAATCGTACACTAAACTCAAGACAGAAGTGATAGGACTTTTGCTGCCTCCCACGAATATCGCATTAGGCAAATGTCAACACAAGAAGAGATCGGCGATAGGTAGCCATCGCAGTGGCTGCGTCATCTGCGCAGTAAAGTTTACACAGGAACGGTACGGTACTACCCACGTTATGGAGCAGCCGCTTGCCACCACAGATCACGGAAATAGTCGCCTCGCAGAGGGATATGCCGCTGGACGCCGTTGCGGAGTTAGCCGACCGCATTGAAGATGGACAAGAACAGCGTCAACGGTAGCGCGGCAAGACCTTGACTCGATTCTGGCAAGAGTCGAAATGTTTTGTGTCCAACACGGTGCACTGTTATCGTGCGACTGCGCCGGAAACAGTAGAGGACGGCACTGACGACGTTCGAGTAGGTCTGCCGGTCGCCCCACGACTCAATCGAGCGACACATAGATATGTTAGAATCACCACCGGTTTGATGATCAGGCGACAAGACTTCACTACCTTGCTAGTTCCCAAATGCCGCCGGAAGTCGGTAGCAGGTGCATCTGACTACCAAACTTCCTCTAAGCGCCTGTTTGTAACCGATCAAGGATCCGGCAGAATATTCCTAGGAGACACTGACTCGGACCTTAGTATATTGCCTCGAACCTTCTATGCGTCGTCGGCGGCGGCCAACCGATTTTCGTCCGACAGCCGTTAACAACTCTTCAATCGTTGCGTACGGCACTTGTAAGGACAGCGCAGTCCAAAGTTAAGCTCCAACCACGTGTGGCATTTCACCGTTGCTGAGATCACAGAGGCCGCTCAGAGAATCACAGAAGGGGTGTCCGTCAGAATTTGGGCACGTAAAACACAGTAAGGTAGTTGTAGAAACGATTGGTACTGTAGTTGTAAATTGTCGTAGCTGTGTTGGGAAAGAACCAGAGCTCCAAGCCCTAATAAAAGCACTGAAGCTTAAATAGTTGTTGGTACAGAGAGCTGGCTAAAGCCGGAAATAAGTTCAGCCGAAATTTTTTCAAACGATCTGACAGTGTTCAGAAAGGATAGATTAAATACGGTTGGTGGTGGAGTATTTATTGCTTTCAGAGGTAGTTTGCCTTGTAGCGAAATTGAAGTAGATAGTTAATGTGAAATAATATGGGCAGATAGTTCATGTAAAATAGTATGGGGAGAGGTTATACCAGACAATTGGACTAAACTATTAATTGGATCGTTTTACCGACCCTCGACTCAGAAGACATAGTTGCTGAACAGTTCAAAGAAAACTTGAATCTCATTTCAAATAAGTACCCCGCTCATACAATTATAGTCTGTGGCGACTTCAATCTACCCTCGATATGCTGGAAAAATTATACGTTTAAAGCAGGCGGCAGGCATAAAACATCATCCGAAATTGTACTGAATGCTTTCTCAGAAAATTATTTTGAACAATTAGTTCATGAACCCACTCGAAGTATAAATGGCTTTTTTAGCGACAAATAATCCTGGACAAATAGTGAGAGTTGTGACTAATACATGGATTAGCACCACAAGGCAGTTGCTGCTAGGCTGAATACCGTAACACCTACAACCATCAAAAAGAAACGAAAAGTATATCTATTTTAAAAATCTGATAAAAATGCTCTTAACGCCTTTTTATGAGAGAGTCTTCACCCCTTCCGATCTGATCATGTAAGTGTAGAAACGTTGTGGAATGTTTTCAAACAGATAGTATCAACAGCAATTGATATATATATATATATATATATATATATATATATATATATATATATATATATATACCACATAAATTAATACGTGATGGTGCTGATCCTCCATGGTACACAAAACGGGCCAGATCGTTGTTGCAGAAGCAACGAAAAAAGCTTGCCAAATTTAAAAGAATGCAAAATCCCCAACATTGGCAAAGTTTTTCAGAAGTTCGAAATAAGGCTCGTACTTCAATGCGAGATGCTTTTAATAATTTCCACAACGAGCAGAGTTCTTAAACACGGTTTCCCGAAACTCCTTCACCAAAGAAGACGAAGTAAATATTCCTGAATTCCAATCAAGAATAACTGCCAAGGTGAGGAACGTAGAAGTAGGTATCCGCGGTGTAACAAAGCAGCTTAACTCACTTAATAAAGGCAAGGCCTCCCGTCAAGATTGTATACCAATCAGGTTCTTCTCAGAATACGCTGATAAAATACCTCCATATTTAGCAATTATATACAACCACTCGCTCACAGAAAGATCCGTACCTAAAGATTGGAAAATTGCTCGAGTCACACCAATACCCAAAAAGGGAAGCAAGAGTAATCCGCTGAATTACAGGACTATATCACTAACGTCTATTTGCAGTAGGGTTTTGTCACATATACTGTATTCGAACATTATGAAGTACCTCGAAGAAAACGATTTATTGACATATAGTCAGCACGGATTCAGAAACTATCGTTCTTGTGAAACACAACTAGCTCTTTATACTCATGAACTAATAAGTGCTATTGACAGGGGATGCCAAATTGTATCCATATTTTTAGATTTCCAGAAGGCTTTTGACACCGTTCCTCAGAAGCGTCTTCTAATCAAATTGCGTGCCAGTTGTGAAACTGGATTCGTGATTTCCTGTCAGAAAGGTCACAGTTCGTAGTAATAGACGGAAAGTCATCGAGTAAAACAGAAGTAATACCCGGCGTCCCCTGAGGAAGTGTTATAGGCCCTCTATTGTTCCTGATCTATATTAACGACATAGGAGACAATCTGAGTAGCCGTCTTAGATTGTTTGCAGATGATGCTGTCATTTACCGTCTTGTAAAGTCATAAGATGATCAAAACGACTTGCAAAATGATTTATATATCTGTATAGTGCGAAAAAGTGGCAATTGACCTTGAACAAAGAAAAGTGTGAAGTTATTCACATGAGTACTAAAAGAAATCAGCTAACTTTCGATTACGCGTTAAGTCACACAAATCTGAGGGCTATAAATTCAACTGCCATAAATACTTAGAGATTACAATTACAAATAACCTAAATTAGAACGATGACATAGATAATATTGTGGGTAGAGCAAACGAAAGACTGCGATTCACTGGCAGAACACTTAGAAGGTGCAACAGGTCTACCAAAGAGACTGCTTACACTACGTTTGTCCACCCTATTCTGGAGTACTGCTTTGCGGTGAGGGATCCGCATCAGGTGGGAGTGACGGATGACATCGAAGAAGTATAAAGAAGAGCAGCTTGTATTATTGCGAAATAGGGGAGATAGTGTCACAGACATGAAACGTGAGTTGGAGTGGCAATCATTAAAACAAATGAGTTTTTCGTTGCGACGGGATATTTTCATGAAATTTCAATCACCAGTTTTCTCCTCCGATTGCGGAAACATTCTGTTTGCACCCACTTACATAGTGAGATATGATCATCACGATAAAATATGACATATCAGGGCATGCGAAGAAAAATTTAAGTGCTCGTTTTTCCCGCGTGCCGTTCGATGGTGGAAAGGTAGAGAGACAGCATGAAGATGGTCCATTGAACCTTCTGCCAGGCACTTTATTGTGAATAGCAGAGTAATCACGTAGATGTAGATCGTCGGAGGAGATCTCCTGGCGCAGTGTCGCCTACTGTCCAAGGTGGCGAATGCCCCCTTGGTGGACAGATATCTTTTCTCAATCGTTTTGCAGTTTGTTTTGATCTCCTGATGACTTTATTAGTCGATAAACGACAGTGTCATCTGCAAACAACCGAAGACAGCTGCCCAGATTGTCTCCCAAATCGTTTATATTAAGGAACGGCAAAGGGCCTATAACACTACCTTGAGGAACGCCAGAAATCACTTCTGTTTTACTCGATGACTTTCCGTCCATTTCTACGAACTGTGACCTCTCTGACAGGAAATCACAAATCCAGTCACATAACTGAGACGATATTCCATGAGTACGCAATTTCACTACGAGCCGCTTGTGTGGTACGTAGATGTTGCGTGGGTGTTGCGGCCAGGATGTCAGATCCCTACAAGTCCGTGCGGCCTGTCGAACTGATTTTTGGCTAGAGGCGCGGGGGCTTATTAAGGCCGGTTGGTGGATGGATCTTCTGTGACGTGAGTGGAGTAGGAAATTGTCCGCTTGTTGATGGCGATCTCTGGCGCTGCTGTCGATAGACGGTGCTCGGGCAACAGGCCCTGACGGTCGTTGGCTGAGACGCGAGGCTGTGGTTTCGCCTCCAGGTGTACCTTAAAAACTTGCTTTGGTTTTACACGCCGTCATGAAGGCATCCCGCATCTCTGTTCTGTGATGCGGGTTGCCGATGACGCAGGCCGATAGGATAGGCGCTGCAGACACCTCGTGGCGTGCTGGCCTAGACATTTGGCTCCAGACCGTTCAGCAATTACGAAGGTCGAATTTGATTCAATATTACGGGAAGGCATAATACCCGCCAGGGTAGCCGAGAGAGCTAACGCGCTGCTTCCTGGACTCGGGTAGGCGCAACGGCCCCGGATCGAATCCGCCTGGCAGATTAACGACGACGGCCGGTGTGCCGGTCAGCCTGGATCTGGTTTTTAGGCGGTTTTCCACATCCTCCTAGGTGAATACCGGGCTGGTCGCCACGTACCGCCTCAGTTACACTACTCGCTGATACCTGAGACACATTCACACTATTTCACGATTTACACTAGACACAGACAGCTGGGGTACACAACTTCCGTCCTGGGGGGTATGGAGTGGCGACAGGAAGGGAATCTGGCCACCCCTTCAAATTAACCATGCAAATTCCTTACTTAACGCTGCCGACAGAGAAATTTATAGTCCATTCTTCAGGAACTACCTTTCTGCTTCCATACCTTGACGATGTCCTGGTGCTCTCCGCCAATTCAGAACATTAACAGCACCTGTTTAAGGTCCTCAGACGACTAGAACAATACGGATTCGTACAGAACGAAGCCAAGTGTGTTTATGAACACCTAGCTATAAGATCTCAGCTGGTGGTCCCTTCCTCTAACTGAGAAGGTAGAGGCAATACTACACCTATCCAGAACAGCTACAGTCAAGGAATTACGACGTTTCTTGAGTATGCTTAATTTCTGCAGGCTCAACATTCCAATGCGGCAGAGTTACAGGAACTTTTGACGGCAGAATTTACGGGTTCTATTGTTAATAGCAAATCCTTTGTACAATGGACAGAGGAGATGTGTTCCGCACTCCTAGCTGCAAAGAAGAGCATGGCTGATGCAGCCCTTTTAGCTTGATGTGTCTGTAACTGTCGTCGTGGATGCGAGCCAGACAGCCTTTGGTGTGGCACCCCAACAATTGGTGGGCAAAGGCTGATAGCCACTGGCCTATTACTCCCACAAACTGTCGCCTTCACAAAGGAAATGGAGTACATATGACGCGAGGTCCTGGCTGGGTCCCAGGCAGTCAGATATTTTCTTCCGCAAGTCGAAGTGCGATGTTTTACAATCTCTGCAGACCAAATGCCCTTGAAATTTGCTTTCAAGCATTCGTGCCATAATTAAAACCAGAGTAGTATGTAACACGTGTAATACCATTTGGAACCATTAACACTAGTAAATGAGCAGCGTTGACCACACTTTCAACAATTGATATATTTTTGCTCGTGGCCGTTCCGTCGTCGGATACTGGCCAGCTCGTCGACTGCCCCTCTTCTTCTTTTCCGTACGGCGGCGCGGCCTTTGACCATCTTTGGTTGCGCCCACTGTTGAGACGTAATCTCTCACAACTTATTCTTTCTGCAATATTGTAAATACAACAAACATATAACATCTTCACATTAAGAATCACCATTCCACTTAGTAGTGCAACATTATAAATGCTGCTTTGTCCGCGATAATGAGCTGATGCGAAATAAATCCATACTGCACCTCACATTTCAAACTCACACATTACATCTGCTGTCTGATGGCGACGCGCTACTGTACGCCAATGAGGCGGAGTTCCGTCTTATTGGAACATGAAGTCTGGGATGTCTTCTATAAACAAACAATCTCGCAACATGGGTAGGTACATTTTATACGTTAGTTTTCCGAGGAAAAAAGTAGAACCCACATCCTTTGCTAAGTGAAACAGCATTGAAGAATCTCTTTCATCTCCACTGTAACACCAGGATTTGTCGTGCCCCATATGAGAATATTGTCACGGTTCACTTGGCCGTTTACGTGGAATGTGGTCTCGTTACTGAACAGGATGGTTCTGAGAGGCGCTGAGAAGGGAGGAAGGAGATGCGCGTCCCATTGGAGTGGTCGCTTGGCCGTAAACGTTACAGCAGCTGTGTGTGGTATGGTTTCTGATGTAAACACTTTCGGACTATCTTCCACACAATTCGATACTTAAACGACTTGTTGATTTGTTTGGGCCGCGAAAGACCGCTTCTCGAACACTCTCCACTGTTTCAGCTGCAATAATTGGACCTTTGAAACGTTCTTCTTTGCAGAAGCAATCTGTGCTCGCGAACTATTGATACCATCGTAGAGTTCTTTGATGAGTTGATGGCTGTACGCTGTACTGTCTTTGGAATGCACGTTGCTGGTTCTGGCGGATTTACTCTTCTCATAACGCAAGACACACAATGCTTTCTGTTGATTAATTGCCTTTGCAAATTGTTATCACCCTGACACTTGACGAATCACAAAGAAACCGGAAATGGCACAAGAAATTTTTGAAATTTACTGTTTTTATTGCTTGTTTGAAATTATGCTTCAAGTCGCTAAATCATATCATTACGCAACACTGGATCAATACAGTTTGGGTAATTTGCATCTATCTTCTACAAAAAGTTAGTTTTTCACGCATCTCAATGTTTTATGACGTCATATCTCTTTAACTGTGTGTCGTACAATGATATAATTTTGCAGATAGCTTCAGCGGTATACGTCGATACGGTCCGCAAACTCTGTTTCCAATAGATTTGACAGTAAAGGCGTAATAAATTAAAGCGTCATGTCTGATGATGAAGTTTTACTGTATGAACGGCGAACTGTAGTAGGTGATAAACGTTTTTGTTTTCATCATTTGTGTGGATTGTCAGCGAGAAAAAGTTTCGTAAAGGTTTTCAAACTATGTGTTAAGGTCGTTGGAAGTCGCTCTTATATTGTATTGTATGTTACCTAGGGGCCGAGAAACGACGGAGAGGCTCCGTCCCCGTCGCAGCCGCAGCGGTCCACAACCCCACCACGACTGCCGCAGTCCACTTCAGCCCTCCGCCGCCGCACACCGACCACTCTTTCAGGGTTACTGTGCGGTTCGGCTCCCGGGGGACCTCCTCAGGGAACGTCTCACACCAAACGAGTGTAACCCCTATGTTTGGGTGGTAGAGTAATGCTGGTGTACGCGTACGTGTAGAACTTGTTTGCACAGCAATTGCCGACATAGTGCAGCTCAGGCGGAATAAGGGGAACCAGCCTGCATTCGGCGAGGCAGATGGAAAACCGCCTAAAAACCATCCACAGACTGGCCGGCTCACCGGACCTTGACCCAAGTCGGCGGGCGGATTCGTGCCGGGGACCAGGCGCTCCTTCCGTCTCCGGAAAGACGTGCGTTAGATCACACGGCTAACTGGGCAGGCTAAGCCGCTCTTTCTCAAGTAGCGGATGCATAACGTCCAGGTACTTGCGCGCCATCAGTTAACGGCGCCGCAAGACATGCACGGTTTGTAATTGTAATACTTGTCTTTTAACGTAAGATTGTATCGCTTAATGAGTAAATTATTACTACATTTAAAATTTTTATATCCGGCCAATATCTACACGAAATACAGAGAGTCAAGTTTTTGTTGGCCTTGTAAGCCGTTAGATAGGGAACCTGCAACTGATATTGGGTTCTTGGGTAGTAGCTTACTAGTAAACGAGGGGCATTCAGTAAGTAATGCAACACATTTTTTTCTGAAAGCAGGCTGGATTTATTCGGGGTTAGAATACCCCACATTTCGGTACACTCGTTTGGCCACAAAACTCTATTTTTCAACGTATTTTCGTTGAATGCAACGGCCTTACGCCACCTTACTGGGATGGTCTGTATGCCGCATGGAACCACTCTTCTCGTCGACGTCAGGCATGAATAACCTCCTCATTATCCGTTACATTGCTGCAAGCAGAGTACATCCATCCTTCTTTGGGCCAAAACAGATGGAAGTCGGAAGGTGTGAGATCAGGGCCGCAGGGTGAACGAGGAAGAACAGTCGCATGAAGTTTTGTGAGCTTTTCTCGAGCGTACAGACTTGCTTGAGGCCTTGTGTTGTCATGGAGAAGCTGAAGTTAGTTTGCATTTTTGTCGCTACGAACACGCTGAAATCGTTTCTCAATTTCCTGATGGTAAGACAGTACGCTTCAGAATTGATCGTTCCTTGGCGAGGAAGAACATCAAGTAGAATAACCCCTACAGAGTCCGAGAAGACCGTCGCCATGACCTTACCGGCTGAGGGTGCAGTTTTGAACTCTTTCTTCGGAGGAGAGATGGTGTGACACCACTTTATGGATTGCCATTTTGTTTCCAGTTCGAAGTGATGAACCCATGTTTCAGTGACAACATTCGACAAAAAATTGTCACGATCAGCCTCGTAACGTGCACGCAGTTCCACACAGATGACCTATTTTGATCTTCAAGATCTTCTGCTCGGCGGCGATGAACCCAGAAGGCACAGACCTTTCAGCATCCCAGCTGATGCACGAATGTCTCAACACTACCAGTAAAGAGGCCCTGCTGTGGAGCGAGGTGTTTGGCTACGATCCATCGATCAGCACGAATGAGAGTGTCCACACGTTCCAGCACTACTGGAGTCACAACTGCGTGCAGCCGGCCGGCGCTCTCGAGATCGGACAGGTTTACGAAATGTTGTTGTGATGATGAAAGACGCCTCACCCAACAGCTCACGCTGCTTTTGTACACTGCCAAGTCTCCGTAGACGTTCTGCAAGCGCCTATGAATATGTACGATGTCCTGGTTTTCCGTCAAAAGAAACTGAGTGACAGCTCCCTGCTTGGAATGCACCTCCGTTCCAGACTCTGTTTTGAAGGCAACGTATGGCGCCACCACAAATAGGAATTTCATGAAACTGCAGTGTCAGAAGCTGCCACACTGCACGATGTCGTATAACAAATTCCGCATTTTTTCAACAGAAACTGGTCTAGAAAAAAAAACATGTTGCATTACTTGTTGAAGGCCCTTGGTACGTGTGTGGGCATTATACAGGATCGTTTAAAACTTGCACCACAAATATTGCGGAAATGGGAAGTGGTATTGATGTGCGGTTCTCACAGAATGGACTGGTAGTCATTTGCTCGTATTGTTACTGTAACAATACATAGAAAGTGTATTTTTTGTGCAAACATTCGCTTTCTTAAACTAAACAGTGGCTATTGGCATTAACAAACTAAAATTTGGGTAAATTAGAATGTCAGTGGTGTTTGTAGCAGGTTTCTAGCGCGAGTCGTTCACGAAATATCGTACTGTGAGAAGTTTCCACACCGAAGCTCGTTCGTGCCATTCAACCCGCGTAGTTGCTAGGTACGATTTTGTAATGTTTTCTTACAGTGTTCTTGTCAATTCCTCGAGTGCATTGCGACTTGCTAGTCAATAAGTGCGAGACAGTCCAACAGTAGATCGTCAGTGAACGATGAGATTTACCAAAGCAGAATAAGCCGACATATTCATGGAGAATGTAGGAAGAATGCAGTTCGTTTTTGTACGTTGCATGAGGCAAGGATTCCCAATAGACATCAAACATTGATACTTACCCTTTGAAAATTAAGAATGGCAGTGCAGGAAAAGCTCTTACGTTATTTGATTGTCAAACAGCTGAGTAAATCTGAACATATTCAGACATTTCTCTCTTTACTCATCCTGATCATCACTAAACTGACACAATATTTTTTTCAGCGCAACGCAATCTGACTTTCAATAATCCCTATAAAGGAATCGCCCTGACTAACAATAACCAATACCTTTCATGAATCATTTACCTCACAAAAATCTTCGTTACTCGAACTACTCCAATACAGTGAGCGCCAGTACTGCCAACTAAATAAAAGATTCTAACTACTGAAGTCACTAGCTACTGATGGGCACAGCAAATGAAAGATTCTGATAGAGAACAAACAATGTATTTACCTTAATAGTGTTCAAAAGTCATATCATGACATCTAGTCTTACAAATTTCCTTTTTCTGACGGACACACGTCCAGATCATCCGCTCTCAAAATTCTGCAATCTCTCCTCCCACATCCACCACTGCTGGCGGCTCACCTCTAACTGCGCAACGCTACGCGCTGTTCACATCCAACAGGCAAATATTCCAACAATGAGTCCAACCAGCCACAGACTGCACACAGAGCAGTCAGTGATTTTCATACAGAGCACTGCGTGGCGTTACCGACATAAAAACCTAAACAGCCTACTTACAACATCTCGCTAATTATTTATAAATTTCTTGAACCAGTTACGTGAAAGTGGTAATGTATTACCTAAACAACGTAATAGATGGAAACAAGCGAACGCAGAAGAGGGACGATTAATGTTCTTGCTGCTATTACAGTTGATCCGCACGTTAGCTCCCACGCAATCACACGAGGAAGCGACATGAATCAGGCAAGTGTCCTACGTATTTTTCCGTCCTCTATCGCTGTCTCATGTCTTTCCATCGAGAGCTGCATGGAAACAATTATGAGAATCGTGTTAACCTCTGTACATGGACGCTAAGGCAGGGTATTCCAGATGTATCATGTATCTTGTGTAGTGATGAAGCCACCTTTACTAATCATGGCCAGGTGAACAACTGAAATGTATACTATTGGTCTGTAGACAATCCCCGTTGGCTTCGTCAGGCGGAACGCCAGAAACTATGAAGTATAAACGGGTAGTGTGGGATAGTGAACCATCCGTTCATAGGCTAGTTTTTCATAGACGGAACACTGAACGCGTACAAGTATCGCAGCCTGCTAACAGACGGGACGTTCCTCTGCAGACTAGGGGGAACCAGCGATGCCAACATGATGGCTATCCAGCTGATAGAGCTCGAAGTACTATTGCATATCTCCACGAATTGTTTCTAAACCGTTGGAATGGACATACCTTGGCAGGCCCTTTCCCTGGGCTTGATACGTATAGAAATTTTTCTGTGGGGAAAGCTGAAAGATGCTGTCTACAAGGACATACCAACTACACCCGATGATATGCAACGATGTGTTACTGCAGCCTGCTAGGACATCTCTGGTGAAAAGCTAACATTATTGCAGCAGTCGTTCCATACCTGACTGGAAGCGCGTATTGCCATGTCGGTGGTTGTTAGTCGTCTAGTTACTTGTCAGAATCCACACAACTAGTGTATGCAGTTGTGTTGTTCTTGTTGTTCTTTATTGTGTGCTACCACAGGTATATTGTATACATGTCGGTGTAGGAACTTTTCAAAATACGATATCTCGTAAATCATTCGCACTAGAAACCTGAAACAAACACCACTGACATTCCAATGTGCCCTACTTTTAGTTTGTTAATGTCAATAAGCATTATAACATTTAAAAAGTGTATGTTTACAAAAAATAGGCTTACAATCCATTTATTGGCTAACAATACGAGCCTCTGACTACTAATTAATACTGTGAAAAACTCACATCAACAACACTTTCCATTTCCACAATATTTGCTGCGCAAGTTTTAGGTGATTCATCCTGTATAGGTCCTGTCTGCGAATAGAGTATTAGTAAAGAAGTAATAAATTAAAACATGATGCTTGTTGCTGGAGTTTCAATGCGCACTATTTTAAGCATAAATTAGTTTTCACGGACCTAAGTGTCTGCCACGTCAAATCACCTAAACTTTGTCTCGTACAGACCTGTAGTTCTGAAGGTACATTCAGTGGCATATATGGATATTGTTTGCAAACCGTGTTGCGAGTAGAGTCGGTAGCAAAGGAATAATACATTAAAGCGTCGTACTCATGCTGATGTTCTACTGCTCGAACGGCGAAACTGTAGTAACTCTTTAACTTTTTTCCTTTTTATAATTTTGCTGTGGGGTCAGGGAGAAAGAGTTTCGTAAAGGTTTGAAACTGTATGTCAAGTTTGTTGGAAGTCGCTCAGTGCTCTCGGTCTCATATGCCGGATGAGTAAAGATCGCGAATTTGCGCGCCGTTCTTTGCCTAAGTCAAACACACAGTTCGTAACTGTGACACATGTCTCATTGTTTTAAACCCTGGTCATGAAATTATATCTCTAAATGAGTAGATTATGACACCATTTCAAATTTCTAGCTTCGGCCAGTAATTACGTTGAATCGTGAAAATCAAATTGTTGTTGGCCTAGGAAGTCGTATTGGGTTGCGGGATAGTCGCACGGTAACATAGGTGCGTGGGAATTATACAGGTTGATTATAATTAAACTTTCAAAAAGCTGTAGAAATAACACCACTGGTCAGAATGACGTCAAATTGTAACGGAATATTATCAGAGAAGGGGGAAAACGTATGGCAGAAGAAAAAAAATAGTGCGCAATTTGGTCCATAGATGGCGCTGTATGTCTCAGAATATGCAAATGAAAAGACCTGTCATGCACACGACCCATTGAAGTTGGCATAAACTCGGCGGGTACAGGGATTTTCCTCCCTTCACGTCTGCGACGTTCGCCATGACTGTCTCAACGCAGAATCGAGCTCTGATTATAAAACTGCATTACAAGAATAATGACTGTGCACACATCGCTCTGCAGGAATTCCGGACACTGAAAGGTTTGAAAGAAGGCGTTGGTCCGATGACTGCCGCGGGTCTAGAGGAAATGACTTGGAAATTCTAAAAGACGTGTTCTTTAGGTGTGCTCATTAGTAGAGGGAGGAAGCGAATTGATTCGACGTCCTTGGGAGCAGTGGCCACAGCAATGCAGGAGGAGACGAGCGGTGGTGTGCAAACGTGTAGTGCACGGAGAATTGCCCGAACATTGCACATACTCTTGAGTACGGTGCGTAAAAGCCTACGAAACATCCTTCTTCGTTATCCATTCAAAATTGCCCATGTGCACGAGTTGCTTCCAGTTTACCTGCCAGCAACAAAGACCTTTGCTTTAGAATTCCTTGCTGGCATGGAAGTGGACAATGATTGGCCGTGGAAGATTTTGTGGACAAACGAAGCCCACTTCCATCTGACAAGATATGTCAATATACAGAATTTTCGAATATGGGCAACGGAAAATCCACACGCAAGTCAACCAGTACCACTTCATCCTGAAAATGTCACTGCGTGGTGCGGGTTTACGGTATCATTTATCATAGGGCCATATTTCTTCGAAGAGACAGGTGCTTCTGGTCCTGTTACCTGTACCGTCGCTGTTAAGTGCTATGAGTGCCTTTTGCGCAACCACGTCATACCAGCTCTCCAACAGCGTGGATGTGTGGATGGGATCATTTTTATGCAAGATGGCGCACCTCTGCACATTGGAAATCCAGTTAAACAGCTGCTGAAGCGGCATTTCGAAAATTCTAGAATTACCAGCTGCCATTTTCCTGCAGCCTGGCCGTCCCTGTCACCCGATCTTAATCCGTGTGACTTCTGACTGTGGGGTTATCTGAAAGATGTTGTGTTCACTGCTCCGATTGCAAATTTAGCTGCATTCAAGGCACGCCATTGCGCAACACACTCTGAACCTGACTCCGAAAACACTTCGAGCACTTGTGGAACAAGCTGTTTCTCGATTTCAACTCGTTCCAGAAAACAGCGTATAGCATATTGAACATGCCAATCACACGGAAACTGATAATCCGATCTGATATGGAATGATGCTTTTTATGCGGTTTTTGGCCTCAGGACAATTAGAAACGGATTTTTCCTATCCTATGTGATATGCCGTGGTGGATGGGCTTACGTAACTAACAGTATCACATCTGTGCACCCATGCACTCTGAGTAGTACAGTATGTTTAACGTCCAACGTGATATTAGGCATTGTCATTTTTAGTCGACCACTATTAAATTTTGATGCTTACAGCACCATCTATTGCTACATTTTGTAACTATTTTTCTTCTACCGTTCTTTCTCGCCCTTCTCCGATACTATTGGTGTTATTTCTACAGCGATTTGGAAGTTTAATTATAATCACCCTGTATATCTGAAGCTGTAAGACGACAAAACCCTAAGAATGCTTTGCAGAAGAGTGAGTGTGAACAAAAGTCTGGTCGTGTTTCCAGCTCTCCTACCTGAATGTGAAATGCTTTCTTTTTCTTTCTTCTTAGGGTTCCGTACCTTAATCTGTAAAAACCAAACTCCAATATGATGTTATGATGTCAGCCGAAGTGGCCCAGAGGTTCTAGGATCTACAGTCTGGAACCGCGCGACCACTACTGTCTCAGGTTAGAATCCTGTCTCGGGCATGGATGTGTGTGCTGTCCTTAGGTTAGTTAGGTTTAAGTAGTTCTAAGTTCTAGGGAACTGATGACCACAGCAGTTAAGTGGTATAGTGCTCAGATCATTTTTTTGAACCAATATGATCGCTATGTCGTCCTTTTGTCTCTCTGTCTGCCTGTCCGACTGTTACGAACCTTGTTGTCTGCAATGAGTAAACGTATGAAGTCCAAATTTGTGACACATATGAAGCTCTATAGTCCATTGGCGGCGGATAAATTTTAAGCTTCTAAGGCAATTTAGTCAAGTGATAGGGCCATTTATGTTTGTATGTTTTGATACTAAAATCTTATTAGGGTATCTCGAGCTGACCTAGAATGAAGAATTTTGACGGGAAGTAAGGTTTCGCAGAACAAGTAAAGGAAAAAATCCGAAATTGTTAATTTGTCATTACATCATACGAAAAAATATTTCTTTTGTCATTTTTTATCCGAGTTCAGACATGAGACTTAAATATTCTGGGAAGTTTTGGAATCTCTGTCAGTATCAATATCGATAGGCAAAAAATGTGAACATCCTCGATTCTCGAAATGGATGAGCTGTCTATATACATAATTAAGTTAGTACGAAACGGTCTTTTTTATATCTGAACTTAACACACACAGAAGACAGTTAACAGTACGCAATATTAATTGTGTTTGATACTTTACAAACTTTGCTTTTTTATGTGCTTGGACAAGGCATATTTGTCTATTATGTTGATTATGACGACGTTCTTGCAGTTTCACCTTTTATCTTTTATATCGGACTTCGTATTTGGGACAGCACCCGAAGACGTCGATGGTTCGTGCTGGACGACTATCTTTTCAATTTACGGATCCTTTCTTTGCCAAACCAAGACACCCAACACTCTTACAAATAATTAGTGACACAAAATAAAACATACATGTATTAGTAATAATTATATTTTGAGATAGAAACATAGTTTAAAAATACACTTGCATCATGTGATTACGTTCAAATTGGTTCAAATGGCTCTGAGCACTATAGGACTTAACATCTGTGGCCATCAGTCCCCTAGAACGTAGACCTACTTAAACCTAACCAACCTCAGGACATCACATACATCCATGCCCGAGGCAGGATTCGAACCTGCGACCGTAGCGGTCACGCGGTTCCAGACTGAAGCGGCTGGAAACGCACGGCCACACCGGCCGGCTGTGATTACGAGTGCCGGTGACTGCCACTCGTGAATAAAATATTGAAATAATATAATGTTCGATCTGGACAGGAACTATCAAACAAAAAGTAACCTATACTTTCGTCATCTGACGATCGTAATTCTTCCTCTGTTTTCCAGCGGCTGCAGGAAACTCTTGCACAGCCGTGGATTTCATCTGTGGTTTTTTAATATAACTTTATTTTTCAACTTACAACTACGACTATTTACTAAATAATCGCTCAGTGTGCAAATGTGCCTTTAAATATTCTCGAAATGAATGAGCTGTTTGTATACAGTATGAAGTTAGTACGAAATGCACAATGCGGGTGTCCTACTCGCACCTGACCATTTTTCTCCCCTGGTGTTTGTTTCACGTCTCGTCAGTAAATAGATTGGACGCATCCCCATAGAGCCCCGCGTTGCGCCCGCGCCCTTATGAATATTTCAGACGGGACGCGGGGCACGTGTGTAGGGGTGGCGCTACCCCCCACCCCCCTTGCCCTGCAGCTGTTTTTTACGGGGTCAGCGATTAGTAAAGAAACGAGTAATTGAGAGGCGCCGAGGGCGCGTGCGCCGCCTGGAGAGCGGAGGCAGTCGGCCGGCCCGTGGCAGAGCTGGAGCTGGAGCTGGCGTGAGAACGCGCAGCGGGGCGTGCTCGAGGACCACGCGGCTGGATTAGCGGCACGCGGCTGCGGTCGGCCGCAGCTGCTGCCCACCTACTGTACGGGGACGTAGCCGAGCTGGTCTTATCGGAGCCACAATCCGAGTCACAGGCTGCGCAACTGCTATGTCAGAGGCACTGCGAAGGCTAGTCTCCTTCCTCTCCCTCTTCTTCTTCTTCTTCTTCTTCTTGCAGTGCCTATCCATTCCGGATGCTGGTGACCATCCTACCTACAGTAATGGAAGTACGTATTCATACACTAGATCCTGGAAACGTGAACTGCCTTTATTGACAATACGAAACTAAAAACGCGGATTGGATGTGCACTATACACGTTGGCCAGTCGCAAATGCAGCTATGCTGGTATATTGAACGAGAATGAACAAGCTTTTACAAAACAAAATACAAAAACGTCCGCCAAGTTCTCGACTGCGCTGGGAATTAAGTATTCATACACCAACAGAAAACGACACTTCTAACAAAGCCAGAGCATGTTTAATACTTCGTATGCATACCCTTCCGCTGTATTACTTCTCGCAACCTCTGTGGCATGGAATGGACCAATTTTCTTGTAGTTTCCGACGTGATACCTTCCCATTCTCGAAGAAGAGCATCTTTCAAAGAAGCCTTACTACGGATGTCGTGTTTTCTCACCCGTGTTTCGATGGGATTCAGGTCCGGACTCTGAACTGGTGTTTTAAGAGTGTGTGGAGTGTTGTAGACCAACCATAGCCGCACAATTTGAGCCGTATGTTTGGGATCATTGTCCTGTTGGAAGTAATAATTTCTAGTAAGACCCAAGACGTCAACACTCTGTTCCAATGGCTCAGAGCACTATGGGACTTAACATCTCAGATCATCAGTCCCCTAGAACTTCGAACTACTTAAACCTAACTAACCTAAGGACATCACACAACACCCAGTCATCACGAGGCAGAGAAAATCCCTGACCCCGCCGGGAATCGAACCCGGGAACCCGGGCGTGGGAAGCGAGAACGCTCCCGCACGACCACGAGATGCGGGCTCAACACTCTGTTCTAACATCTGTTAGAGAATGTTCATATACACAAATCTGTCCATGGCACCTTCCACAAACAGTAATTTTCCACCGGCCGGAGTGGCGTTACAGTCTGGAATCGCGCGACCACAGGTTCGAATCCTGCCTCGGGCATGGATGTGTGTGTTGTCTTTAGGTTAGTTAGGTTTAAGTAGTTCTAAGATCTAGAGGACTGATGACCTTAGCAGTTAAGTCCCATAGTGCTCAGAGCCATTTTAAACCACTAATTGTCCGACACCGGAGGCTGACATACAGCCCCATACCATCACTCCACCACCTCCGTGCTTCACCGTGGTTTGAATGTTGTTTCGTTCGAGGTCTGTATTCGATCTTCTCGTGACCAAGATCCGTTGCATCTTCTAAGTGTTCTGTCAATACATCGCAGTCTTTGAGTTACCTTCCTCACAACATTTTCTGTGTTATTTCCAATTTAAGTTGCTGGTAATTGTAATTCCCAGGTATGTAGCTGATTTATCGTGTAACCGAAGTTTAACGGATTGCTTTTAACACTCATGTGGATAACATCACACTTCTCGTTATTTAGAATCAGTTGCCAATTTTCGCACCATACAGATACCTTATCTAAATCGGTTTTCAATTGGTTTTGATCCTCTGATGAGTTTACAAGACGATGAACAACAGCATCATCTGCAAACAACCCAAGATGTCTGCTCATATTGTCTCCTAAATCGTCTGTGAAGATAACAAACATCGGAGGGCCTATAACACTACCTTGGTTAACGCCAGAAGTCGCTTCTGTTTTACTCGATGACTTTCCGTCAACTACTACGAACTATGGCCTTTCTGAGAAGAAATCAGCAATCTAGTTGCATAACTGAAACGATACTCTAAAAGCACAAAATTTGATTACAATTTCTCAGTTCTAAATGCGGTTTTCCTTTCGCGATTGTTAGGCGCCGTCTACAGTGTCATTGTAACGTAATTAATTAGAACAGAGGTTGGACAATATGAACAAGTGCAGTAGAAAACGTGAAAAAGTATTGCCGGCTGTCACTTCGTATACTGTTACAGAAAAAACCTAAATAAAGCTGAATCTGAGCTATGATACTGTGGCGAAGAAGCACAATACCATTGCTCTTCATATCTTTAAGCCAACTTCGGTTCCTGGTATCAAATTGCTAAGATGTTGTAAAACGTGTATACAAAGTTTTGCGGTACTTCTGAAGCTGGTCTATCCATAACAGCGAAGTAATAACACTCAAACTATGATAAGCGCTGTACAGGCTAAAATGCACTCTCCCGAAATCACGTAACTTGAGCTACAGGAAATGATGCGGACGGAATTCTCGTTCGGTGCATTGGCATGTTCACCCAAGGCGTTGGTAGGGAGGCTTGCGTGCCTCGGCGATACACATACCGTAGGTCCAACCACAATGGAAGGGTGTCGGTTGGAAGACCAGACAAACGTGAGGTTCTTGAAGAGGGGCAGCAGCCTTTTCAGTGGCTGCAGGGGCAACAGTCTGAATGATTGAATGATGTGGCCTTGTAACATCAACAAAACTTTCATTGCTGTTCTGTTATTCCGAAAGGCTGAAAGCAGGGGTAAACTGCAGCCGTAATTTTACCCGAGGGCTCTACTGTATAGTTAAATAATGATGGCATCATCTTGGGTAAAATATTCCGGAGGTAAAATAGAAAATAGTCCCCCATTCGGATCTTCTGGCAGGGACCGTCACGAGGACGCCTTTATCAGGAGAAACAAAACTGTCGTTCTATGGATCGGAGCGTTGAATGTCAGATCCATTAATTGGACAGGTAGGTTAGAAAATTTAAAAAGGAAAATGGACAGGTAGAAGTTAGGTACAGGGAGAATTAGTGAAGTTTGGTGGCATGAGGAACAAGACTTCTGGTCAGGTGAATAGAGGGTTATAAATAGAAATTCACATACTGGTAATGCAGGAGTAGGTTTAGTAATGCATAACAAGCCGGCCGCGGTGGTCTAGCGGTTCTAGGCGCTCAGTCCGAAACCGCGCGACTGCTACGGTCGCAGGTTCGAATCCTGCCTCGGGCATGGATGTGTGTGATGACCTTAGGTTAGTTAGGTTTAAGTAGTTCTAAGTTCTAGGGGACTGATGACCACAGTCACATAGTGCTCAGAGCCATTTGAACTATTTGAATGCATTACAAATTACTGATGCGGGTAAGCTACTTCGAACAGCATAGTGAATTCGTTATTGTGGCCAAGATAGATACGAAGCCCACACCCACCACGTGGGGCGGAGGGTCGAATAAGTGCTAATGTTCCTATTATTTATTTAATGCTGTTGTTTGCCGTTCTGAACACTGGCTTTCTAACTACAATATTGGCAACCAGAAAGTGATTAGCAAAACGTGATGCCTGTAATTAGAATTCCTAGTGCCCACTTCATCTGAGAAATACATTTATAGCTACAGCTTATAGCTCTGACGAATTAGGAGATTGTCTGGGATTCATAATCAAAAATCATTCTCTCTAAAATGTTCACTATATTCTGAAAATCACAGACCAAAAAGAATCCACACAATTCAACTACCAGAGCAGTTCAGAGTCTAATGCGCTGATGCAACTATAACTGTTCAAATTAAATGTTTAAGTGAATGATCGCCATAATTTGCTGATAATATTCATGGTAGAATGTCTGACATGCGGCGGCACGTGAAAATACGACATTCGCAAACTAAAGATAAATCATTAAAGTCATCCCAGAATTAACACTTCACTCGAAAACGATTCCATAGTTACGCGTATCCGGAGTAACTTATTACTGCATCCGAGGCTGTTTGTATCAACGATAGCGACGCGACGCGACTCCCGGCACAGGTGGTGCGCTAATCAGCGTCTGGAGAGAACTGGGGCCTTCCTTTTCTCTCGCGCAGCGTTCTTACGTATAAAGCCGCGGTGCGCACAGCTAAGGGAACGCCTGATCAAATCTGCTCTCCCGACTAGCCGCTGGGCTAGTAATGCACCACTTTAAGTTATCGAATAAATCATTGCTTCCTTTACTGATGGCCGATGAAGCTTTTAATTTAAATGTGCAATCAGCACACAGGTAAGTAATCATAATAAAAGTCTGATGTGGCTAAGTCAAATATTTTGGGTGAGATAATTAATTTAATTGCACTACATGCAGTAGACGAGCTCTGAACTTGCCCTTTGGAGATACGCTAGCGCTATAGTTATTCAGTTGTAACTTCTCACATCTTTATGATTATAGCGGATCTCCCTTCAACTTAAATTTAAACATCCTAGCTTTATTCATTCGCCTGCTTAATCTATCTTGCTTCCTTAATTTTTAAGATAAAAACCAGAAAATCATGAATTTCAACTAAAATTTTAATTTGTGAGATCCAGAATACTGTTTCTACTAAATTATTATGCAAAAGGAATCTAAATATAAATTTTTTAAGTTTCTAGCTCTTTTCTGTTGCGCCAATGATCTTTACAGAAAAGCATCCAAATTTCGAAAATGGTTAAAGTTATTGAACTGATATCCAACACATATTGATTTTGTATTACTCCTGACATCTAGAAACGTTTCAGGTTATTTACTTCATTTTAAAGTATTGCGCAATATTTATGACGTCAGAGCTAGTTACAGCGGACTAGACTGGCACACAATGGAAAGACTGATGTGAATTTTATAAGGTGTGAGTATTCTGCTTCCCTACAACCACAGCAGTACAAGTTTACATGCCAACTAGCTCGGCGGATAAGGAGAAGATAGAGGAAATGTAAGATGAGGTAAAAGAAATTATTAAGATAGTTAAGGGAGATGAAAATGTAATAGTCGTGGGGTACTGCAATTCGATAGTAGGAAAAGGAAGAGAACGAAAAGTAGGAGTTGAATATGGACTAGGGGGCAAGGAATGAAAGAGGAAGAGGTCTGGAAGAACTTTGCTTAGAGCGTAATTTAATCACAGCTAACACGTGGTTTAAGAATCATGAAAGAAGGCTGTATTCGTGGAAAAGAGCTGGAGACATCGTAAGTTTTCAGGTTGATTATATAATGATAAGACAGAGATTTCGGAACTAGATTTTAAATTGTAAGGCATTTCTACAGGCAGATGTGGGCTCTGACCACAATTTATTGGCTATCAACTGCAGATTGAAACTGAAGAAACTGGAAAAAGGAGTGAATATAAGGAGGTGGGACCTGGATGAACTGTAAAAACCAGAGGTTGTAGAGGGTTTCAAAGTGAGCATTAGGGAACAATTGAGAAAAACAGTAGAAAAAGAATGGGTAGCTTTCAGATATGAAACAGTGAAGGGAGCGGATGATCAAGTCGGTAAAAAGACGAGGGCTAGCAGAAATCCTTGGGTAACGCAAGAGTCACTGAATTTAAGTGATGAAAGGAGAAAATATAAAAATGCAATAAAAGAGGCTGGCGAACGTGAATAAAAACGTCTAAAAATGAGATCGACAGGAAATGCAAAGCACCTAAGCAGAAATGACTGGAGGACAAATGTAAGCATGTAGACGCAAATATAACTACTGGTAAGATAGTTGATGCAAACAGGAAAGTTAAAGAGACCTTTGGAGAAAAGGGAACCACCTGTATGAATACTAAGAACTCAGTTAGAAAAACAATCCTAAGCAAAGAAAGAAAGCAGAAATGAAGAAGGAGTGTATAGAGGGTCTATACAAGGGAGATGTACTTGACGGTAATATTTTGGAAATGGAAGGTGACGTAGATGAAGATGAGAAGGGAGATGTGATACTGGGTCAAGAATTTGACAGAGCACTGAAGACTTAAGTCGAAACAAGGCCTCAGGAGTAGACAACGTCTAGACAACATTCCGTTAGAGCAACTGGTAGCCTTGGGAGAGCCATCCGTGACAAAACTCTTCCATCTGGTGAGCGAGATGTAAGAGACAGACGACATACCCGCAGACTTCAAGAAGAAAATAATAATTCCAATTCCAAAGAAAGCAGGGGCTGACCGGTGTGAAGATTACCGAACTATCAGTTTAATAAGTCATCGTCGCAAAACAGCAACACGAATTCTCTACAGAAGAATGTAAAAACTGGTACAGGCCGATCTCAGGGAGGATCAGTTTAGATTCCGGGGAAATTAGGGACCACTTGAGACAATATTGACACTACAACTTCTCATGGAGGATAGGTTAAGGAAAGGCAAACCCTCGTTTACAGCTTTTGTAGACTTAGAGAAACCTTTTGACAACTGGAATACTCTCTATTAAATTCGAAAGGTGGCAGGGGTAAAATAAAGGAAGCGAATGGGTATTTGCAATTTGTGCAGAAGCCAGATGGCAGTTATAAGAGTCGGGGGCCACGAAAGGGAAGCAGTGCATAAGATGGGAGTGCCGCGCGGGATTTGCCAAGCGGTCTAGCGCTGCAGTCATGGACTGTGCGGCTGGTCCTGGCGGAGGTTCGAATCCTCCCTCGGGCATCGGTGTGTGTGTTTGTCCTTAGCACAATTTAGGTTAACTAGTGTGTAAGCTTAGGGACTGATGACCTTAGCAGTTAAGTCCCTTAAGATTTCACACACATCTCAACTTTGCTTTTAAGATGGGAGTGATGATGATGATCATGGTTGGTTTGTGGGACGCTCAACTGCGCGGTCATCAGCACCGAAGAAGGAAGTAAGACAAGGTTGTAGTCTATCCCTGAGGATATTCAATCTGTATACTCAGCAAGCAGTAAAGGAAACTAAAGAAAAATTTTGAATAGGAATTAAAATCGATGGAGAAAAAAATAAAAACTTTGAGGTCTGCTGATAACGTTGTAATTCTGTGAGGCACAGCAAAGGACTTGGAAGAGCAGTTGAACGAAATGGACAGTATCTTGAAAGTGGGATATAAGATGAACACCAGCAAAAGGAAAACGAGGATAAAGGAACTTAGTCGATTTAAATCAGGTGATGCTGAGGGGATTAGATTAGGAAATGAGAATTAAAGTAGTAGACGAGTTCTGCTATTTGGGAAGCAAAATAACAGACGATGGCCGAAGTAGAGAGGATATAAAATGTAGACTCGGAATACCAAGAAAAGCATTTCTGAAGAAGAGAAATATTTTAATATTGAGTAAGGATTTAAGTGTCAGGAAGTATTTTCTGAGAGTATTTATATGGAGTGTAGCCATGTATGGAAGTGAAACATGGGTGATAAACAGTTTAGACAAGAAGAGAAGAGAAGCTTTTGAGATGTGGTGTTACAAAAGAATGCTGAGGAGGTACTGAATAGAATTGAGGAGAAGTTCGTGGTACGACTGACTGGAAGAATGGTAGATTGACAGGACAGAATCTGAGGCATCAAGGGATCACAAATTGAGTACTGGAGGGGAGCGTGGAAGGTAAAAATCGTAGAGAGAGACCAAGAAATGGATACAGTAAGCCAGTTCAGAAGGATGTAGGTTGCAGCGGTTACTCGGAGGTGAAAGGGACAGAGTAGAATGGAGAGTTGCAACAAGCCAGTCTTTGAACTGAAGACCACAACAACAACAATGAGTACGAGTGTAAGTACGAGGAAGAACTACGAAGTGAGAGCAGTAGACTGCGCATGCCGCCGACATCAGGCCGGAGTTCTTTCAGTAAAACTCTCTTCATTTACATTTTGCGCTAACACCGAGACTTTGGTATATCAGTAATTTGTCCAGGTTTTAAACATCTCTCTATTAGCAACACAACGGTGACTAACTTTTGCTGCTTGCTGAGAGTACTGCTTTCTTTGGTGTTATGTCGCACTTATTTATCGGCCAGTTGCCCGACCGACCGACTAATTTCGTAACAGCCAACACACGTCCCGACCGGCTGCACTTCGCGCTGCCCTGTTCATATCGCTTGAAGCGAATTGTTCATCGTTAAGTTCATAACGTTATGTTAAAGGAGATGCCGCTTGGTTTTTCACAGAAACAGGAAGTAGGATCTTCCTTGGGTGGTTTGTAGGCAATAAGTTACAAAAAAACCTACAGAAAGTATTGGAGAAAGAAGTGGCTAATTCAAAGAAAAAATTTCATCAATGCTCTCCTACGTAAGGAGATGGGAGCCGATGATTTTCGTAATTATCTGGAAAGAGACTTATGCTGCGAGTCGCGCGGAGTGGCCGCGCGGTTTGAGGCGCCATGTCACGGATTGCGCGGCCCCTCCTGCCGGAGGTTCGAGTCCTCGCTCGGGCATATGTGTGTGTCTATGCGGGTGTGTGTGGTGTGTGTGTGTGTGTGTGTGTGTGTGTGTGTGTGTGTGTGTGTGTGTGTGTGTGTTTGTTTTTAGCATAAATTAATTTAAGTAGTGTGAAAGTCTAGGGACCGATGACCTCAGCAGTTTGGTCCTTTAGGAATTAACACATTTCAACATTTGATGCTGCGAGGAGAGTTGTTAATTACATTGCGGTTTCTTGCCACTGGCAGAAGTTACGAGAACCACAGATTCAGTGCAGTTATACCTTCACAATTATTAACTAAAATACTACCGGAAACCTGCAACGAGTTTTATAACTGCCTGAGGAAAGCAAAGTACATAAAATAAAAAAGGTTCGTATAAAATTATCTATCTATTTATGCGTCTAGAATAGAAATATCCTCCTAAATTTAGCAAATTCATTTCAGATTACAAAAAGAAAAACTGCAGTTGGTGGTGGCGCACATCATCTAATAAATGCATATAAGAAATACGTAAGAAAAAAATGATCGCCTGGCATTGATGGCCGGGAGGCTCCATTAGGGAAAGTACGGCCGCCGTGTTGCAAGGCTTAGTTCAGGTTACTCCACATTGGGCGACTTGCGTGTCACTGATATGGAAGGATGATGAAGACAACACAACACTCCGACCACGAGTGGAGAATATCTTCAACCTGGCCGGGAATTGTCTTCAGGCTCGCTGCATGGTAGGTAAACGCGTTAACCACTCAGCTAAGCAGGCGGACATACACGTAAGAACCGAAGCATTTAGCAACTATCACAACTGTAAAAGAAGTCGTACACTTTGCTCTTCACGACAGCGGTTTTAGATAGGGGCTGGGGTTTCTGATCACTTCTAACAATAAAGAGAATATATTTCATGAACATAAGTCCATCGACTGTCTATATTTCGGTTTTTATGTTTTATTTCAGGTATGTGTCGGAAATGAAATTTATCTATCTATATAGCGGTTTTTGTATTTCATTTCTATAGTTCGTAAAATATATACCTTTTACTCTCTGCATGAGCAGCCTGAAACCATTATCGATCCGTTAAAACATGCATGTCTGTACATCTTTATTGATATACTCGTCACATGACACGTCCCACAAGCATCTGCAGTCTAATTTTTCCAGAAGCTCGCACTCTGTCATACAGTATATACACACATGAAAAAATGTTTTACATCACTCTGGTTCCCAGAACTCCTGAAGATAAATATTGACTCAGGATATTGTATCACACGAAGGGTCGCTTTGACTGAGATGTCACTAAACTCGCCCAAAGATTAAACAACAATGCATGAGCAGCGCCTATTAGACGGAGGGGATCCGACAGCCAGTCATTTCCAGTCATTCCACCAGGAAGGAGGTTTATCTGTGCCTAGACGGTCAGTACTGGGGTTCGATCACGTTCGCAAGGTTACTCTGTGCCAGGAAAGGCTCTCAACAAGGGAAGTGTCCAGGCGTCTCAGAGTGAACCAAAGTGATGTTGTTCGGACATGGAGCAGATACATGCAGACAGGAACTGTCGATGACATGCCTCGCTCAGGCCGCCCAAGGGCTTATTACTGCAGTGGATGACCGGTACCTGAGGATTATGTCTCGGAGGAATCCTGACAGCAACGCCACCATGTTGAACAATACTTCTCGTGCAGCCACAGGACGTCGTGGTACGACTCAAACTGTGCGCAATAGGCTGCATGATGCATGACTTTACTCCCGACGTCCATGGCGAGGTTAGTCTTTTGCAACCACGACACCATGCAGCGCGGTAGAGATGGGCCCAACAACATGCCGAATGGACCGCTCAGGATAGGCATCACGTTCTCAGCGAGTACAGCAAGGTGGAGGTTCCTTGCTGTTTTGAGGTGGCATTACGTGGGGCCGACGTACGCCGCTGGTGGTCATGGAAGGTACGATATGTGAATGCCATCCTCCGACCGATAGTGCAACTATATCGGCAGCGTATTGACGAGACATTAGTCTTGATGAACGACAAATAGCGACCCATCGTGCAAATCTTGTGATGACTTCCTTCAGGATAATGACATCACTCGTCTAGAGTGGCGAGCATGTTCTCCCAAACATGAACCCTATCGAACATGCCTGGGATAGATTGCGAAGGGCTGTTTATGGACGACGTGACCCACCACCCACTTAGGGATCTAAGCCGAATCGCCGTTGAGGAGTGGGACAATCTGGACCAACAGTGCCTTGATGAATTTGTGGATAGTATGCCAGGCATGCATCATTGCAAGAGGACGTGCTACTGGGTATTAGAGGTACCGGTGTGTACAGCAGTCTTGACCACCATGTCTGAAGGTCTCTCTTTATGGTGTTACAACTGGCAATGTGGGGTTCTCATGAGCAATAAAAAGGTCGGAAATGATGTTTATGTTGATCTCTAATCCAATTTCCTTAACAGGTTCCGGAACCGAGGTGATGCAAAACTGTTTTTGATGTGTGTATTACAACATCATTTAATCCCGTGCTGAGTGACAGAACTTTTGTCGGCACGACAGTGTTACACACGGCACTATATAGTGTTAAGTAGGGGGTGGGTAGTTGGGGGACAAGGATCGGGCGTCAGATGGTTTGACAGCCCGAAAAGAAAAGTTGGTCGATCGGCTGGCCAAAACGCCTACACTTGTCCGATTTATCGGTCGGTCTGTTGGTGCATGGTGTGTTCCCTCATAGCTGGTTTCTGTAACTTTTGAAGCTAAGACCACCTTTTCTCCAGCGGGGGCATTGTTTTGCTATTTAACGTCGACAGTTCTCAAACACTACTGGTGAGGCACATCTATATTGGTGGAGTGTTGTTGTTTCGGTTCTGCTCGCAGCGGCCGCATGGAGCAGCGTCGCGCACAAATTATATGAAAAATTTGCTCAGAAAATGATTATTAGTTGAAAGTATTACGCCGGTTTGTAGGATAAAAGTAATTTATGGCTAAGTTTCCTTACGGAAGGTGCGTGGGATTATTCATGAAATATGTAGACTAAACAGCATTGCGGTTGTTGGTGAGTAACTTCCTTAGACCAAGATATTGCTATATGAACACAAAATGGAAAGGCTTTGGTTCAAATGGTTCTGAGCACTATGGAACTTAACATTTGAGGTCATCAGTCCCCTAGAACTTAGACCTACTTAAACCTAAGTAACTTAAGGACATCACATACATCCATGCCAAAGGCAGAATTCGAACCTGCGACCGTAGCGGTCCACGGTTCCAGACTGAAGCGCCTAGAACCGCTCGGCCATGGAAAGGCTTTGTAAAAGACGATAACCTATTAAATTAATGTAAAAATGCAATTGTGCGATTGTATCTCCTGCTGAAAGTTCAGTAAGCTTAAACTGCTGATACAAGTGTGGATGGGTTTCAGGATTGTATTGGTTTGTGTTACGTGTCTAAAGGACAATTAAACGCAGTAGCAAGATATGCATTGTTATTATTTCAAATATGACCTTTTCCCATTACAACGGAGAAACTTTAATATTTGAAAGGCATGAGAGGCACGTGTTTGTACACTGCTGGCCATTAAAATTGCTACACCACGAAGATAACGTGCTACAGATGCGAAATTTAACCGACAGGAAGAAGATGCTGTGATATGCAAATGTTTAGCTTTTCAGAGCCGCGCGGGATTAGCCGAGCGGTGTAAGGCGCTGCAGTCATGGACTGTGCGGCTGGTCCCGGCGGAGGTTCAAATCCTCCCTCGGGCATGGGTGTGTGTGATTGTCCTTAGAAAAATTCAGGTTAAGTAGTGTGTAACTTACGGACTGATGACCTTAGCAGCTAAGTCCCATAAGATTTCACACATATTTGAACATTTTTGAGATTTTCAGAGCATTCATACAAGGTTTGCGCCGGTGACGACACCTACAACGTGCTGACACGAGGAAAGTTTCCAACCGATTTCTCATACACAAACAGCAGTTGACCAGCGTTGTCCGGTGAAACGTTGTTGTGATGATTCGTGTAAGGAGGAGAAATGCGTACCATCACGTTTCCGACTTTGATAAAGGTCGGATTGTAGCCTATCGCGATTGCGGTTTATCGTATCGCGACATTGCTGCTCGAGTTAGCAGAGATCCAATGACTGTTAGAAGAATATGGAATCGGTGGGTTCAGGAGGGTAATACGGAACGCCGTGCTGGATCCCAACGGCCACGTATCACTAACAGTCGAGATGACAAGAATCTTATGTGCATGGCTGTAACGGATTGTGCAGCCACGTCTCGATCCCTGAGTCAACAGATGGGGACGTGTGCAAGACAACAACCATCTGCACGAGCAGTTCGACGACGTTTGCAGCAGCATGGACTATCAGCTCGGAGACTATGGCTGCGATGGCTGCGGTTATCCTTGACGCTGCATCACGGACAGCAGCGCTTGAGATGGTGTACTCAACGACGAAACTGGTTGCACGAATGGCAAAACGTCATTTTTTCGGACGAATCCAGGTTCCGTTTACAGCATCATGATGGTCGCATCCGTGTTTGGCGACATCGCGGTGAACGCACATTGGAAGATTGGAAGCATATATTCGTCATCGCCATACCGGCATATCACCCGGCGTGATGATATGGGGTGCCATTGGTTACACGCCTCGGTCACCTCTTGTTCGCATTGACAGCACTTCGAACAGTGGACGTTACATTTCAGATATGTTAGGACCCGTGGCTCTACCCTTCCTTTGATCCCTGCGAAACCCTACATTTCAGCAGGATAATGCACGACTGCACGTTGCAGACCCTGTACGGGTCTTTCTGGATACGGAAAATGTTCGATTGCTGCCCTGGCCAGCACACTCTCCAGATCTCTCACCAACTAAAAATGTCTGGTCAATGGTGGCCGAGTAACTGGCTCGTCACAATACGCCATCCACTGTTCTTGTTGAACTGTGGAATCGTGTTGAAGCCGCATGGACAGCTGTACCTGTACACGCCATCCAAGATCTGTTTGACTCAGTGCCCAGGCCTATCAATGCCGTTATTACGGCCAGAGGTGGTTGTTTTGGGTACTGATTTCTCAGGATCTATGCACCCAAATTGCGTGAAAATTTAATCACATGTCAGTTCTAGTATAATATATTTGTCTAATGAATACCCGTTTATCATCTGCATTTCTTCTAGGTGTAGCAATTTTAATGGCCAGTAGTGTATTAGGCAACGTGATCAGGGTTATCTAATAAAGAAGCGAATTCTCTCTGTAAAGCTCCAAAAGCCGAAACTTTTGAACTGTTTTGTTGTTGACGAAATTATTTGGAAGAAGCTATTTACCCTTGTTTTGTGCTTTTGACTGTCAATTGTCAGAAAGTATTCAGAAACAGAGAGATACCAGTAGACAGTGTTGTAGGAGCTCAGCCCAGTTAGGAGAAAGAATACGATATCTCAGGATTTAAAGATTTTGGTTCTTCTTTCAAAATCTTCGTCACCCGCAAAGACTCAATGGAAAGCAATACCAGACACCGACATGCTAACTGAGCTTGTCTAGCAGAATGTCTGCTACTCCGATCTCAGATGACGAAGTGAGTAGCACACGAACAGATGGTGATGGTATCATCGGATGCTAACATTCACTGTGAGGTTTCAGATTTGTTTCAGTGTATAAAGAACGTGCTTTGAAGCAGAAGAGTCAAGCAGAGCACACAGAAGTTATTGTTACAGAGGTAACTGTGGCAGGATATTACGAAACAAAAACAAAGTTTAAAAGACGAAGTCAGACTTCCTTAGATCGCGTGAAAAATGTGGAAGATGCCTTGTCTTTGTAGCAAGAGAAACAACTTTTATCACACACAGTATTTGAGACGATGTTCCCGCCAAAATATGGGTGTAAAAGCAGGGAAGATGAGAGTTTAAATTTGATTTGCAACTGTGCAAACAAGAAGAGGAAGGACGAGGGGTGACGAAACGTACTCCGAACTTTTGGAAGAAAAGTTGGAAAGAAATTGGTATCTGGTAGTACTGTATGAAGAATGCTGCATTGTACGCTGAGCTGCACGACGTCCACAAAGTCCGTAGTCATCTGATTGGCAAAAAAGTTGAAGCTGAAGAGCTGGCACGGCAAATGTTGGCACGTATCAAAAGAGAGGAGCAGGAGCAGCAGATAAGAGGAAGCGACGGTGAAGGAAACAAGAGAAGACACAATTATTATCACGAATGCAACACCGGAGGGCTATGGCTCGCCTAATTACAGACAGGCATGGAGTTGGAAATAAAATGAGAGCGAAGCGCATAGGCGAAGCAGAGATGGACAAAGCGAACCGTTTAAAACCGATACCGGTAGTTTAACTCTGAATAACCGTTAACTTTCGACATGTCTTTTTTTCTCGGTTATAACAAGTATTTTTATGTTTTGCTAATAACCGGGTAAAAAATCGAAATATCAATTAGCCATAGCGGCAGTGCTAAAATTTTTCGTTTTCAATAAACTTTTTATAAGAATGAGTAAAGTTTTATTCCTAAAATTTGCGCTCCTTTCAAATATTGCGTTATTATAGAAAATTGGAAAAGCGATCAGTGCTGTTTTAATAGAAATACAGACAGAAACGAGCAACAAACACACGGCATAAGAATTGGCACAGGACTATTGAGACGGTAAAGTACATTTTGCCGTGTGTCGCCGCCTATTAGGTGGTACACGAGTACTCGGCAGTGTGCAAGACGAGCCCCTTCTGGTCTATATGGTGGTTCCTCACTGTCGTCGTCGGATATCAGCTGTGTTACAGAGTGGTAGCGGCCCTAGTCTGGACTTATTTTACAAAGTGCGGTATCAGTGAAGTAAAATGCTCCATTTGCTTTAAAAGATTAAAAAAGGGAAGAAGCCACAGCTAACTTGTGACATCATGTAAGCAGAAAACATAAAACGCAAAATTTCATTCATACTATAAGTAGGTGGTCTGCTATCAGTGTTTACAAAACATGCCTTTATCTGCTTGTAGACCTAGCGGCCAAATTAATTCAAAAATAGAATTCTTCAAATGGGTGTGTGAATGCCTAAGGGACCAAAGTGCTGAGGACATCGATCACTAGACTTACACACTACTTACACTAACTTATGCTGAGAACAACACAAGACACCCATGCCCATGGGAGGACTCTAAACTCCGTCGGGAGGGGCCGCGCAGTCCGTGACATGGCGCCTCAAACCACGCGACCACTCCGCACGGCTACAGTTCTTCATTCTCAGTTTCCACTCTTTAAGGCTAACTATTCGTAATGTCCAAGTAGTGGTATGATTCCCGATTAAAACATGATTTTTGAGCAGAGTGACAAAGTTAGAATCAGTATAGAGGTGAACTTTTGTAGTAGTCAACCACGTATCACTTTTCGAGAAAGGCAGTGAACGTTGGACGGTTGAGTTTTCTTATAATTACCGATTTAATTTAGCGTCTTGTTAGTATTTATCTTGAAAGTGAGGGAGTCGGAATATTTAATCTCTGTTCGATTTCTACCTTTATTACAGGAAATAATAATTTAACTTGTGGTAAGGTCTTATGGAACCAAACTTCTGAGGTCATCGGTCCCTAAGCTTACACACTCCTTAATCTAACTTAAACTGACTTACGCTAAGGCCAACACACACACTCATGCCCTATGGAGGACTCGAACCTCCGTCGGGGGGAACCGCTCGGACCGTGACGAGGCGCCTCGACCACTCGGCTACCCCGTGCGGCCAGAAAATAACAGCAATAAAAATATCTAAAATTATTTATGTCAGAAAATGGTTATTTTGAGCGGTTTTACAGCAGTTGAAAAAAAAGGAAAACGATATAGCTAAAAACTGGTTGTGTCAGCGATAACAGCCATCTCTAGGGCACGGTCAATTGTTTGTATGTTGACTTGGGCTAAACAGAACCGGCAAAGGGGTATGTCGGTAACTGAACGGTTATGAAGACGTAAACATTATGCCGTGGAAGAAGAGACGGAAGAAGAGACAGAAAAAGAAGGCGAGTAGGACAACAACGATGTTTTTGGGCACGATATTGGCCAGCAAGAAGACTGAATGGTGGCCGCGAAATAGCTTTTTCTTCTTCTACATGTACATCTACATCTACATTTATACTCCGCAAGCCACCTAAAGGTGTGCGGCGGAGGGCACTTTACGTGCCACTGTCATTACCCCCCATTTCTGTTCCAGTCGCGTGTGGTTCGCGGGAAGAACGACTGTCTAAGAGCCTCCGTGTGCGCTCGAATCTCCGCGGGAGGTATAAGTAGGGGAAAGCAATATATTCGATACCTCATCCAGAAACGCACCCTCTCGAAACGTGGCGAGCAAGCTACACCGCGATGCACAGCGCCTCTCTTGCAGAGTCTGCCACTTGAGTTTGCTAAACATCTCCGTAACGCTATCACGCTTACCAAATAACCCTGTGACGAAACGCGCCGCTCTTCTTTGGATCTTCTCTATCTCCTCTGTCAACCGGACCTGGTACGGATCCCACACTGATGAGCGATACTCAAGTATAGGTGGAACGAGTGTTTTCTAAGCCACCTCCTTTGTTGATGGACTACATTTTCTAAGGACTCTCCTAATGAATCTCAACTTGGTACCCGCCTTACCAACAATTAATTTTATATGATCATTCCACTTCAAATCGTTCCGTACGCATACTCCTAGATATTTTACAGAAGTAACTGCTACCAGTGTTTGTTCCGCTATCATATAATCATACAATAAAGGATCCTTCTTTCTATGTATTCGCAATACATTACATTTGTCTATGTTAAGGGTCAGTTGCCATTTCCTGCACCAAGTGCCTATCCGCTGCAGATCTTCCTACATTTCGCTACAATTTTCTAATGCTACAACTTCTCTGTATACTACAGCATCATCCGCGAAAAGCCGCATGGAACTTCCGACACTATCTACTAGGTCATTTATATATATATTGTGAAAAGCAATGGTCCCATAACACTCCCCTTTAACGTCTGTAGACGTCTCTCCATTGATAACAACATGCTGTGTTCTGTTTGCTAAAAACTCTTCAATCCAGCCACACAGCTGGTCTGATATTCCGTAGGCTCTTACTTTGTTTATCAGGCGACTGTGCGGAACTGTATCGAACGCCTTCCGGAAGTCAAGGAAAATAGCATCTACCTGGGAGCCTGTATCTAATTTTCTTAATTGTACCCCAAAAGTTACAGACCAGTGTCACTTCTATGCCATCTCTATAAGATACTGGAGCGGATGATTCTCAACCGGGTGGCAGAAACTATAGATGGAAAGCACATAAAGGAACAAGCCGGTTTCAGACCAGGAAGATCTTGTTGTGGGCAAATAATCTGACACAACATATAGAAGACTGGTTTGAAAAAAAATTAATAACTGGAGCAGCTTTCATAGATCTTATTGCAGCATACGACACGGTAAACCACACAAAGCTATTGCGCAAATTATATCACCTCACAGGGGACTGTAGGTTGACGATGGTTATTGGTAGTCTTCTGCAGAATCGAAGATTTTATGTCTCCCTAAATGGTAAGAACAGTAGATGGCGACTGCAGAAGAATGGCTTACCACAAGGAAGTGTACTTTCTCCCATCCTTTATAACTTGTACACTAATGACCAACCTATACCTCAAGACGCAAGACTGTTCGTATATGCTGATGACACAGCTGTGGTGGTCCAGGGGTCCAATTTTGATGCAACATCTGGAAATCTCTCTAGAGCGCTTAAAGAACTGGCTCAACACTATGACGCGAATCACCTCAAGCCAAACCCTGACAAAACCCAAGTATGTACTTTCCACCTGCGCAATAGAGATGCTGGAGTTGAGCTCGACGTTACATGGCAAGGTAAGAAGCTAAAGCACTGTCCAACACCTAAATACCTTGGGGTTGTACTTGACAGAACGCTTTCCTTCAAGCAGCATTGCCAAAACACCAAGGCTAAAGTCTGCTCCAGGAATAACATCATCCGCAGGCTGACAAACTATGAATGGGAAGCTCAACCATCAGTACTGAGAACATCAGCACTTGCTCTGTGTGTTTCTGCAGCAGACTATGCAGTGCCAGTATGGGAAGCATCTGCACATGCTAAACAGGTTAATGTAAGTGTAAATGAGACAATGCGAATTGTTACAGGCTGTCTCAGACCCACACCAACGGGTAATTTGTACCTACTTTGCTGGAATTGTCCCATCCAAGATAAGAAGGCAGGTGGCAGCAGACGCTGAGAGAACAAAGAAAGCAACAGATTCTCGACACCCACTGAATGAGCACGTCACTCAGGCCCGGAGGCTTAAGTCTAGAAATAGCTTTATTGCAAGAACGAAGATCCTTGACGGTTCACAGGAAGATAATAGAGTCCGTAAATGGGAGAATGAATCAACCGCACTGCAGATAATACCAAAAGAGGAAATTGCACCTGGAAACAAACTTCCTTATACAGTGTGGAGAACACTAAATAGGCTGAGGGCTGGTGTACCCAGATGCAAAACTAATCTGTGCAAGTGGAGACTGCTGACTAACGATGACGACGTTCTTTGCGGATGCGGAGAGGTACAAGATGAGGCACATCTGCTCATGTGCCGACTACTGCCGGAGCCCTGCAGCTTTAGTGACCTGCTAAAAGCCAACGACAAAGCCGTAGCGGTGGCTAACTATTGGAAAAATAAAATTTGATCTGGACACGGAAAGTAAGTAAGTAAGTAACTGTCACTTTGGCCTGGAAAACCATATGCTTTCTCTACATGCCTCCATCAGTCGTTTCTGCTCCTGGCTTTCATTGACCATTCTCTTTTTCTCAGGTCCGTGGCCTCAGTATCGCTGTTGAAATCAATCTTCCACCATGTCCGCGGACTTCCTCGCCTCCTCCTGTCTTCCACGGATGCAGGGAATGCTGTTCGCAGCTGTGTTTCCTCTTCCATCCCAATTAGGTGTCCCGCCCGCATCAAACCTTTTTCTTCATCTGTCGGAAAATATCAGCTTGTGAGTACAGATTTGCCAGTTTCGTCCTTTTTAATACCCTCCATTCCTGTGACAGGGACTTCCTTTTGAGGTCGAATAGAAATCTTACTACCTTTCCTTGAAGACTAGCAGTCTTCGTTCATCTGTTTTCCTATCTGTAAATGTTTCGGAGCAATACAGAGCTACGGGGAGAATTACACTCTGTTATAGTCCAATTTGAAAACTTCTCGAAACTATTCTACAGTATAGCACAGTCCGTAATCCCAAATATGCTCTATTCGCCCCTCTGATCCTTGCCTTAATCTCAATTTCCGTTCTATTCTGCTCACTAAAAACATTTCCGAACATTCAGATGGGTCAATTCCTTTAAAAGCTACCTCATCAACTGTCAGTGAGGTACCATCATTGGCCCATGTACTCAGTTTTCTTCTCATTAAACCGTAAACATGCTTCGCTCGTAATATTTCTGTAAGAACTTGTCATGAGCTTCAAGTCATCTTTGGTATCGTTTATTAGAACAGGGTCGTCCGCAAATGCAAGCCTATTTATTCTGTTGTTGCCCAGATCTACTCCAGCTTGGTTTAAGTTTTGGTGTTCTCTGTCAATCTTTTCTCAAGTGAAATAAAAAAAAAAACTACGTCTCCTTGTCTAAGACCAGCTGTTACTTCAAAATGCCCAGACATTCTTGCAGTTATCATTACTCCGCAATAGGTTTTCTCTAAACAAATTTGTGCTAGATGGACTAACTATTGCGGAAACAAAATCTTTAAAGACATTGGTGATTATGCCCCTATGTAGGCTGCATAAGATTTTATTTAGAAATCACCAAAACCCATATGAATATCAGCCTTACATTCCCAGACTGATTTTTTCTACCGCGTAAAAACTCTAGGGATTGACCGATGAGAGGGTATGGACCAAAAAAAGTGTGATGACTTATGACCAGAAATGCATAGCCTCTACGGTAGAGACCAAATATTCGATCAGACTTTGTTAGAAAGTCTGCAGTCTAATATGCGCTGTATCATGGAGCCACAGTGATGGTCTGCGTGGTTTCCTCATAGGGGGTGGTACTGTTTGTCATACGTCATATCTTAGCACCCTATGCCACAGTAATTGGTAATGGTGTCCGATTCATTTCTCTTGATGATTCACCTTGTAGTGGATGTGATACAGCGTTGTACACATGAGTTGAATCGAGAGCTCGCCGATATCGTGTTTACTTACGGGCAATGGCAACGGGCGGCGGTCAGAAAAGCTGTATCAGTAGACTTATCCTCACCGATAACAACCACAGCGTTCAATGTTTGCAACAGTGTCTCGCCGTTTGTCTGAGATAGGGTCGTTTGAGGAAGTAGTAAATCATGAAGGACGTTCCCGAAATGTTCAGACACCAGCCTTGGAGGAAAATGTGATTAACACTGTATAAGGCGACCAACGTGTCAGTACCAGGCAGTTGGTCCGCCAGTGAAGGGTAAGTCAGATGACCGTGTAGAATAT
Organism: Schistocerca gregaria; assembly: GCF_023897955.1. Classification (NCBI taxonomy): domain Eukaryota; kingdom Metazoa; phylum Arthropoda; class Insecta; order Orthoptera; family Acrididae; genus Schistocerca; species Schistocerca gregaria. The sequence goes on from NC_064924.1 coordinate 475,373,497, forward strand.
TCACCATGACCGTTGTTACTACCCTTATCACTCACAGCGACAGACTTTCGACCCCGGGAGCAATTTTGTCACTGATTTCTTCACCAGGAAACCACGATTCCGGGATTTGTGTCATCTATCCTATCCACAGCTGAGGCCACCTCTCGGTGGAGTGCTCTCTTCAGCTTTCATAACAGTCATCTGTGGATAGCATGCAGAAGCCCCATGGTATGGTGACAGCGAATCATAAGCATCGGTGCAGCTGGAATGTGTGGGCCAGGATAACTGGCGACTATATTTTGGGACCAGTCTTGCTTCCACGTCGCGTAACAGGCCGGAACTATCGGCGTTTCTTGCGGGTGACTTTGCCTCCCCTGTTTGAAGAAGTGCCAATGATGATTCGAAGGGTTATGTGGTTGATTATGCTCCAACCCACTTCTCCGTTAACTTCCGGACCCATCTCAATCGTGTCTTCCCCAGTCGATGGATCCGACGAGGGGGTCCACTTGCATGGCCTGCTCGTTCACCAGATCTCAACCCGTGGGATTTCTGGTTATCAAACCATCTTAAAAGTATCATGTACACAGAACCCATTCCAGATGTGGAGGCACTGGGGCGGCACATTCGTATTGTATTTGTCACTGTTAGGATACAGCCTGGCCGATGTGACTATGTGAGACAGGACATTCTACTACGCGTACATGCATGCGTTGAAGCACATGTAAATCATTTTCAACACATACTGTAACTGTGGCTGCGTGGTATAGCACGTATTAGACTGCAGTCTCTGTAACAATGTATGACTGAACAAGTGGCCTCTAGCATGGAAACCATGCATTTCCGGACCTAACTTCATTAGACATTTTGTGTTCCGTATCCTTTCGTCTGTCAGTCTGTAGAAATCGTACAAGTGTATAAAATCATCCTATACAATGTAGGTATATGTCGAAGGGTGTAGGTGACTTACTATCTTTCGCTGCTTGTGTCCTGTTGGTTCGACCTGCTACTGAAAATTATGCATCCCTGTCATAAAACGATACATAGTACTAGGGATCATAAGTGGTTTCTCAGTGAGCGTACAGGTGCACAAATTAAGACTGGGGAGGGAGGATCTATCTGCCGAGCAGCTCCGGCATACAGTTCCACTGCGTTGCTGAGATGCTTCTGCTGGAACATCAGCTGATACACTGCACATGTTCAAAGTCCTGTCTGTTGATCTGCTTGTTAGAGAATGGGCAGACATCCACTGCCTGAAGTGAAGTACTCCGCAAAAAGGAAACGAAGTACCTGGGACTCGAGTAGACCGTCATGTCTGCCTCACAGAGCGTATTACGGATTTATGAACTTGGGGCTCGGTTCTGTGAGGCGGAGGGGATGGAGTCGCAGTTTATTACTATTACTACCTCTCCCTTCTGCCTTCCCCCGCCACCTCTCACACCCTAAACATAACCTGCTCTCATGGCTACTATTAACTTTCAGTAGGTGAAAAGCTGCAAGCGGCGCTTCTTTGATCTCAAATATACACTCCTGGAAATGGAAAAAAGAACACATTGACACCGGTGTGTCAGACCCACCATACTTGCTCCGGACACTGCGAGAGGGCTGTACAAGCAATGATCACACGCACGGCACAGCGGACACACCAGGAACCGCGGTGTTGGCCGTCGAATGGCGCTAGCTGCGCAGCATTTGTGCACCGCCGCCGTCAGTGTCAGCCAGTTTTCCGTGGCATACGGAGCTCCATCGCAGTCTTTAACACTGGTAGCATGCAGCGACAGCGTGGACGTGAACCGTATGTGCAGTTGACGGACTTTGAGCGAGGGCGTATAGTGGGCATGCGGGAGGCCGGGTGGACGTACCGCCGAATTGCTCAACACGTGGGACGTGAGGTCTCCACAGTACATCGATGTTGTCGCCAGTGGTCGGCGGAAGGTGCACGTGCCCGTCGACCTGGGACCGGACCGCAGCGACGCAAGGATGCACGCCAAGACCGTAGGATCCTACGCAGTGCCGTAGGGGACCACACCGCCACTTCCCAGCAAATTAGGGACACTGTTGCTCCTGGGGTATCGGCGAGGACCATTCGCAACCGTCTCCATGAAGCTGGGCTACGGTCCCGCACACCGTTAGGCCGTCTTCCGCTCACGCCCCAACATCGTGCAGCCCGCCTCCAGTGGTGTCGCGACAGGCGGTGTCGTCTTCAGCGATGAGAGTCGCTTCTGCCTTGGTGCCAATGATGGTCGTATGCGTGTTTGGCGCCGTGCAGGTGAGCGCCACAATCAGGACTGCATACGACCGAGGCACACAGGGCCAACACCCGCCATCATGGTGTGGGGAGCGATCTCCTACACTGGCCGTACACCTCTGGTGATCGTCGAGGGGACGCTGAATAGTGCACGGTACATCCAAACCGTCATCGAACCCATCGTTCTACCATTCCTAGACCGGCAACGGAATTTGCTGTTCCAACAGGACAATGCACGTCCGCATGTATCCCGTGCCACCCAACGTGCTCTAGAAGGTGTAAGTCAAGTACCCTGGCCAGCAAGATCTCCGGATCTTTCCCCCATTGAGCATGTTTGGGACTGGATGAAGCGTCGTCTCACGCGGTCTGCACGTCCAGCACGAACGCTGGTCCAACTGAGGCGCCAGGTGGAAATGGCATGGCAAGCCGTTCCACAGGACTACATCCAGCATCTCTACGATCGTCTCCATGGGAGAATAGCAGCCTGCATTGCTGCGAAAGGTGGATATACACTGTACTAGTGCCGACATTGTGCATGTTCTGTTGCCTGTGTCTATGTGCCTGTGGTTCTGTCAGTGTGATCATGTGATGTATCTGACCCCAGGAATGTGTCAATAAAGTTTCCCCTTCCTGGGACAATGAATTCACGGTGTTCTTATTTCAATTTCCAGGAGTGTATGTCTGAGTGATGCTAAATGTTATTATCTTTACCCAAACAAAGGTACAATCTTCTCAATAACCTTCAAATGGTGAGCTACACCGTTAATTTGTATGTATGACTTTGTGAATTTACTCGTGACACTTTTTCTGTCTCTGCGTGTGATCACTTTCAGATTTCAAATTGATAATCACATAAGTTAATTTAATGACATAGAACTTTAAATTGCTGGTGTACCCATCTATCACCAGAATAAAATAAAACAGTTAATAGTTGAGAGAAGATGAATGAAAAGAGTGGAGTATTTAAGTTTACGAAAGAATGACAAGTTTCATTAATCCTTTTGTAGCTGCAACTAGCTGATAAATCTTACACAAAAATGTCAAACAAAAATCAGACAGGGAAGCGTGTTTGATTGGCAAAACATTATGTTGAGATGGAAACTATACAAGTTCGTCCCTAAGTTAATCCCTTTTTCAACGCAATCTGATTTTGCTTATATGAATCCACTGTGGGGTCCAACTCTGTTGAAATGGAATCAACTACCACCAGGCACAGTACAAATTACGGTTCGCCTGAGAACAGGGAACTGTGACTATCATTTAACAACCCTACGCCCGTGCAGATTTCAGCCCTTCACTTTGATTCAGGCGGCAGCAGAAAACGGCGCTCAGCGATCGAGAAGCAGTGCGCTGCGGCAGCTCTAATGTTCTAACACATCCACGAAAATTTGCAAACTACGCGGTCTGGCCTTCTGATTTTCAGAATGGGGAAAACTTCCCTATTAGAGCGCTGAAATTCCGGCAGACTTCAGTACGAGTTGCACCTATTCGCTATTCTGGCCAAACTAATTTGATTCACAGGCAGGAAGGTACGCCCTGGTATTGTCAGACGTCAGACAACAGACTCAGTAAGAATAAATTCACTCTCGTGACGCACGATATGTCCGAGATAATAGCAATTCAACAGTCGGTGCAGTTGGAAACTGCCACTGGTGCTTAGTCCACCACAAGGTACAGATCACAAGTGTCACTCTCTACGGTGACCCGCCGTTTTCCACCAAGGAAGGCCCAGAAGAAGAAGAAGGCAAAGAAGCACAACCACTTCCCACCAAGCCTCGGTACGAGAGCCGAATTAGCAAACACGAAACCGTCCCCATGCTGCACAAACCAATCAGACTATTCTCTACTCATTGCATCACCCCTCTTGACTGCTCTGTTGGCCTGGAAGCCAATCAGGATACAGCACCGGGGCTCCCACGCTGAGCCTCCACTTTGTGTATCCTGAGAGGAGCCCATCAGCCACTCCAAATCTCTCTTCTCTGAGAAAAGAAGATTTCAGACTAGGGAAGTGTCGTTCCTATGGTAAGCATGGTCATGTTTTGGCGCAAAACATCTACCTGGACAGGATCAAGTCCCCCGTTTATGGAGAGATCTAATCTTTCCAGTCCGATATTTCCAGTTTCTGAGAGAAGTTTGTTAAGCTTCCCAGACAGTGGTGTCCATGAAATATAAGTTTATGTCACTCTCTGGATGACCCTGGTGACTTCCTGGCGTCAAGAGCTTTACAATCTTGCCTCCAATAAACACGTACCCCAGCCATTCTGTCCATATCGTCCCAGTTTCTAACATGACAACGCACGGATTTTTATGACCTGTCCACTTTTCGCACAAAAGACTAGTTTAGAGAAGTTCTCTTAAATGGCGTCCTCCACCACTTTACGCCAAATGGCCGCCTTCACAATGGACTGTTGGCTGGCCCAGGTAAAATGTTTTGCGAACCGGTGTCCTTCTTTCCGATCCTAAGTGGAAGGAGGAGAGTGCTTTGGCCAGAAGTCCCTTTGCAGGGACAATAAAATGAGCGCAGATTCCCAGAATCACTCTCATAGCTCGGTGGCTGCACTCAGCATTTGTGGCCTCCAGTAATGTCTTTTCCTGTTCTCCATCGCCTCCAGTACGGCTCCTTGGGTACAAGTTCTCTACAGATTACACATGCAGTTATAAGAACATTCTCCCCAAAATTTGCTCATGCAAAATGTCATAAAGCAGTCGTAGAATTTGTAGTGCTTGGAGACACCGAGACCATGACCTAAAATATAAATGTTAATCTGACTGACAATGTTGTTAAAGTGAGAGAGTGGCGTGCTAACTCTCAAAGCGTTTTAATAACAGTAACAACATTCGCTTCCTCAGTCGTGGTCGCTAACATGCGCTTATCCAGTGGTGCTTAACTTGGCGGTATGCTGGTTTGAACCCTGATGGTGGAAAACATTCAGAGCCAATATTTGGCCAGCAATTGAAAGTGAAGTGGTGGCCTGAAGTTCCTAGTCATCACCAATGTCCAGTATTAAATTCCAGACCCCTCCGTAGTGTCTAGTGAAGTGAGGGCACGTGACACGATGGTGATCTGTCCAGTACGTCAGAGTCCTGCGATCGGTCCTCATCGGTGCCCGGCCCAGTTACTGCTCGCGCCGAGGTTGACCCCTCACATGTAGTCGAGTGGGAGGACGCCCCGGGGCGTAACAGGGGGCGAAAGACAGCTCAGGGGGCCCACGTAAGGCCTCCTCTCTTAGTCTGACAGCCGGCCGTAGTGGCCGAGTGGTTCTAGGCGCTACAGTCTGGAACCGCGCGACCGCTACGGTCGCAGGTTCGAATCCTGCCTCGGGCATGGATGTATGTGATGTCCTTAGGTTAGTTAGGTTTAAGTAGTTCTAAGTTCTAGGGGACTGATGACCTAAGATGTTAAGTCCCATAGCGCTCAGAGTCATCTTAGTCTGACAAACAGGTTTCAGGTGTTGTCCTCGACTGACGCTGTTGCTGAGCCAGATGCCTACGCCTGTCCTCTTTCAGAGGAAACCTCTCAGCCTGCAAGTTCGTGAAAATCACAGAGGGTGGGATTAATGATAGTTGGGAGCTCATACGTTAGGCGCTTTATGCAGTCCCTGAGAGACACGGTTGCCAAGAACTGGAAGAAAGCCAATTTGCACTCCATGTGCATACCGGGTGGAGTCATTCCAGAGGATAACAGAAAGCACTGATGCTCAAATCGTTATAGGCACTGAAGGCTGACCAAAGCCGGAGATAATTTCATCCGAAATTTTTGCGAAGAACCTAACGGTGTTCCGGAAGGATAAGCTAAACACGGTTGGCGGTGGTGTGTTTCCCGCTGTTAGAATTACTTTAGCTTATCGCTAAATTGAAGTAGATCGTTCCTGTTAGTTAGTATGGGCAGAGGTCAATCTTGGCAATCGGAATAAAATAATGGTTGGATCCTTTTACCGACCTACTAATTCAGATGATACAATTGCTGAAAGTTTCAATGAAAACTTGAGTTTGCTTTCAAACATGTACCCGACTAATACGATTGTAGTTGGCACTGACTTTAATTTTCTCTCGATATGCTGGTGAAAATACATGTTTAATTCCGGAGGTGCGCTTAAAACATATTCCGACGTTGTGGTAAACGCATTTCCTGAAAATTATTTCGAGCAGTCAGTTCATGAGTCCATGCGAATAGTCAACAGTTGTGAAAACACACTTGACCTCTTAGCAACAAACAATCGTGAGTTAATAATGAGCATCAAAGGATATAGGGATTACTGAACACAAGTTTGTCGTAGCGAGACTCAATGTTGTAGCCCCCAAATCCTCCACAACTAAACGAAACATATACCTATTAAAAAAAGCAGATAAAAACTCACTTGACACCTTGCTGAGAGAGAATATCCAGTCCTTCCAGATTAACAATATAAGTGTAGACCAGATGTGGCTTGAAATCATAGGAATAGTCTCGGCACCAGTTAAGAGATTTATACCAAATAAGTTTAACAAAAGACGGAGCTAATCCTCCTTGGTGCACAAAACGGGTCAGAACACTGTTGCAGAAACAACAACAAAAAATATGCCAAATTTAAACAGGCGCAAAATCTCCAAGATTGACGATATTTTACTGAAGCTCGAAATTTAATACGGACTTCAATGTTTATAATAGTTTCCGCAAAGAAACTTTGTCTCGAAACCTGGCAGAAAATCCAAAGAGATTCTGCTCGTATGTGAAGTATGCCACCAGCAAGTCACAATCAACGCCTTCTTTGCGCGATAGCAATGGAGATACTATCGAAGACAGTGCTGCCAAAGCTGAGTTACTAAACACAGCCTTCCGAAATGCCTTCACAAAAAAAAGACGAAGTAAATATTCCAGGATTCGAATCAATAGCAACTGCCAACATGAGTATCGTAGAAGTAAATATCCTTGGAGCAGTGAAGCGACTTAAATCAATTAATAAAGGCAAGTCTTATGCTCTAGACTGTATACCAGTTAGGTTCCTTTCAGAGTATACTGATGCGATAGCACCATACTTAATATTCATGTGCAACCGTTCGCTGGACTAAAGATCCGTACCCAAAGACTGGAAAGTTGAACAGGTCACACCAATATTCAAGAAAGGTAGTAGGGGTAATCCACTAAATTACAGGCCGATATCATTAACGTCGATATGCAGCAGGATTCTGGAACATATATGGTGTTAAAAAATTATGACTTACCAGGAAGAAAAAGGTCTACTGACGTACAGTCGTCACGGATTTAGAAAACATCGTTACTTTACTCGCACGAAGTGTTGAGTACTATTGACATCGGATTCCAAATTGATTCCGTATTTCTGGATTTCCGGAAGGCTTATGACACTGTACGACACAAGCGACTCGTAGTGAAATTGCCTGCTTATGAAATCTCTTCTCAGTTATGTGACTGGATTCGTTATTTCCTCTCAGAGAGGTCACAGTTCGTAGTAACTGACGGAAAGTCTTGGAGTAAAACAAAAGTGATTTCTGGCGTTCCCCAAGGTAGTGTTATTGGCCCTTTGCTGTTCCTTATCTATATAAAAGATTTGGGAGACAATCTGAACAGCCGTCTTCGGTTGTTTGCAAATGACGCTGTCGTCTGTGGCCTAGTAAAGTCATTAGAATATCAAAACAAACTGCTAAATGATTAAGGAAAGATACCTGTATGATGCGAAAATTGGAAATTGACCCTAATTACCGAAAGGTGTGAGGTTATCCACATGATTAATAAAAGGAAACCGTTTAACTTCGGTTACACGATAAATTAGCCGAAACTAAAGACAGTAAATTAAACTAAATGCCTTGGAATTGCAATTACGAACAACTTAAATTGGAAGGAACACTTAGTAAATGTTGTGGGGAATGCTTACGAAAGGCAGGAAACTTAGAAAATGTAACAGATCTACTAAGGAGACTGCCTACACTACGCTTGTCCGTCCTCTTTTAGGGTACTGCTGCGTGGTGTGGGATCCTTCCCAAATACGATTGACGCAGTACATCGAGAAAGTTCAAAGAAGAGCTGCACGCTTTATATTATCGCGAAATAGGGGAGAGACTGTCACTGAAATGATACAGGATTTGGGATGGACACCATTAAAACAAAGAAGTCTTTCGTTACGGAGCAATCCTCTCACGAAATTCCATTTTCCAACTTTCTCCTCCCAATCCGAAAATATTTTGTTGGCGCCGACCTACATAGGGTGAAACGATCACAACCATAAAATAAGGGAAATCACAGCTCGTGCGGAAAGAAATAGGTGTTCGTTCTGTCCGCGCGCTGTGCGAGATTGGAATAACGGAGAATTGTGAAGGTGGTTTGATGAAACCTTTGGCAGACACTTAAATGTGATTTTGAGAGTATCCATTTAGATGTAGATGTAGATCGGCTGGGGACGCCAACCTCGGCAGCCCCATTGGTGCTGTGTGCCGGCACCAGGTGTCACCCTCTCCCTTGTCTTCATACATACCAGCACAGATCTAACACTAGACCATACATGGTCTCATAACAGTCATCCGTACCACACACATCCACAATTAACACTTCATAATAGGTCGGAGCAAGGCAACGGGAACCAATCTCCACTAGGACCTTGCCTAGAATGGTGATGATGCCTGCATCTGCATCTCCCCTCTCATTTTCAGAGTACGCGACCTATTTCACTTGAATATATTTTAATATTATAATAATAATCATCATCATCATTTAAGACTGATTATGCCTTTCAGTGTTCAGTCTGGAGCATAGCCCCCTTATAAAATTCCTCCATGTTCCCCTATTCAGTGCTAACATTGGTGCCTCTTCTGATGTTAAACCTATTACTTCAAAATCATTCTTAACCGAATCCAGGTACCTTCTCCTTGGTCTGCCCCGACTCCTCCTACCCTCTACTGCTGAACCCATGAGTCTCTTGGGTAACCTTGCTTCACCCATGCGTGTAACATGACCCCACCATCTGAGCCTGTTCGCCCTGACTGCTACATCTATAGAATTCATTTTCAGTTTTTGTTTGATTTCCTCATTGTGGACACCCTCCTGCCATCGTTCCCATCTACTAGTACCTGCAGTCATCCTAGCTACTTTAATATCCGTAACCTCAACCTTGTTGATAAGGTAACCTGAATCCATCCAGCTTTCGCTCTCATACAACAAAGTTGGTCTAAAGATTGAACGGTGCACAGATAACTTAGTCTTGGTACTGACTTCCTTCTTGCAGAAGAGAGTAGATCGTAGCTGAGCGCTCACTGCATTGGCTTTGCTACACCTTGCTTCCAGTTCTTTCAGTATGTTGCCATCCTGTGAGAATATGCATCCTAAGTACTTGAAACCGTTCACCTGTTCTAACTTTGTTCCTCCTATTTGGCACTCAATCCGTTTATATTTCTTTCCCACTGACATTACTTTCGTTTTGGAGATGCTAATCTTCATACCATAGTCCTTACATTTGTAAACTAGCTCTGAAATATTACTTTGCAAACTTTCAATAGAATCTGCCATCACAACCTAGTCATCCGCATATGCAAGACTGCTTATTTTGTGTTCACATATCTTAATCTCACCCAGCCAGTCTGTTGTTTTCAACATATGATCCATAAATAATATGAACAATAGTGGAGACAGGTTGCAGCCTTGTCTTACCTCTGAAACTACTCTGAACCATGAGCTTAATTTACCGTCAACTCTAACTTAATTTAATTACAGTACAATATATAAGATGTTTTACTATAATAATGATAACTGCTATATAGTGCTTAGTATATCTCTTCAGCTTAACTACCAAAACACTGGAATTAAGAGAACTGAACCGTGTAAGAGGCGTTTGTCAGATTATTTCAGAACAGCCAGTGTATGGATTTCATTAAAGAAAGATATAAGCAACAAACTGTCACTATTTTGACACCATCATAATTCGCACCGTGCAGGGTCGGGGTGTGCACGCCCCGTTACCCCATTATCAGTAGTACACTAAGCACTACGTTATTAATACATGTCCGCAGACTGTGACCTTTCCAGCTTGTAAATGAGAGGAATGTTCTTATTTTCAGTAGCTTCCGTCTATGTTCTGGAAGTCAATCTCCACACTATTTTGTTTTCCTAGTGGACACTCATCGCTTTCCTTAGTTTATTCAACTCAGTGTGATTTCCCGGTTCTGCCTGTGGACTTACGGAGTGCGTCGGACTTGTTGACGGCAGGCATGGCTAGCCTGTGACTGATCGCTTTTCCTGGCTGAAATGTTCTATGCAGGGTGTCAAGCGGGTAACCCTCTCCACGTGGGCTAAGCCGTCAGGTAAGAAACCTGTGTTAGACAAATCTTGTAATTTCTAGAATTCCATGCCATTTTCGAAACTCTTGGTTATCATTCTGTTTTAATCTCTGAAAGCTAACAGAGAAGTTTGGGAAATGATATATGTTAAAATATGATTTTACTAAAACGTTCTTTGGAGGAGGGATCATGATCTCTTGGCCTTCTCCTCAAGCCCATCCCAACAATTTGTCCCGCAGACAAATGGGATTCCCCTGTCACCGAAAGGCGGATATACTGCTTCTTTCCAAATGTCGGGAAGAATGCCATCAAGATAATGCTTCACCTCATCTCTCCAGAATTGTCTCAGAATTGTTTGACGCAACCTCGCGGATACGAAAATTTGAGAACGTTTTCTAAATGCTTGCAAATGGTGTAACTAAGAAGAGGTGTGGATACTAGCCCGGTATTCACCTCATGGGATGTGGAAAACCAGCTAAAAGCCACACTCAGGCTAGCCTGCACATCGGGGCCAGCGCACCTCCCTCATTTCCAGAAGTGACGTGCTAACGCGCACGGCTGTCCGGGAGGTTTGTTCTAGCCATTTCATAGTTCAGGTTTTCTTTTTCCTCAATTTTGTTGGACTTTTTCTGGAACAAAATAGAGCCATTTTCATGTTGTCCTTAAGTTTATTTGGCGTACGTTTAAAGTAGTCTCTGCACTTATTTTATACATTAGCCGCCTTTGCAATTGCAACACCAGGAAGGATAGAAAACAACGAATACTTTTATTTGGTGTGTGTAGTATTGTATTAACGATAAATGATTAAATTTGAATTAGATTTGTGCGCATAATGAATGCGAAATTTAGAGCACAGAGTTGCCGTCTCGCCAGCAACAGCAGCTTTAAGCCGGCTGCGTATCGAATCGAACTGAGCTGGGATGACAGATAAGTATACAGCATGCTGCTTTCACTTCATGTCAGAGTTCATCAATGGCCATGCCTGGCGAGTGGTGGCGTGCCAGTCTTTCAGCAACCCATCACCAGTTGTTCATTACAGCACAGACGTTTTTCGTCGCGGCGAGACCTTTTTACGAAATTTCAGTCACCAACTTTCTCTTCCGAATGCGAAAATATTTTGTTGAGCCCAACCTACATAGGTAGGAATGATCATCAAAATAAAATAAGAGAAATCAGAGCTCGAACAGAAAGGTTTAGGTGTTCGTTTTTCCCGCTCGCTGTTCGGGAGTGGAATAGTAAAGAGATAGTATGATTGTGGTTCGATGAACCCTCTGCCAAGCACTTAAATGTGAATTGCAGAGTAGTCATGTAGATGTAGATGTAAACAAAAGAGAAATATGGAGAACATCGCAGCCACGGAAACGGTGGATCGAGTGCGCGAAGCCAGCTTTACGGAGGACGTTAATAGGTTATTGGAAGGAGGTTTCTTAATGGCAGCGCAGGAACACTAACTTTTACTTTACGGCCCTCGGGGAACAGTTCTCTCAGCCACGTACACTAGAACCCCAGACGGCCATCCACCGAGTCAAGGCGAAGCTGGTACAACTTGCGACACTAAGGATGGCAGCTACAATGATACGCATGAGGTCGCAGGATTGCCTGACCAACGAGGTTCCCTCGATGCATCTAAAGGAAAGAAGAAGAAGACGAAGGACGTTAATTCACGACATCGGATCTCGGCGATGGCAGTCGTTTTTCAAGACAAAGGGGCATCGCACATACGTTCACGGATCATTTTACCAGATTCCGAGGACCAGAGGGAGCTGGGGAACTTTCTGGAAGAGATTACAGAAGCGACGCGTGTGAACGGAGGCGTGTGATCTGAAATTACGTGTGAGGAGCTGGAGCAAGCGATTACACGAGGTGCCCCCACCAAGTCCCCAGATCCAGACGGATTCCCGTTGGAATTTTACAGTGCCTTTGTGACCATTATGACACCGATGTGGTTATGCATGTTTAATGAGCTTCTGCGGCAAGAAGTACCGGTTCCCATTAAACTCACGGGCTAGAAGATCTTTATGCGCATACTGGGCAGCCACACTTTGCCTTTGTTGTTGTTTCATGCTGTATGATGGGACGGCAGCGAGGTTCCTTCCAGGACAGTTATATTGTAGTATGGTTTCTTCTACCCTCCTTAAAAAAAGTTACAACATTTGCTTAGTAAAAAAAAATATGGTAAGGCACCATTAAAAAAGTCGGATAGAGTGTCTGCCATGCAAGCAGAAGATCCCGGGTTCGAGTTCCGGTCGGGGCACACATTTTCAACTGTTCCCGCTGATAGTTATCAACGCCTGTAAGCATCTAATTATCTGGATTTCACTGTAATTTCATTAATTAGATGTGTTTGGTCTACAGCGCCGATCCTGACGACATGCGCAGTGACGCACGTATCCCTCAAACCTAGTCAGATATCTGATATCATATATTTCCTCGGAAGATTCTTCTGGATGTACCACGGTTTTGTTGGAAAGGTACCCCGACTGAAGCGTACCCTAAACCTTGTTGCAATATTTACCTCTGCTGTTCCTATTTCCATTATGCCTCTCTTCTTTAAACGGGGATAAAATTTGAATACGGAAGCTGTAAAACTAGCGGTGTCTATCTTTTGATTTTGTATTTTGCAAGGTCGGGCGAATACCTGAGTGCACCGTTAGCAACATTTAATGAACGGTTTTTTTTCTTGGCTCTGATTATTATCCCTACCACGTCGTGATATAGATAAAAATGTTGCAAGAACAAGACTCAGCATCGAATACATTGTTTTAAACTAGAAAAGTGTCGTCGACATGGAATGAAAATAAAAATCAAGTTCCATGATGGAGGTGTTATTGTTGATAGCCGAAGTATACACTAATTTCTTAGAAAGTGTATAACGTACAAAACTGTTTGCTGTGATACAGAAGTAACCAATGTCGCCTATGTCAGCAACGATTAGGAAACAACCGTCTGGCAACCTGACCTGTTTTCGCTACCAGTCAGTATGGGCCAACATGTCAGCTTTAAAAAAAGTGTAATGAATAACCATTTCCTGCATGTGTTATCTGACGGGACTAAATCACATGAGGGAATTGGATGCGTTTCAGGTAAGAAAAACTTTTTGTACTGAAAAAAAAATTGTGTGTGAAATCTTATGGGACTTAATGGAACTTAACTGATAAGGTCATCAGTCCCTAAGCTTACACACTACTTAACCTAAATTACCCTACGGACAAACACACACACCCATGCCCGAGGGAGGACTCGAACCTCCACCGGGACCAGCCGTACTGTCCATGACTGCAGCACCTGAGACCGCTCGGCTAATCCCGAGCGGCTTTTTGTACTGCAGAAGTATCCCCAATTATTATAAGATTTCCACTTCTGAAGCTCTAATTTCTCCACAGCGTTTCTAAGAAAGTGTAAGGATTAGTTTTTTACTCCGTTTTTGGATGCAAAACATAAGTGCTTCCTTAATGGAAGTTATCCTGTAGCGCAGATACTACTTACCTGAGGTACTGAAAACTGTTTTGTTATATGCAGCGCAGGGAAATAGTATGCACAACCAATTCCCTCGAACGTTTTACATCCGTCATTATGTATATGCTGGGCATCTGCTCATCTACTTTACAGGTTAGTCGATGCACAATTAAATAAAATTTTAATTATCAACTCGAAAAAATAGAGTTACGTAGTTTTTTGTGTGTTTGCAAGTACGCCTCGGCAACACTGGTACGAGTACAAACAAAAATCTTTCTGCCATAATACCTCACCTTTGCGCTGTAGGATCCAAAAGAAAATCGCACTGTCCATTGACCAACTAGAGGTGGGTGCCATCTTGGTTCGGCTCTTCTAATCGCGTGCTAAGATACTATGGTGACGGGATTTCCATTGTACCATAGCTGCAAACATCTACCTGCAAACAAACAAAGAAACGAAATAAATTACGTAAATTTATTTTTATATGATCATTCAAAACCACCCCAGATATATAATTACACATTTATTATGCTACAACCGGTTTCGTTCTTAGAACGTCTTCAGCTTGCCACGTTGTGCTGCATTCACGACAGACATGGGCTGTTGTCGTATGATAGAACCAAATCAAATATATCTTGACTTTAGCATAATTCGGCAACCTAAAGATGTTCTAAGAACGAAATAGTCGTAGCACAAAAAGTGTGTGATTATACAGCCGAGGTGGTTTTTATTAATCATAGGAATTCGTCAGCTGTGGTGCTCAACATGATAAAGATTATCTTTCAGAGGTAATAATTAAATTTTATGACTACTACTGGTATCAACGCTTATCTGCTGTCTCATACTGACTCCTAGGTAAAAGATGTCACGTTGATAGATTGCTGTTTCGTAACTAGGTAAAACACGTCAGGTTGGCGTACTGATGTTTCGTAATACCTGCTGACATAGCTAAGATATGGTCTCTCGGTACCAAACGTAATGGGTTTGTCTTCTGTGCGTATTATTAACAAATTGATGTATACTGTGGCTATTAAAACGACGCCCTCGTAATGGATCCTAATTCGATTCTCATTCCATGTCAACAACACTTAGCAAGTCAGCGGGCGTCGCATAAAACTTGCGATGAGCGCTTTTTGTTTAGAGTGACTCCATCTACGTATTGTAAAAACTAAATTGCAAATGGTTCAAAATGGCTCTGAGCACTATGGGACTCAACATCGGAGGTCAACAGTCCCCCAGAACTTAGAACTACTTAAACTTAACTATCATAAGGACATCACACACATCCATGCCTGAGGCAGGACTCTTAACCTGGGACCATAGAGGTCGCGCGGTTCCAGACTGAAGCGCCTCGCCTAGAACAGCTCGGCCACGGCGGCCGGCCGAAATCGCAAAATATATGACAAGACACCACTGTATTTGCTTCTGACGACTCTTGGGAGAGGTGACAGGTATATGTACACATTACTATGTACCCAGAGGAGTACTTCGGCTGGGGAATGTGTTTTCTGGGCGTTTACGTAGTTATTCCTTCTGAGGTCGATAATTCTCGATTTGGGACGCAAATGAATAACGTATTTTTTTCGGCGTATCATTCTCTCCTCAGACAAGGCGTTCAATGCAGAATTTCAGTAATTTCGACCCACATGGGCAACAGATAGCGATCTGTCTATAGTACCGTTTTTCTGTCGAAGACGTATTTTGAAAACACGGAAATTTGTGTGCAGTATCATATATCTCATTTTTCGAACTGTTCCTCGACGAGGACAAAGACGACAAAGACTTTTATTACATTTAAATGATTATACAAAATATAGATCGCCATTTTATGTGTGGAAATACCAGTTGCTACTGATAAAACCAGCTTGTTTTCCTTTCTTCCGCCAACTTTTCTGTACTACGATGGAAGTTTTACCTGTCTCCTTTTTTTTACGCCGAAGTAGTATGAAACGTATGTAAGGAAATCGAGAGTCATGCTATAAATTCTACTGACTGAAGAAAAAAATCTCCTCGTCCTTACCCAGACGGGCCAATCTAAATCGACCGACCGCCGTGTCATCCTCATAAAATAGCGTCATTGAATGCAATATGGAGGGACACGCATCAGCACACTGCTCTCCAGGCAGTCGGCATTCTTGACCTCGAAGCCGCTTCTTCTCATTCAAGTAACTCCTAAACTGGAATCACTACGTTGAGCGCACCCCGCTCTAACTTTCCCACCAATGAAAAATCCCTAGCAGACTGGAAATCGAAGCCGGGTTCTCTGTCTAGCAGCCAGACGCATTCACCACTGAACTACAGAAGTGGACTGAAAAAAAAAAAATGGCTCTGAGTGCGTCCATCAACAAAACACAATTACGACCACTTACTTCATATCACGAACTGTATACGAAGGAGTCGGTTCCACAGCTTCACCGCTTCACTTCAAATTATGTTCCCAGCGAAATCACAGAACTTCTATCTCCAAGCTGCCCATGTCACCAAAACGCCCAACCTATTTCACACGACAACACATAACGGTCACCACGCTCGTTCGGCAACCGTTGACACTCGTCTCCCAGCAAATGTCACGAGATCTCGAGGGTTACTCGTCGAAGGATAACAACCCAATCCCTTCGCCTGCCAACCCGGAAGATAAGACACGCGAAAAGCGAAGATGGCTTAGCTCAGCCACAATCGATCTCAACAATACATGAACAAAATAACACTGGCGCCAGCTTGCCACGGCTCAACAGCAACGATGACTCGAAGCGGAAAAGTCTAGTAACATGGTCTGTAAAATGTATACCTTAAGAGCTATGAGCACTTGTTCATCTTGGATACTGTGAAACAAATCTCTTCAACTGCAAGCTCTTTGCTTTCCATATACTGAATAGTGCTAGAATGGATCAAAACAAGAAATAAATGTGCACTAAACATGGGCTCTAAAGCGCATATTTTAAGAGCTAGCAGCATTCCAGTAATAAGATGTTAGATTCGTGAAAATAGTAGTTTTTGGTAAAATAACTACTTCCTATTTGTAATGAGAGACAGTTTCGTACAAATTTGGCAGACAAGAGTAAATAAGATCGCTTATGACCATGTCTGTGAAGCAGGGAAAACAAATGAAATGCTCTTCTTTATTCGTGTGACTCATGTCCTTGTTCAATATATTTTTTTCGGACGAATTGCAACGGCCGCCGTGTGAAGAGTTTTAAATTCTGGGAACTGGATTTCACCTGATTATGCAAGCAAAAACAAAACAAAACAGAAAAACATTTTACTGCCCATACATGTTTCGATGCATTTGCGTCATGCCATGTTTTATGCAGGTGTGGAAAATAAATGTTTTACTTAACACTTAGTAGCCGAAACATTTTATACAGGGTGAGCATGAATAAAGCCGACAAACTGCAAGGTTCCTGACTGGAAATGGAGGAAAAAATATTCTATGACACGTGTCCGTGACTGCATCTTGCCACAGTAGACGGCGCAGACGAATCACAATTCCTCTAACAACGTGCTGTGTGTTCCTTATGTGCCGCAGGCTGCGTGAATGACGGAACGTACTGCGAGTAGCAGAATGGTCCGGTATTCATATGGGGAGCAAGCTGAGATGGTGTTTGTGTACGGCCAACCAAACAAATGGAAAGGGTCAAGAGGTAGCACGGCTGTACCAAAACAAGTACCCTCACAGACACCAACCTCGTAACACAACATTTCAAGACGTTTTTTGGGCGTCTGTGTGATCACGGTTCCTTTCAGACAGGCGAACTTGCAGGGAGGCGGTGGACGGTGTGTACACCAGATCTGGAGTTTCCGGTTCTAGAGGAAATTTCGGCAAGTCTATAACAAGCACCAGGCAACTGGTCCGCCAACATGGTGTAAGCCAACGTGCGATTATATGCATCCTGCTTGACAACCGCTACTATTCCTCCCACCTGCAATCCAATGGAGGCCACTTTGAACATCTGTCTGTTGTCGTTGCACGCAAACCGTCCATTTCTGGACACATGTTCATAGGACCTTTTTTCCTACATTTCCAGTCAGGAATCCGT
Source organism: Schistocerca gregaria (assembly GCF_023897955.1). NCBI lineage: Eukaryota > Metazoa > Arthropoda > Insecta > Orthoptera > Acrididae > Schistocerca > Schistocerca gregaria. The sequence goes on from NC_064924.1 coordinate 475,391,476, forward strand.
GCCTGCTGTTTGTCGTTTCTACTAATGTTCACCCTGTATATACATACAGGAAGTCACGTCCCTTACGACAAAGTTTACATTGTTGATTCAGTAGTTCTGACCCAAAGGACAAGGTCGTATTCAGCGATGTGATAGCAACGATCACTCGAAGCATAAAAGTCTAGTAACATGGTCTCTAAAATGCATACCTTAAGAGCTATGAGCACTTGTTCATCTTCGATCCTGTGAAACAAATCTCTTCAACTGCAAGCTCTTTGCTTTCCATATCTTGAGAAGTGCTAGAATGGATCAAAACAAGAAATAAATGACCACTGAACATGGGTTCTAAAGCGTGTATTTTAAGAGCTAGGAGCACTGTTCATCTTCGCCACTGTGAAACACATCTCTTCTAACGAACAAGTACTCATAACTCTTAAGGTGTGCATTTTCGACCCCATGTTTACTGGACATTTCTTGTTGGTTTGGTTCAACCGACATCGTCCGGATATGGAAAGTCAAGAGCTTGCAGTAGAAGAGATTCGTTTCACAGCACTACAGTTTTTTGCTTGGAATGATCATTCCTGTCGTATTGCTGAGTACATATTTGTCTTATGGGACAAAAAAATGGAATTACCAATGCAGACTTTGTCCTATGGAACATGACCTTTAAATCGCACTATGATTATAATCTTTACATGAGTCTCTAAAACGTTAGGCTTTGCAAGACCAGAATTAGCCTGTCATAAAGCTGAGTACTTGCGTCAGTATGATTTTTGCGGAAGGAAAAATATTTTGCGCCAAAACTTCGTGATTACTTGCAGTTTTGTTGTTGTTATCCGTGTTCTCATATGGACGTTCTTCTCTTCCAAACAGAGGCACAGAAACAAGGCGAAATTTAGTTTAGTGAACGGAATTCAGAAGTTAAAACACTGAACTTTAGAAACAAAATACTTATATTCGGCCTTCGGTGTCCTTCGACCAAATTAACATTAGAGTGTTTTCCTCCTCGTTCTGTCGCTTCATTCTTCTTTGTTTTTTACTTTTATTTTGCCAATTGCTTCACCACCTCTCTCTCTGTCTGTCTGTCTGTCTGTCTGTCTCTCTCTCTCTCTCTCTCTCTCTGAATGTGTGTGTGTGTGTGTGTGTGTGTGTGTGTGTGTGTGTGTGTGTGTGTGAGAGAGAGAGAGAGAGAGAGAGAGAGAGAGATTGTATGCTAGTGCTTGCGCTCAGTTCGTTTTATCTCCATGTGTTACTTTTTTGTATGGTTCTTTAATGTTCTGAACAGTGTACCATTGCACAATATTGTGTAATCATTTTATGATCTTATCATGGTGTTCTTTTCTTCTAGGTGAAAGTTTTTCTCAGTTGCCAGTTTTTGGTATAAATTGTGGCTGAACTTGACTATTTTTAAATCAGTTCTTGTGTACTATTAAGTGCTCAGAAAAGACGGAATTTGAACTAGATTTTTCGGGCTCTGAGATATACAGGATACCTTATTTTACCGTTTCTCCATGTTCCTCCAGTTTGTACTGAATAAAGAGAGGCACACTTATATTGGTAAGTGTTAAATCTGTTACATTTACCAGTCAATGAGTCGTATATTCAGCGCCTTTTCTGTCAGAACCCGATTCTCATTATTTATCCTGCAAACAAGGCTGCTGTTAAGCCATCATAAACCAAACGATGACGACCAATAGTTTTAATTGCAGCTGTTCACTTAGGTGAACGTGACCAATGCTTATGGGTTTCTGTCGTAGATTGTAATGTTGATAGTATTGTAATACGCCTTAGAGAAAGGAACACTGTAGACGTAGTACTTCTGGAAAAATGGACCATACAAAAGTCGAAGAACAAAGATGTCAAAAGTTTAGTGGTTGAGTCAAGTACGAAATCGAGAGGTACACGAGGAAAAAAGTACGGAAAGAGTCTAAGAAACCCATTTATCGAAGGGAACAAAAGGTTTGCTAAGGCGTTCTGTAATGAGCAGAAGAGAAAAGGGAAGGGGAAAAAGAATGAAATTCAAAGATTAATATCTGCGAAAATGTTATCAAGGCTCTTGGATGCAGTCGATACGTAGTAATGAACAGTTTAGCACAATATCCGAAAAGACTAAGAGTGGCATACAAGTAATTGAAATATTAATACATTTTAAAAATAGCCTTGCAAACGAATTACATGCTTAACATAAGGTAGTCTTTTCCTTAATTTTTCATAGCTCGATGGCACATCAGAGACTTTAATTTCTTGAAGTGGTGAAGTGTCTTTCCGTTTCGGGCGATGTGCCTCTTTCGCAAGCCCGATCCACATTATCTGATAGCGAGAGCTCAATCATTCCTATTTGACGCACAGATTTATGAGGCGAAGACGTTACATCGTGCATTCGCTTGTCAAAGCTTATATAAGCACTTCGGTGAAATTAAAGCAATTAATCTTAATTTACGATTATACTAGATCCTTTGTTCAAGCGAGTCAGCTGTTTGTAATTCCACAGTTTAATCTTTTGCTGGTATGTGGTTACGCTCTGTTGACACACATTTACCATCGAAGAATCTAGGCAACCAGAGAGACCATTATATTATTCTTCTCACCAAATATGCTGTGGCGAAATCCATCATGGTTGCACAGTAGATCACTACTCGCAAGGAGATCTGTCATATATCCCCATTTAGTCATCCTGATTGGAACTCTTCGCGCTTTTCTCCAAGTCAGTAAAGACCAATATGGTCTCCACTGGTGTAAGTTAGCAAAAGGATCCAGCCCAGAACCCGAAAAATCTGGTCCAACGTAAAATCGCTAAGCAGGTTGATGGCTTCATTATCTCTCTCGTTGACCAATATCGTGTGGCAAGAGAAGATAGCAAAAAGAAAACTGGAGTTTTAAATTTCGCTTTTAAGAAAACGTTCAAGTGGGAGAATCGTTCAAACATACTGCTATTTGACAGTAGCGCGGACTCCCGTATGGAAGACATAGCAATAGGTATCCCTGGCGTTGAGAACCAACTGAAAGATTTGAAAAGAAATAAGTAGGCTGGTCCGGATGGCACCCCAATTCGGTTTTACAAAGAGTACGTTACGCTATTGGCCCCTTGCTTAGACTGCATTTATCGCGACTCTCTCGCCCAGGGCAAAGTCCCTAGCGACTGGAAAAATAAACAGGCGACTCCAGTATATAAAAAGGGTAAAAGAACTGACCCACAGATTAACAGACCAATATACTTTCCATCACCTTACACGCCAGGGTAGCCGCGAGCATGCCGGCACGGTAGCTCAGCGTGTTCGGTCAGAGGGTTAGCAGCCCTGTGTAATAAAAAAAACTGAGCTGATTGATCAACAACGAACTTAAACGGCTGTCTTACGACGTCCGCCCCGAGCAGATGCAACGAACAATGGCGATCAAAATGAGATTTTTTTAATAAAGAGAGAGAGAGAGAGCGCTAACGCGCCGATTCCTGGAGTGGAGTATGCGCGCCATCCTCGGATCGAATCCGCCCGACGGATTAACGATGACGTCTGGTATGCCGGCCAACCTGGATCTGGTTTTCACGCTGTTTTCCACATCCCTCTAGGGGAATACTGGCCTGTTCCCCACGTTCCCCCTCAGTTACACGACTCATGGACATTTTAAAACGTTCTTGGCTTACAGAATGAGATTTTCACTCTGCAGCGGAGTGTGCGCTGATATGAAACTTACTGGCAGATTAAAACTGTGTGCCCGACCGAGACTCGAACTCGGGACCTTTGTCTTTCGCCGGCAAGTACTCTACCATCTGAGCCACCGAAGCACGACCCACGGCCGGTCCTCACAGCTTTACTTCTGCCAGTATCTCGCCTCGTACCTTCCAACCTTTACAAAAGCTCTCCTCCGAACCTTGCAGAACTAGCACTCCTGAAAGAATATCAGCGCACACTTCGCTACAAAGTGAAAATCTCATTCTGGAAACATCCCCCAGGCTGTGGCTAAGCCATATCTCCGCAGTATCCTTCTTTCAGGAGTGCTAGTTCTGCAAGGTTCGCAGGAGAGCTTTTGTGAAGGTTGGAAGGTAGGAGACGAGATACTGGCAGAAGTAAAGCTGTGAGGACCGGACATGAGTTGTGTTTCAGTAGAGTACTTGCCCTTGAAACGCAAAGGTCCCGAGTTCGAGTATCGGTCGGACACACAGTTTTAATCTGTCAGGAAGTTTCGTTCATGGCTTACACTAGACGCACACAGGTGGGGTATACTACTTGCGTCCCACGGGATCCGGAGCGGTGGCAGGAAGGGCAGACGGCAACACTCTGCCACTAACACCAACAAACCCGTAAGAACACGGACGACCATGCGTGAAGCGCCACAAGGCCCAAAGAAAGAAAGAAATCATTAATATCACTTTGCTGCAGAATTCTTAATATAATTAACTCCCTTGACACCCCAAAGCTAAAGTCCACGAATCATTTGGTTTTAGAAAGCGTCACTCGTGGAAAACTCATCTTTCTCTTTCTCACTTGATATTTTTCGAACTGTGCATGAGTGGCAACAGGCAGATTCCATATTCCTAGATTTACGAAACGCGTTTGACTCGGTGCTCCACTGCAGACTGTTACGAAGGTGCGAGCATACTGAATAGATTCCCATATATGTGTGTGGGCCAAAGCTGTCTTAAGTAACAGGATACAGTACGTTATCCACGTTTATCAGAGACGAGGGTATCGGCAGGTGTGCCCCATAGAAGTGTAACAGGATCGCTAGTAATCTCTTTGTGTGAAATGATATGAGTGAAAAGGCGAGCAGCAATCTGCGGCTCTTTGCTGAAAAAGCTATTGAGTTTGGGAAGGTATCGTTGATGAGTGACTGCAGGATCCCGGAGGAGGTTCGAGTCTTCCCTCGGGCACGGGTGTGTGTGTTTGTCCTTAGGATAATTTAGGTTAAATAGTGTATAAGCTTAGGAACTGATGACCATAGCAGTTAAGTCCCATACGCTTTCACACACATTTGAACAGTGACTGCAGGAAGATACAGGATGATTTAGGCAAAATTTATATACAGTGTCATGAATGACAGCTAGCTCTTAATGTAGAAAAATGTCAGATAAAGCAGACGAGTAGGAAAAACAACCCCGTAACATTAGTATTGCGCTTCTTGACACCGTCAGGTCGCTCAAATATCTAGGTATAACGCTGCAAAGCAACTTTAAATGGAACGAGCTTGTACATAGTGTAGTGGGGAAGGTGAATGGTCGATCTCGGTTTCCTGGAAGAGTTTTAGGAATGTATGGCTCACCTGTTCACTGTGAGTACTGCTCGAGTGTTTGGGATCATCACCATGTCGGATTAAAGGAAGACATGGAAGCAATTCAGAGGCGGGATACTAGATTTCTTACTGGTAGCTTCGATCAACGAGCAAGCATTATAGATCTGCTTCTGAAACTCAAATAGGGATCGCTGGAGGGAAGGCGACGTTCTTTTCGAGGAACGCTATTGAGAACATTTGGAGAACCGGCTTTTTAAGCTGAATGCAGAACGATTCTACTGCCGGCAACGTACATTTTGCGCAGGAACCACGATCATAAGATACACTATGTGACCAAAAGCATCTGGACACCTCCAAAAACATACGTTTTTCATATTAGGTGGATTGTGCTATCACCTACTGCCAGGTACTCCATATCAGCGACCTCAGTAGTCATTAAACTTCGTGAGAGAGCAGAATGAGTCACTCCGCGCAATTCACGGACTTCGAACGTGGTCAGATGGTCGGGTGTCTCTTGTGTCATACGTCTGTACCCGAGAGTCCCACATTCATAAACATCCCTAGGTTCACTGTTTCCGATGTGATACTGAAGTGGAAACATGTAGGGACACGAACAGCACAAAAGCGTACAGGCTGACCTAGTATGTTAACTGAAAAAGGCCGCCGACAGTTGAAGAAGGTCGTAATGTATAATAGGCAGACATTTATCCAGACGATCACACAGGAATTCCAAACTGCATCGGGATCCACTGCAATTACTGTGGCAGTTAGGCGGGAGGTGAGAAAACTTCGATTTCATGGTCGATCAGCTACTCATAAGCCACAAATCAAGCCGATAAATGCCAAACGACGCCTCGCTTGGTGTAAGGAGTGTAAACATTGGGCGATTGAACAGTGGAAAAACATTGTGAGGAGTGAAGAATTACGGTACACAATGTGGCGATCAGAAGCCAGGGTTTAGGTGTGTCGAATGCCCGGTGAACGTCATCTGCCAGCGTGTGTAGTGCCAACAGTAAAATTCGGAGGCCGTGGTGTTCTGGTGTGGTCGTGTTTTGCGTGGCACTATTGATGTTTTAAGCACCTTTTTGCATCCCACTGTTGAAGAGCAATTAGGGGATGGCAGTTGGATCTTTTAACACGATCGAGCCCCTGTTCATAATGCACGGCCTGTGGGGGAGTTGTTACACGACAGTCCGCAGCTCGTGGTAGTGTGGTAGCGTTCTCGCTTCCCACGCCCGGGTTCCCGGGTTCGATTCCCGGCGGGGTCAGGGATTTTCTCTGCCTCGTGGTGGCTGGGTGTTGTGTGCTGTCCTCAGGTTAGTTAGGTTTACGTAGTTCTAAGTTCTAGGGTACTGATGACCATAGATGTTAAGTCCCATAGTGCTCAGAGCCATTTTTTAATAATAGAAATCAAAAAGGAACGACAATGTCTGCCTCCTAACAAATCGCTGTCTAATTTTTGTCTTCGTCCATGTTTCACCCTAGTTGTGACATCTTCAATTGCAAGTCTTTTATTTTCACAACAAGAATAGCAGGAAAAATTTTTGAAACATGTGAACATTTGGTTATTGCTACTGTTTACATTTTTTTTACGTCCATCGTATCAGGCCGTTAGATTAAAGATTGGTTTCTCCTTCTCCGTTTATAGATTTCAGCAGCTAATCTATAAAAGGACTGCAAGCCACCTACAACACAGCTATGCTCATCCAACATATCTGTTGTTAAATTTTGCCTAAGCTGAAACATCTGCGATAGGTATATTTATGCAATAAAAAGTTTGCGTATGACGGACTTCATACTTACAGTTGTAGTAGGCGTGCTGTGCGCCTTTTGAGATGATTATTGGACTCTGGATAAGCTTATTACTCCTTTCGTATTTTATGCGCTCTCGGAGTGTCAGTGAATTGTGTTTCCTCGATCTCTTTCAGGGTTTTCGTCTGTTGCCCGTTTGATGACATAATTTCCAGTGTACGCGACTGCACATTGTGTCAGCGTGAAGATAAAATGTAGTGTAGTACTGCACTACATGACGTACTTTGCATTTAAATCACCACGAAAAGCGGAAAGAGTTTTCTTGTTGCTTAGATTCGGAGACAATGACGTCACAATCCGCAGTGGCACTGCAAGGACATTTAAAAATGCGCCATGGCACTGGTTGGAAATGCAAAAATGCAAGATGGCCGAACTAACCCTGCTGGGCTGGCAGGAAATTAAAAACAAATGAAAAACGTCCGGAACTGGGGTACTAGCTTACTTATGCTTTGCGAACCTACTCATACTACAGTCTAAGATCTACATCTACATCTACATGATTACTCAGCAATTCACATTTAAGTGCTTGGCAGAGGGTTCATCGAACCACAATCATACTATCTCTCTACCATTCCACTCCCGAACAGCGCGCGGGGAAAACGAACACCTAAATCTTTCTGTTCGAGCTCTGATTTCTCTTATTTTATTTTGATGATCATTCCTACCTATGTAGGTTGGGCACAACAAAATATTTTCGCATTCGGAAGAGAAAGTTGGTTACTTAAATTTCGTAAATAGGTCTCGCCGCGACGAAAAACGTCTTTGCTTTAATGACTTCCATCCCAATTCGCGTATCATATCTGCCACACTCTCTCCCCTACTACGCGATAATACAAAACGAGCTGCCCTTGTTTGCACTTTTTCGACGTCCTCGGTGAATCCCACTTGGTAAGGATCCCCCATCGCGCTCCAGTATTCTAACAGAGGATGAACGAGTGTAGTGTAAGCTGTCTCCTTAGTGGACTTGTTGCATCTTCGAAGTGTCCTGCCAATGAAACGCAACCTTTGGCTCGCCTTCCCCACAATATTATCTATGTGGTCTTTCCAACTGAAGTTGTTCGTAATTATTACACCCAAGTACTTAGTTGAATTGACAGCCTTCAGAATTGTACTATTTATCGAGTAATCGAATTCCAACGGATTTCTTTTGGAACTCATGTGGATCACCTCGCACTTTTCGTTATTTAGCGTCAACTGCCACCTGCCACACCATACAGCAATCTTTTCCAAATCGCTTTGCAACTGATACTGGTCTTCGGATGACCTTACTAGACGGTAAATTACAGCATCATCTGCAAACAGCCTAAGAGAACTGCTCAGATTGTCACCCAGGTCATTTATATAGATCAGGAACAGCAGAGGTCCCAGGACGCTTCCCTGGGGAACACCTGATATCACTTCAGTTTTACACCATGATTTGCCGTCTATTACTACGAACTCGACCTTCCTGACAGGAAATCACGAATCCAGTCGCACAACTGAGACGCTAGCGAAAGTTTGAAAATATCTGATTGACTTCTATTATTTATGAAAATAAGTCATCTACACAAAAATTGTGTTAACTGCCGACATGTTCAAAAGCATCCAAATTATCTAAATTTGTGCGCCGTTTTCAAAGGTATCCAAACGATTATTTACCAGCATTTACGAAAAGGATGTAAATGAAGTATTTCTACATCAAAAATATGTAGGCTTTGTCATCAGCAGCACACACACACACACACACACACACACACACACACACACACACACACACACATACGGTATTTATTATGTTTGCAAAGCATAACTCGACTAGATACAACACATTGGATTACTGTTTCAATTTTTAAAATTATTTATGGAACTGAATTTTTCTGTACAAACAGAACTTGCACTTTTTTAATTTCTCGCCACTGCCATCTTGCATTTTTAAATTTGCTTGCAGCGTCGTCTTGGATTGTTACATCATTGCCCCTGCGTCTAGACGACACGCGATGATGTTACACTTTTCAAGGTCGTTTAAGTGCGAAGCGCGCCAGGTACTCTCTTGGTCTACGCTACTATTATGAACATAACAAAAATGGTTCAAATGGCTCTGAGCACTATGGGACTTAACAGCTATTGTATTGCAAGAAGCAAAGTTAATCACATTTTCTACAAGCACAGGCAAAATGGTTAAAATCCCAAGGTGATACTGTATAAGGTCATAGTACTGGAGGTGTAGCTAACAGTGGCCGAGCGGTTCTAGGCGCTACAATCTGGAACCGCGCCCGCTACGGTCGCAGGTTGGAATCCTGCCTCGGACATGGATGTGTGTGATGTCCTTAGGTTGGTTAGGTTTAAGTAGTTCTAAGTTCTAGGGGACTGATGACCTCAGAAGTTAAGTCCCATAGTGCTCAGAGCCATTTGAGCCATTTGTAGCTAACAAATGGCTCGTTTAATACTTGCTGGAAAGTTATACACTTCAGCGAAAGTAGATCAGGGAGATAATGATAACTGAGGAAAACTATTAATATAATTTCTAAGGCAGGAGGTTTTTTAAATTTTGGGGAAATATGGGAACTATAGGGTGAATATATCACGAGGAACGTCCCTTTCCTGGTCTTGCTCCGACTTAGACATCAGTATCGACCCAGTACAACAGCTGACAGATACTAAGACTCGCAATAAGGAAGACTCCCAAGATACCGCGGTCTCTGCCAGGAAGCACTCGTGACATGTCAAATGGTACCGTCAATTAGGGCGTAAAGGCATTGTATAGGACCTTGCGTCAAGTATCAATTCACTTCACTTCATATCATCCAGTAGCTAGTGTTATCACCTGAACTGATCGTGGAAACCTACTGTTGCCTGTTAACTCGCACGCCCAGTGGATTATTACTTCGGAGAACTTGGCCACTGCGTGTGACGAGTTGGCACACAGTTAAATTATTGTGTAATGTTTTGGGCTCTGCTGTAAGCAGAGGTTGTTGCACTGTTAGCCTTATTTCAGTGCATGAATAAGTGAGAGTGTTTCTCAATTTTATCTTTGAATAACTCAGAATAGTTTGCTAGTCGGAGAAAGCATTTGACTAAATTTTAACATAATGTCTAATTAAAGTCTTAGATTCAGCGTATCCTAATACACCGAAAAGCGTAATATACATCAACGCTACAGCTTTCAGTAAACTTGATCTTGGTTGTGAGAAATTTAGAATTGCAAGAGGAGACAGGGAAGGAGATTTCACAGTAAGAAAAAAATAATAAATTCTTCGCACTTTTAGAGGAAGTTTTCAAGTCGTTAAACTGGAAAAAGTAAAGAGGAGTAGGTGCTAATGGCACATATGTGAACATTATTATTTTGTTGTTGACTTTGTACTGATCGTCTCTGGTGCAGAAAAACTCTAACAATGGACGAAGAAGCTTAACAGAAGAAGGTAGAAAGTATATCTGAATATCAGTTACAATTTTTTAAAGAAATCCAATTCCCAAGTATAAAAGAGCTTCATACGTCTGATTACTTAACAAATGAGTTAATGTATTAAATGTTTAGTTAGCTATAAACTTCTCTCCTTGTATTAGTTCGAAAGGGGGGCAAAGCCAGAAAATTTAAGAAAAACTTGAAATTATGTTCAAAGTTTTTTGGATGTCGCTAAGTGCTCTCATTCTGAAACACTGAATGAGAATTGTGGATACCAATAACTTAGGTGGCAGTCTGATTAACCAAATAACCAAAACCTAAAATACGTCGCTGATATTTGAATGCTATTGAGAAGATTAAAAGAACTGGAAGAAGGATTTGACACATTAGAAAACGACGCAGAGAGGTCAGGGCTTCGAGTAAGCGGCACCAAAATGCAATATTTGTTCGTTTCCAGGAGAAACGCTGTTGTGAAAGAAAAATAAATCATGTTCCATGGACCCAGCTATAAGAGGTGTAGGAACCTGGTGCTCTGGCAACCGATGATAACAGCATAAGTGAAGAAATAAAAGCAAAAGTTGCCGCCGGAAATGGAACTTACTGGGCCTGATCAAGATAGCTCGGGTAGAAAATCGAAGGTGGCTGTCTATCGAACGGTTATGAAGCCTGTGGTGACGTGTGGCTCAAAAAACATGGACAATGTCAGCGGTAGAAGAGGAGTTTCTGAGAAGATGGGAGAGGAAAATGTTGAGAAAGACCTCTGGAACAGTGAATGAGGTAGGACAATGGAGAATATTGAAAAACAAGGAATTTGAAGAACTATACGTTTAAGCTGACCTGAGTCGTATATCAAGGCCAACAGATTGAGGTAGTTGGTCCGTGTAGAGCTTAGGATAGATCTGTCAAGATCTGCGGATGAAATCCAAGTGGCAGAAGGTGCAAAGGGAGACCTAAGAAAAGAATGGATGATGTGCAGAATGACTTGAGAAGAATGGGAACAAGGAGATGGAGGAAACAAGCAGAAGATCATCAAGATTGGGCTGCGATTGTCAGAGAGGCCGTAGCGTCAAGCAATAAGTAAATGTGTGGCATTTATTTGTGGTAACTGAGTTGATCTGTTCCATTCTAGGGAGACTTCCACTAAAGAAGGCAAGTAGTCACAATTACAAAAATGTATTGATGAACACATTTCCAACACTTCTACAGTTCCTGGGAGTCTGAACAGAACATAAATCTGCAAAAACAAAACGAATGAAAACACTTCACCAATGAAATTAGTTTAAAGTTCCAAGTTCATAAAATAATTCATTAAGGTCCACAATGCGTGAAATAGTTAATCACTTTAAGCATTGAAATAAAACAATATTCAGAACTCTAAATTGGACAGAAAAAAAACTTCCCTTGGCTCAGTTGTCGTAAACTTCCGTTTATAGAAAGAACAAATACCTGACAAAATCTCATATAAGTACTTCATTTGCTGAAGTGTCAAGAGTCTAGCAGTAACGAATATGTGTACGACAAGGGTAGGAAACTTGAAGTTTGAGACTCTCTTGTCGGTCAGCAGAACAACGGTACCAATGATACCAAGTCCCATGTGGTACATAGCGAGGTCTGTTGAGGTGGTATACAGCCCAGGGGGACAGCTGAGTCCTTGGTTGTGTAGGAGAAGGTTTCTGTTTGCTGGTTGTGACGAAACTGCTGTTCGGAGCTCGTGCATTGGGCTAAACAGCTGTCTCACAGATGGAGTTCGGCTCGTGATATGGTGGATCCATGGATACGTCACATAATTTGTCTCTCATGGAGCATAGCGCTAAGAATGTATGGATTCTTCCCACGGTCGGGAGTGGGGATATGCATGACACCAAGGAAGCTGCGTGTAGGAGGCACAAGGAGCCATTTGGATGCACCAAGGAAATTCTTTGTTGGCTTCCAACAGGTAACAACAGACAGAACGACTACCTGATCGGAAGTGGGTAAGTGACATTAGGAAACATCCAGGAACCACTTGGATGCATGTAGCTGTAGAATGTAATTCCGGAGGAAGAATTTGTCCTGAAATCAATCAGATGGCTGATTCGTGATGATGATGATGATGATGATGATGATGATGATAACGACGATCATGAGGGTGATGATTGGGGCGTGAATCAAGGCTACTTATGATCTGTACCAATCCCTCACTTAAATATGCGTGTTTCAGTTTGATTCCTTACCTAGTGCCTAGAAATAGACTATGACCTCTGCTCGCTTTGTTCTGAGTTTTATTCACGTATCAACTCATTTTACCGCACTGTTATACGTTGTCTTTATGTAGAACAATCTTCCTATGGTTAAACAAACATCAGCTTATTTTTGATCCTGAATCCTTTCAAACGCAACTGTATGTGTATTATGATAATATCGTCTGTGTATACCAACGATCATTAACAGGACTTCAGCTGGTGATGAATTAGAGAGGTCCAGAAAACCAAAAACTGAATCAATGAATGCTCTCCCAGTAACTTAACTACTAAACCACTTAGGTCAGAGCATAGAAGTGTTTTAGGCAGGTAAGTCTAATGATAGTAAACAACACGAACAACAGCTAGAAGTCTAGCTAAATATAAAACTCTGATCATAATCGAAATGCCAATGAAGTGAGGAATGTATTATCTAGACGTTCAAATTTGTGTCAGACATTTACAGCGTCAAAATGTGAATCATTATTCCGACAGGTTTATCGTAATTTATGATTCTTTATCTCAAGTCGCTCGCTTGCTAAGACTGATAAATTTCAAGAAACATTGCGCAACCAATATCCGGTACCTCACGCCTCTCTAGAAGGTTTCAATGAATTTAGTTGTCGATATTGCTTTGCGTACGTTTTAGAGATCCTTTAAGTTCTATGCATTTGTGATTTAATGAGCACTGCGTTCTCATTTAAGTACATGGCAGAAAGAGTCACCCTACAGCAATCGTAAAACGAACCCTGTCGGGGACCGAGTGCCACAAAGGGCGCAGATTCACCACGAGATGGGGAAATCCTCAGGCGTCTATTGTATATTGAGGCCTAAGCGCTGTAGTGTGCAAGTGAGACAGACGAGAGCCTATGTCGTAGGGAAACCCAGTAGAAGCCGTTTGTGGCCGTGGAGACGTAGCAGTGTTAAATATGGCGGACCTATAATCGGCTATAAAGGGAAACATTTATGGAAGCTATTTCATTCTGTAGTAATGCAGGGAATGAAGCCACAGTTATATTAATCTACCATCCTTCATGAATTTTCATGGTGATGCCAGTAAAACTTGAATGTTGATCATATCTATAATAGTTTAGGATTTACTGTTAAAGTGAAATTAACTACTTTTGTAACAAAGATATGAATACTAAAATCTGAACGCTTTGGTC